>NC_051309.1:114139665-114442696 GCF_015220235.1 Choloepus didactylus | reverse complement strand
AGTGACAGCACTTAATCACCAAAGATAAGGTGGGCATGTCTACCATAATGGACAACAGACTCAAAGCGTAATCAAAGTAGTGTGACTTGCAGAGACCTATGGTGTTGGCTAGTAGATCATGGGGTACTTAGAAGTAAAATAGGTGGGAAGTCTACTAAATTATTAGTTGGTGTGTATAAGTAGAATTCTAGCTCAAGTGAACTAAAGTCTAACTTGAACTATAAAAATGTAGAATAGTGGACCCTTAAACAGTTCCCCTTAAACTGAGACAGGTACAGACCCAGAGCCACTTGAATGAAGGAAAGGCCAGACTCCCTTGGGGAAGGACCCTGTCACACTTGCAAAACTGTCTAGTGTTAATCTTCCTCCCAGTCTTTCCCAAAGAGACTTATGATCTTTTATCAGTGTAACTGTGCATTGGGGAAATAGAAATGATTAGACATTTTTGGGATTATTAAATACTGGCTTGGAAGTGATATTAATTCCAGGAGACCCAAAATATCACTGTGGTCCACCAATCAGAGTAGGAGCTTATGGCGGTCAGGTGATCAATGGCGTTTTAGTTCAGTTCCATCTTATAGTGGGTCCAGTGGGTCCCCAGATCCATTCTGTGGTTATTTCCCCAGTTCTGGAGTATATAATTGGAATAGACTTACTCAGCAACTGGCAGAATCCCCACATTGGTTCCCTGACTATTATGATATGAAAGACCAAATTAAAGCTACTAGAACTTCCTTTACCTAGCAAAACAGTAAATTAAAGCAATACTGCCTTCCTGGCGGGATTGCAGGGAACAGTGCCACCATCAAGGACTTGATAGATGCAGTGGAGATGATTCCCACCACATGCCAATTCAACTCTCCTATTTGGCCTGTGCAGAAAGCAGATGCATCTTGGAGGACAACAGTGATAATTATCATAAACTTAACCAGGAGGTGACTCTAATTGCAGTTGCTGTTCCAGATGTGGTATTGTTTCTTGAGCAAATCAACACATTCCCTGGTACCTGTAATGCAGCTATTGATCTGGCAAATGCTTTTTTCTCCTTTGCTGTTAGTAAAAGACCACCAGAAACAGTTCGCTTTCAACTAGCAAGGCCAGAAATACACCTTCACCTACCTCAAGGGTATATCCACTCTCCAGCCCTATGTCATAATCTAGCCCTAAGGACCTTGATCATCTCCCCTTCCCACAAGATATCACTGGTCTATTATGTTGTTGATATCAGCCTGATTGGACCTAATGAGCAAGAAGCAGCAACTACAGTAAACTTATTGGTATGGCACTTACATGTGAGAGTGTTGGCAATAAATCCCACAAAAATTCATTGTCTTCCACCTCAGTGAAATTTCTGTGTGTCATGTGGGTCATGTCAAGACGTCCCATCTAAGGTGAAGGATAAGCTGTTGCATCTGGCCCCCCCTACCACCAAAAAAGAGGCACAATACTTAGTTGACCTCTTTGGATTTTGAAGATAACATTTTCCTCATTTGTGTGTGTTACTCCAGCTCATTTACCAAGTGACCTGGAAAACTGCTAATTTTGAGTGGGGAGAAGAACAAGAGGAGGCTCTGCAACTGGTCACTTGGGTTATATGATCCAGCAGATCTAATGGTGCTGGCAGTGTCAGTGGCAAATAGAGATGCTGTCTGGAGCCTTTGGCAGACCCATATAGGAGAATCACAATGCAAACCCTTAGGATTTTGGAGCAAAGCCTGACCATCCTTTTCAGATAAGAACTCTCCTTTTGAGAAACAGCTTTTTGCCTGCTTCTGGGCTTTAGTAGAAAGCATATACTTAACCATGGGCCACCAAGTTACCATGAGACCTGAGTTACCTATCATGATCTGGGTGTTGTCTGACCTGCTAGGCTATGAAGTTGAGCATCCACAGCAGCACTCCATCATAAAATGGAAGTTGTGTATATGAGATAGGGCTTGAACAGGTTCTTAAGGCACAAGGAATTTACATAAGGAAGTAGCCCAAATGCTCACTGCTGTCACTCCTTTCACATTACCCATCCCACAGCTGTGGCCTCTTGGGAAGTTCCTTTCAATCAGTTGACTGAGGAAGAGAAAACTCAGGACCGGTTTACAGATGGTTCTGCATCATATAGAGATAACATCCACAAGCGGACAGCTGTAGCACTACAGCCCCTTTCTGGGACTTCCATGAAAGACAGTGATGAAGGGAAATTCTCCCAGTAGGTAGAACTCTAAGCAGTGCACCTGGTTGCTCATTTTACTTGAAAGGGAAATGGCTGGGGGTAAGTTTGTATACTGATTCATGGGCTGTCACCAATGGTTTGGCTAGATTGTCAGGGACTGGGAAGGAACATAATTAGAAATTAGAGGTCTGGAGAAGAACCAGATTAGAGGTCTGGGGAAGAGGTTGGTAGATAGACCTTTCCTAGTGTGCAGAAAACATGAAGATATTTGTGTCCCAAGTGAATGCTCACCAGAGGGTGACTAAAGCAGAGAAGGATTTTAATATCAGGTCAATAAGAGGAATCATTCTGTGGATACCAGTCAGACTCTTTCCCCTGTCACTCCTGTCACTGACCAGTGGGCTCATGAAAAACATGGCCATAGTGGTAAGGATGGAGGTTAAGCATGGGCTCAGCAACTTGGGCTTCCACTCCCCAAGGCTGACCTGGTTACAGTCACTGCTGAATGCCCAATCTGCCAACAACAGAGATCAACACTCAGTCCCCAATATGGCACCATTTGCTGAGGTTATCAGCTTGCTAACTGGTGGCAGGGTGATTAATTGGATTCCTATCATGGAAGAGGCAGAATTTTGTTCTAACTGGAATAGACACATACTCTGGATGTGGGTTTGCCTTCCCTGCACACAATGCTTCTGCCAAAACTACCAACTGTGAACTTACAGAATGCTTTACCTACATCATGGTATTGTTTGGTTTGCTAAAGCTGCTGGGATGAAATATACCAGAAATGGTTGGCTTTTATGATGGGGATTTATTAACTTACATTTTACAGCTCTTAGGCCATAAAAGTGACTAACTCAAGGCATCAGAAGGAGGATATCTGGACTCTGAAGACAGGCTGCTGGCATTTGGGACACCTCTTTCACATAGGAAGGCACATGGCTGGCATCTACTGGTCCTTCACTCTGAGTTTCATTGCTTTAAGTTTCTGGTTCCAGTGGCTTGCTCTTTGAGCTTCTGTGCATGTATCCTTGTCTCTCAGCTTCTCTGGGGCTTCTCTGAGCTCTCTTGGATTTTTCTATATGTCCATTATCCTCTTATAAAGGAATCCATTGTGAGGATTAAGATTCACCTTGAATGAGTGGGTCACGTCTCAACTGAAATAACCCAATCAAAAGGTCCCACCTACAATAGATCTGCATCCACAAGAATGGATTAAAAGATCCTGGCCTTTTCTGGGGTACAAAACAGCTCCAAAGTACCACACTATTCTACACAGCATTGCTTCTGAACAAAGAATCCACTTTACAGCAAATGAAGTGTGGGAATGGGCACATGCTCATAGAATTCACTGGACTTACCATGTTCCTCATCACCCTGAAGCAGCTGAATTGATAGAATGGTGGAATGGCCTTTTGAAAGACCCAGTTATAGTGCCAATGAGGTGGCAATACCTTGTTGCCTTTCAGGGCTGAGGCAGTGTTCTCCAGGAGGCTGTGTATGCTCTAAATCAGCATCTGATCTATGTGCTGTTTCTTCCATAGCCAGGATTCAAGGGTCCAGGAATCAAGGAGTGGAAATGGGAGTGGCACCACTCACTCTTACACCTAGTGATCCACTAGAAAAATTTTTGCTTCCTGTCCCTGCCACCTTAAGGTCTGCTGGCCTACAAGCCTTAAGTCCAAAAGGAGTGCTTCCTCCAGAAGACAATGATTCCATTGAACTGAAAGTTAAGACTACCACCTGGCCACTGGGCTCCTCATGCCTCTGGGGTTATCGATCCTGACTATCAAGGGGAAATAGGATTGCAGCTACACAATGGAGGTAAAGAAGAGTTTGCCTGGAATACAGAAGTTACCCTAGGGAATCTCTTTTATTTTCTTTATTAGAGAAGTTGTGGGTTAATAGAATAATCATACATAAAATATAGGATTCCCATACAACAGCACACCACCAACACCTTGCATTGGTGTGGAACATTTGTTATAATTGATGATAGTACATTTTTATAATTGTAGTATTAAAGTCCATAGTTTACTCTTCTTTACCTCCACTGTGTAGTTGCAGTGCTATTTCCCCTTGATAGTCAGGATCGATAACCTCAGAGGCATGAGGAGTCCAGTGGCCAGGTGGTAGCCTTAACTTTCAGTTCAATGGTGCCACTCCCATTTCCACTCCTTGAACCTTAGGGTTCACTGTTTGAGTAGTGTAGTTCCTGGATTTTTAAAAAAATTTTCTTTTACCATATGTACAATCTAACATTTCCCCTTTCTATCATATTCAGATGTGTATTTCAGTTCTGTTACTTGGATTCACAACATTGCACTACAGTTACCAATATCCATTACCAAAACATTTCAATGATTACAAATAGGAACCCTGTGCGTTTTAAGACTTAACTTTCCATTTCCTACCCCCGCCTCATCCCTTGGTAACCTATATTCTAGATTCTGACTCTGTGAGTTCTCTTGTTCTAATTGTCTCAAATCAGCAAGAGCATATAATATTTGTCCTTTTGTGTCTGGCTTATTTTACTCAACATGATGTCTTCAAGGTTCATCCATGTTGTCACATGTATTGCAACTTTGTTCCTTTTTATGGCTGAGTAATATTCCATTGCATGCATATCCATTCATCAGTTGATGGACACTTGTGTTGCTTCCATCTTTTGGCAGTTGTGACTAATGTCGCTATGAACATTGGTGTGCAAACATCTGTTTGCATCCGTGTCTCAATTTTTGTAGGGAGGGGTGTATACCTAACAGTGGGATTGCTGGGCCATATGGTAGTCCTATATTTAGTTTTCTGAAGAACCCCCAGGACATTTCTTAATATTAGCATGCCCTCTGATTAAAGTCAATGGAAAACTGCAACAACCCTATCCAGGCAGGACTACCAATGGCCCAGAAACTTTAGGAATGAAAGTTTGGGTCACCCCAGCAGACAAAGGACCATGACCAGCTGACATGCTTGCTGATGGTAAAGGGACTATGGAATGGATAGTGGAAGAAGGTATTTATAAATTTAAACTATGGTCACATGATCAGTTACAGAAGTGAGGACTGCAATGGTTATGAATATTTCCTCTTTGTTTTGTGATGAATATGTTTGTATATATGTATATACATAAAGCAAATATCTTTGTTTTCTTCCCTATCCTATCCCCTTATCATATGACATAAGTTGCTTTAACTTCACATTGCAGTATTTAAGTTATAGGGTATCAAGTTTAAGAGTGATTGTTACCCAAGGATTGTACCCTATTCTGGGGAAAGTTAGTGCATTTCTGGTTGTATGCAGGAACAATTGAGATTGTTGGTCTAAAATATGAATGTTATGATTTTAATTTAGAGATTTAGTATGGTTTAAGGGATGTGTATAAGTGCCAAATTGACAATGGGTAGACTGTGATGGTTAAATTCATTTGCCAACTTGACCAGTTTATGGTATCCAGTCGTTTGGTCAAGCCAACACTGGCAAGATTGTTACTGCAAGGATAATTCATGGACTTAAGTGACCAGTAAGTTGATTGCATCTATGACTGACTCTGTCTACTTTAGCAATGAGAGGAGTTTCATTCAATCAGTGGAAAGCTTTAATAGAAGTGATGATTTTAGCAGTCAGAAGGGAGAATTTCCATCTCTATTTCAACCAACCAGCTTCCCTGGGGCAATTCACCAAAAACCTTCACTGAAGTTACCAGCTTGCAGCCTGCCTTAAGGAATTTGGACTTGCCTCTCTCCACAGTTGCATGAGACAATTCTTATAAAAATCTCATATTATATATATCTCCTGTTGATTCTGTTTTCCTAGAGAACCCTAATATAATTTCCAAGCTTATATTCTATATATTTTAAGAAATTTGTTTCCAGATAATATCCAGGGTATGGTGCTTTTCTCTCCTCAAATAAATGAAATTAAAACATATTAAGAGACGGGTTACAAAGGAAATAAATATTATTTATATAAATATTCATTTACAGAAAATAGCACTAATTTACCTTTTTTTGCCTTTTGGTTTTCATCTGCCTCTAGGTCAATTACCCTCATTTTACTATCCAATACATGTACATGAGTAGTGGAGAGAAGAGGAAGGCAAAGATCAAGGACAGAGGCACGATGGTTGAGTGCTGACTTTATTAGATACCAAAATCAGGAAATGAAGCTATCACATGCTGTGTATATTTGCTCATTTCCTCATTCCATCTCAAATATAGAATTGGCCTCTGTCTCTGTGGGAGGAATTAGTATACACAATACCTCTTAGGCCTATTGACATACAATAAATCCATGTTGACATATCTCAAGTTAGGTGCTGCCCCAACATTTTGCCTATCTAGAGGGATAGACAAAGAAAAACTACAAACGATAATTGGTGGACACTAACTATAGCTCTTCACACTCTGTTTCAAGTAGTACCTCTATCATCTTATCTTAAACTTACTTCTTACCCTCTTGATTCATTGCCCCACACTGTCTGAAGCTACGTTCTTCCCTCACTAGGACTTCTGAACACCTACCCTTTCCCATTTCACCTAGAACATGCATTCTTAATGGGAGCAATGTCACCCCAAAGTGGCAATAATTGGTATTAAAATTTCATGGGGGAAAAATGCCTAAAAAGACTCCTGAGTAGGCAATAATGAAAAAAGGTCAAAAACACTGACCCAGAACAATGACCACATGTATGTTCAGTTACATCAGTACCGACTGCTCTACTACCCTAGAGTTCCCTGTTCTTTTGATCTTCCATAGACGCTGTTTAATAGAAATAAGATATGAGTCTCATATGCAATTAAAAATTTTCTACTAACCACATTTACAAAAAGAGATGAAATTAATTTGAATAAGATATTTAATTTAGCCCAATATATCCAAAATGCTCAACATTAAATCAATATAATTATTAATGAGATATCTTACATTCTTTTTTGTGATCAGTTTTCAAAATCCAGTGTGTATTTCACACTTAGAATACATTTCAATTTGAATGTTCATTTTCATTGGAATTACTTAATCTATTTTTATATTCTATAAAATTTACAATTGAAAATGTAGAATTACATACTCAAATTATTCTAAACGTTTTAAAAATTACCAATAACCAAATAGAGTAGCTTGTTTTTAAAATATGATATTAACATCATATGAAATAAAAAAAGACATTCAATTTCTTAGTCACACTAGGCACATTTTAAGTGCTCAATAGCCACATGTGCTAATGGCTAAAATCTATTGGAAAGGGCAGATTTGGTCTATTATTTCCTTACAATTCTTTACTTTTTTGTTTTTTTCCAAGATTGCAGGACACACCTGGGATGAAGATGCAGAATTATAAGACGCTAGATCAGGACATTTATATGATGCCAACACTCATTTGCATCCTTACTGCTGTCAGGTAGTCATATGGCTCATGTCTCACAGACTCCAATCCACGGGAGAGCTACTAACATGGAACAAGTATCACAACTTCTCTACTCGGTTTGGAGGGAAGACATCACAAAATAAAGATGGTGTTGTTTTCCATTGAGTTCAAATGCAGCCTTAGAATACTTTTATATGTTATTTCAACAAATGTTACTCCTCTGAAGACAGTGTTTTAGGGCAGCCACAAAAAAATTAATTGGAGTTACCATCAAAACTAAAAGCTGAAAATAATCTACCATTCTTGTCTTTGTTCATTTCCCACCTATTCTTTTTTGGAGCATATTTTAGGTGAACATAATGGGTTTTTGAGTGGGATGTAAAGTGGGTATAAAGAAACAAGCACTCATAGCTCAGGGCTAAAAAGCAAATCCTCTATGGTGAAAAAGACTTGAATCTGAATCCACTTTTACTTCTTACCATCTATGAAATATTGGGCAAGTCAATGAATGCCATTTTAAAAAGGAGAATAACAACACTTGCTTTGCAGGATTGTTATAATAATGAAATAACATGGGACATACCATGCATTTGGCAAAGAGCCTGGTAAACAGTAAGCATTCAAATTAAACATATATCTATCATCTCAAAGTCTAGTTAAATATATTATTAGTTAAATGTTCAGTATTACTATTCATGCTTTCTCAACTAGTTTGTTAACTTCCTGAAAGGAATCATCACACATCATTTTACATTTTTTTTTATCCTTTCCAGAATTTAGCAAAATTCTAACCATAGGTTTGACCTTCAATGACTACTTAATGGGTGAATCAATCAATGTACCTGTAAATTTATAATTGCTCTCATAACATTTAAAAGATGAATTTGTCTATCCAGGTCAAAATAGCTATTAAATGTAGGCTGGGCAAGCTTCCATGAAGCTATGCATTAGCCCACATATTTTAAGATGGGAGCAGGTTCAAAATTCTAAGATCTATATCCTTGCATCTTGAGTCCAAGCTATTTCTATTGCTGTAATTGGAGTTTAGTCATCGGGAGAATAGTGCAGCATGGTAAGGACTTGGAAAGCAGGGAGTTTCACAGAGGAATGGCAGGGAATTGTAAGGTCTCTGGACATCAGTAAAGTAGAAGCTGTTTATGGAAAGGTCTGCAGTAGGCAAAAAATACATGTCCCACTAGGTGAGCATAGCATATCATGGTTGGGGGAAACTTGGTTAAGGCATCCATAGATTAAGTAATTTAGGTATCATAGAGTAGAAATTCAGCTTCTGAGACTAATTTGGAGTAGAACATTCACATCTGGAGAGTAAGTCAGGAACCCAACTCTAAATGAAACGCAATAGCAGTTAGTAAATACAGAAAGGGGCTCTCTGCGATAGTTTTGACTACCATCATTTCTTGCATGAATTATGGCAATAATCTTTTACAAGGCTCCTCTTCCTCCAGTCTTTCTTCCCTTCCTTTTCATTCTCCACGTGGCAGCCAGAGAAAAATTTCCAAAGTGCAAATTTGATCCTACTGCTTCCCTGGTTTACACTGTCAATGGCTTCAAACTGCTCTTAAGATGAAGTTCAAACTCCGTAACATGGCCTAGCAGGCCCGGTAAAATCTATTCCTGCTAAATTCTCTGGCCTCATCTATTACATCACTCAACACTGTACTTTATAATACAGCCAACGTAAACTTTTTTCAGTTCCTCTAACAGGAGACTTGCATGGTTTATCTTTTCACTGGATTTCTCAAGGTTTTACCTTCTGCCTGAATTATTTTACCTCTCTTCTGTGCTGAGATAACTTTCCCAGCTTCCTTTAAATCTTTGTTACAAGGCATTTCTCTAGGGGAACCCTCTTAAACTTGCCAAGTTTGGTTATTTGCCCTGATACTTCCTCCTACATGCTGCTACCTTCCCCTTATATCCGCCCCCACCCCACCTCCAGATGCCACAGATCTAAACTATCAGGATAGGGATTATGTACATCCTCTTCAGTTATACCTTCCAGGTCCAACATACATGAAGTGTTCAATAAATATTTGTTAGATGGATAAATCTTTGCTGGAGAAGCTTGGTTCTAAAGAACAAGGCTGGTTTCTGGTACTGGGCAAGCAGCTAGAGTGGCCAGGAGTTGAGTTTTGAACTACTGGACAGAGGTCTCTTTGACTGTATTCTGCAATTCATCTGGTGAACTAAGACGCTTAACTCTGAAGGTGGAAGAGATGTAGAATAAGGAACCAAGCAGAATTTTATAAACATTTCAGGTGTTCTGGTCATGTTTAGGATGGGAGCTGATTGCTACCCTCCATATTTTTTTTCTTTTTATAAGTTACTAATATAATGTTAATTATTTTTAACCATGTTATTATTAAGATTAAATGTTGAAAGAAAAAGGGCACAAGCTAATTATATCTTGCATTTTACATATGATTAGGATCACCCCCGCAACACTGAATTTGATGATCTTCCTTCAGTCCAACTTAGTTTATAAAATGCAAATTGAAAAAGTATTTTAGCCACTAACTGATAAATGGAACCAATGTGTGCAAACTATAAACACCATCATTTCTTGACCAGAGTTACCAAGAGCAGTTATTTACCTGCTTTACTTGGCCCCTTCTATCCAATGAATTTTATGCTAAAATTCCAATATTTCCATATATATCCATAGCCAACTGTTTTCGCATTTTATTGTTGACACAAATATTTGAGCAATATAGCTAAGGTGAAATATTTTCTCTTTTTACATAAAAAGCAAGTAAGGCTTCTTGCCCTTGGAAGGCATTTATTGTTACCTTGACCCATTGTGACCTATGTTGTAATATGTCATCATATCTTTACAATTCAGAGACATCATGGACATTTAATTAGTTATATATTCCAAAAATTTTGCCAAACTTCTTTCAACTAGTAATGTATTATTGAATTGCCCTTGATTCTTCTTCTTTTCTAACCTGATGGGATGGTGGAGGGAGTTTGCCCATCCCAAATCTTATCTTATCCCATTTGAAAAAAGTCCTTTTGAACTCTTTCCTAGAACCCTGTAATTTTACTTTATAGCACTAGTCAGAGTATATATCTATCTATATAAATGTTTATAATGTTTTGGAATGTGTTTCTCACTGAGTAGATTCAAGAAAAAAAAAGAAAAAGAAAAAAAACTAACAATGAAGGCAGAAGCTTATCTGACTTGTCACTGTTTTCTCTA
This sequence comes from Choloepus didactylus, assembly GCF_015220235.1. Lineage (NCBI taxonomy): Eukaryota > Metazoa > Chordata > Mammalia > Pilosa > Megalonychidae > Choloepus > Choloepus didactylus. The sequence goes on along the minus strand of NC_051309.1, from coordinate 114,431,941 downwards.
GCAACCGGCATGGGGGTGGGCATGAATTAGGCACTGAGAAACTATTTTTCTGATTTACTGAATAGATGAACTGGACTTTTTCAAGCTGAGTGTGTCAGAGTTTGGTCAAAGAACAGAAGCCACTCTAGTAATTTGAATAGAAAAAAAAAAAGTTAATTCAGAACATTGGAAGGGCTGTGGGAAAGAAATTTTGGAATATTGTTTTTCTACAAATCTGAAAGTGTGGGATTGCAAGAGAACCACTCTCAATGATCCTAGTATCCTGGAGCACTGAAGTGGATTATTCTCCAGAGCATGGTGGGAGCCACTGGAAGCTTCTGCTGATGATCTCAGCTGCCTGCCTGCAGCAGGTGATTCCTAGGAGAAGCACTGAAAGCCGGGGAACATTGCCAACAATGATCTCATGTGCCTGCAAACAGCTGCTGCTGAGAAAAATGACTCCTTCTCTTCAAATCTTTTGCAAATGCCTTGCTGGCAAAATCTAACCCAGAACCATACTCAGATGAGGTTCTGAGAAATATAGTTAGACAAATGTGGACAGGGATAAGGATAACACCAAGTTGATAAAAGGCAATTCAGCACGTTGTGCAATTAGAAGGGTGCTCCTTATTAGAATGAACTAAACTGTAAGCTACATGAGAGGAGGGACTTTTTTTCTTTTAAAACTTGATTTATTCCTAGCACCTGGGTGTATGTGACAGACATGGTGAACTGAGCAACATAGACTCACACTTCGCTTCCACTGCTTACAGTTGTTTCTGGGAAGTGGCTGCCCAAGTGCTTTTTCTCAGTTTCTCTTGCATCTAGGTGGGGCTATACAACTAGTTCTTGCTAATGCACTATAGACAGATTTATGTGTATCTGTTCCAAGCCGAGGTGGTTAGTATTATGCACTCAATCTTCCAAGGTCTCATTCTTTTTGCCTGTTGACTGAGTGCAGAACATTCAGAAGAGGACTCTGAAGAGATCCTAGTAGCTGGAAGAATCACTAAATGGGAATATCTGGGATTTTGTCATTGCTTAGAGAAAGCTGCTGACCAGAAATTTCTGATTGGACTCTGTGTGTGAGAACTAAATCTTGTAGTAATAACAAACCAATGCAAGTTGGGGGTTGCTTGTTATGGCTGACCCTGATTAATTGCTTAAGAAATATTGGTGAATAAATGAATAAATTAGAAAGAATTGCCCTGCTCTTTTCAAAGTCCATTGTGCTCATTGCCTAAGGATGAGTGCCCCACCAGGACAGATTCCAGTTTGGCATACTCTTTTGTGTGCTTTGGCCCCTTATCAAGTTTTTGCTCACTTACAGATATCATTCAGAGATGTAAGAGGCTGGGTTTGTAACTAATTAGAAAGGGTCTCCCATTGTTAGAAATTAAACACTCTTTAAGACATGGCTTTCTGATCAAAACTTTGTAGAAAAAGAGTAAGGGAGGTCAACAGAGGTGTTCTCATGACATAGCTAGTCTGTTTGATTAAAACCCAGAATTCCTAAGTTTAGTAATTCCTATTGACAGATTAAGAATAAGTGAGAACCCAGAGGTCAGTGACATACCTAAAACTTCACTTTAATCTTATGGCAGAATCAGGCATCAGAAATTAGCCAGATAATTTTCTCTGAGGCATCATCAAATCCTTCTACTAAATTTCTTGAATCCTAGCAGCAGAGATAAAAATGAGCACCAACAATAAAAAGCAGGCACTATGCTGAATGCTTTACATGTGCCACCAGTTCAGTAATTTCACACATGTAACAACAACCTACCATTATCATTCCACTTTTATCAATGAGGAACCTGATGTTCAGAGAAATGAAAAAACACTCCCCAAATCACACGGCTCTTTGATACTTTTCTTTGATGTACAAAATAATTTATGTATTTGTTGATAATTTCCCTGATACATTCACAACCAGCAGGAGGAAGTTTTTGTACACCTTTTTGCCAGTTTCTGTTGGGTTGTTATTTTCTTTCCTAAATATTCTGCTAATGAATGAGCTAATGTCTTCAGACATTTAGCAAGCAGTCTCTCTTGGTTTCAAAATTGTTCATGTTCTACTCATTTCTCCAATTCTGCATACTGAATTCATTATAAAACTGATCTCTCTTTTTCTTCTCATTGCTTTTGATACTACAGACCACTTGTTTTATCTGGTCTCACTGGTTTGTCTGAAAAGTGTTGTTTTGAGCCTTTCCATGTCATTCCAGCATCTTAAAACTAGGAATTAAGGGATTTTCTTTAACAATAAACATCAGCTTTAGTTGTATACCTACATTAGTCATATTAAGCATTTTTCTTTCAAAAAAACAAACCTAAAAACTGAATAAAATAAAGAGCTCTCAATTTAGAACTTAAGATAACTATTCATCTGGCAATATGCCCCAATAACAACAATTACTATTGCTGCTGCTGCTAATACAATTATTATTCTATTACTCTGCTGTCACAATTACTTATTGAATGCCTATTATTTCCATTCATCAAACTAGACACTTACATACAAGATCTTTAAAATGAGCCTCCAAGTAGATACTATCTGTTTTTTACCAGCCTTAGCAAGCTGAGACTAAGGAAGGTTATGAAACTTCCCCCAAGGACATAGGGTTAGTTAGCAATAGAGTTCAGATATGAACCTGACTTCAAATCCTGCTGTCCACTGCACCGCAATGCCTCTCCCAACTCATCATAAGGACACAGCTGAAATACAGTCTAATTTGCTTACCTGGAATCAAAGAAAAATGCTCAGCCCTATATTTGAGTAGTTCTAGTGTAACATCATGGCTTCCAAACACGTTAAGCTTCTCCTCTGTGTGTTCTCCTCCCTCATCAATTGTCTTCACAAGCTTTTCTATTATCCCAGTTCTAGCTAGCTGTTAATATCCAACCTACACTTTCTTTGAGGTGGTCATAGGTAAATACTAACAAGATAAATGCTTCTCTTATGAAGCCTTCCCAGATTTCTTTTTCTTTGCTGCAGTTGACCGTTTAGATGAGCCTTGCTAGGAGGAAGTGCTGGTCTGGGGAGTGAAAAGAAGGAACTAATGCACAAGGTGTCCACATTAGCAGACAGACGGTAGGAGCCAGCACAGGTTTATTTCAGCTCTGGGGATTCACTGAGGACTGGGAAGAAAAGATGACATCCACCCCTAACCATGAGCAGCGTTTACCCTGTTAGCATTGTTGCTTTGTCCCTATAGTTTTACGGAATAGAGAAGGAGGAGCCAAGATGGAAGAGAAAGTGAAGGTTGACAATAAAATTAGAGGCTTTCTTTTAAAGTGTGACTTTATTCCATATGGGGTACCTGCTTAACTTTACTTTTTACATTGTTGTCAAAAACTGTCCTCTCTCATACTCAGAGGTTTCACACCAAAAGTTTATATCCAAGCCTTAGAGCCTGAGAGGAAATAAAAATGTGGCCTATTAGAACAGTGATTCTGCACATTAAAATCACCTGAGAAGCTTTAAAACTCCAACCTTCTGGGTTTCTAATCAGATTCCGATTTAATTGGTCTGATGTGCAGTGTGGGCATAGGGAATTTTAAAAGCTCTCCAGCTATTTCTTGTATGTAATTAAGGCTGAGAACTAGTGAGCAAGAAGGCTGGCCCTGGGAGTCTGGGTCTCCACACAGAAAATCCTCAGAGTCCATAAACTGGAAAGAGATTAAGCAGCCACTCCTGTGAGTTTCCTCTCACATCTTTTCATCGTACTTTCTTCTCCCTCCCTGTCTCTCTCTCTCTCTCACTTTTTTAAGACCTCAAGATGATCCACTGAGAAAGCAGCTGGGCTTTTAAAAAGTGTTACTCTGGAAAATGGAGCATTCTAAGACTGCCTTAGCAAGTTAGGTAAGAATTTGATTTGCTGGGTAGCTGGCTAGGAAACAGATTAGAAATGGTGAAAGATGAAAATTAGGTGAGGAAATATAGTACAGTGGAAAAAATTAACACAAGTTTACTATCTGATTCTTGAAATATTTTCCAGTTAAAAAAAAAAAAAACTATCATTAGGGGAGAAGGGAAGGGAAACAAATTGAAGTAAGTGAAGCTTACGTGGGCTCCAGCCCCTTCCTTGACTTAGGGCTAATTTGCTGAAAGCTGGGGAGATCCTGTTTCCGCCAACACTTCCCTTGTTTCAGAAGGCATCATGGAACCTCATGAGGATGAGTCTCTGATGCCAGGTAGTAGCTTACTTCTTCCTGATTTTAACTTTGACCTGACCCCTTTGGGTTTTCAGCTCCGTGGGTATGATTCCTTGACCTCAACAATAAAGTACTCCCTCATGGACTCCCCCCTTCCCCTGTGTCTACTTGTCTTTTCTCTATTTTCTTTCCCACTTCTGGACACCTGCTGAACCATCCTGGTGCTCAGCTGGGTCCAGTGTACCCTGGTGGGAGGCACCACCCTGGATCCAGGGAATGGAGAGTTCTGCCCCTTTGTATAAGGTGAGTGGGGTACACTGGGGTTGGAAGGCATTGGTGTTGCCTTTGTGAGACTCAGTGATCTTGAGAACCAAGGCTGCTCTGGGGTTCTTACCCCACTTATAAAACCTCCAGGATCCCAGTTTAGACCGACAGCAGCAGAAGCGTTTCAGAGATTTGGACTCCCTTCGAGGTCGGCAGGATGCGCTCCAGGTAAGTGGGGACTGAAGGCGTTTAAAGGATCCTCCGGGCTTCTTGTCCTTGATACTCAGCATTGTGGGAGTGCTGAAGAGAGACAAAAGCAGGGATTTGCTTCACGTGGTGAAGGTGGAGAATGATTACAGTCTGCCCGTGGTTCTCAAACTTTGCTGCACATTGGAATCACCTGGGGATCTTTTACAACAATAGGGATCCCTGACTCCCCCACCTTCATTCTGATTTAGTTGGTATAGGGTGCAATCAGGTTATGGAAGGGGCACCATTAAAAGCTCCCCAGGTGATTCAAATGTGCATCAAAGTTTGGAAACTAGAGGTCTCTATGCAAGAGCTTTGGAATGTGTTTGTTCATATAGAAATGCAAAGCGTTACTCTGGGCAGTGGACACAAAAGCATAGCCTGTGGATGAATTGAAGATTCTCAAATGCATGCTACAGTGTGTCAGAGGCATTTGCTATGGCAGAGCTGATAGGCCTGGGAACACTCAGAGTTCTCCCAGCAGGTTTGATCAGGGCTACTAGAAAAGCAGGGGAGACCTAAGGAAATATTCGTGGAATGAGGAACGGAAGCCACAACGGCTTATAAGACCAATGAGTGAGCACTGGAGGCCAGACTGCTATCCTCAGGGCTGCACAGGAACCAGAAGGTCCCCTCTCAGCTGTGGCCTTGTCCAAACTTCTGGAGGGTGACTGCAGAGTGCAGAGTGCACAAAAAATAAAAACAAAACAAGGAAACATAAAGAACAAGTGAACAATGGTTTCTGTGAGGGGAACATATTCCTAATTTCCAACACATTTAAAAATACTTTCTGAAGTAGTTGTAGAATAAATGTTTCTTAAATGAATGAATTAATAGCATGCTGCTGGTAATTTTAGGGGAATATAAAGAGGAAAGGGACCTGGTTCCTGGCTTTAGAGCCATCCCAGTCTTGAGAGTGGCATATACCTCTATGAATAATTCAAGGAACACAGTGATATTGATAGAAAACAGTACTGTGAGAACTTGGGGAAGGAGGGTAAATGCAAACAAGGGAATCAGAAGTAAGCCCATTTAGCTTTGAAAGCTGAGCAGGAGTTCAACAGGTCTGGCTTGAGGAGGCAAATAGGCTAAGCAGTGGGGAAGCAAAGGATGACGCCCCTCCTCCAGGGCCACCCCACCATTTACTCCCAATAAAGGAATTTGGATTATATTGGGTCATCTTTGGAGGCTTTCTGAGTAGAAGTGTGGAGTGATACTAACTCTGCTTTAGGAAAAGAACTTGGATGCTAGAGTGGAAAGTAGATTTGGCAAAGAGGATGTTGTCAAGGAAATTATTTAGGGGACTTGCAATAGTCCAGGAGAGAGACTGTGGGAACTAGAATTTGGACAACAGAAACAGAAGTCAGAAACTACTGAAGACAGGACTTGGGTAGCTGAGCACCACCTTGACGGGACTGTTGGATAGAGTAAATGAGATTCCATGATGTGGGGTTTTTTTTCCTCTCTCTAGAGAAGAGAAAACTATAGGAAATTGAACTTGTCTAAAAAGATTATTCCAATAATACGAATAACTGACAATAGGGAATACACTGTTGGGCATCGTGCTAAGCACTTGGCATGTATTATCTAGGAGGCAGGATTTAATCCCCAGCTCACAGATGAGGAGGCAGAGACTCAGAAGTTAGTAAATTGATAAGTTTATAGTTTGTATGCAGCAGAGGCAGGACTTGAATGTAGCTCTCTTTAACTTCAGACTCTGCATTCCTTTTTTCTTTTTAACTGGAGAAGTTGTGGGTTTACAGACCAATCAATCATACAAAAATACAGGATTCCCATTCACTGCCCCACCAACAACAACTTGCATTGGTGTGGATCATTTGTTACATTTGAAAATAGCACCTTTTTATAATTGTACTTCTTTTTTTTAACAGTACTTTTGTTACAATTGATGAAAGATTATTAAAATAGTAATATTAACAATTGTCCACAATTTACATTAGGTGTATTTTTTCCCTTAAGGGTGTCACCCTATTATTGACACTTTGTATTAGTGTTGTATATTTGTTATATCCATAAGAGAACATTCTTATACTTGTACTATTAACTACAGTCCATTGTCTGTAATAGGCTCACTGTGTTATACAGTACTGTGTTTTAACTTTTAATTTTTACTATAGTAGCATACACGGCCTAAAGTTTCCCCTTGAAACCACATTCATCTATATAATTTGGTGCTGTTAATCACACTCAGAATATTATTCTACCATCACCACTATCCAATTCCAAACCTTTACAATCAACCCAAACAGGAATTCTGTACATGTCAAACATCAACTCCCCATTCTCCAAACCCAATCTATCCCCTGGTAAAGTATAATCTAGATTCTAACTTTGCTTATTATAATAAGTTCATATAAGTGAGATCATATAATATTTGTCCTTTTGTGTCTTGCTTATTTCACTCAGTATAATTTCCTCAAGGTTCATCCATCTGGTTGCATGCATCAGGACTTCATTCCATTTTACGGCTGAAAAATATTCCATTGTATGTATGTACCACATTTTGCTTACCCATTAATCTACTGATGGAAACCTGGGTTGCTTCCATCCTTGGGCAATTGTGAATAATGCCACTATGAACATTAATGTGAATATATCTGTCTGAGAACCTGCTTTCAATTCTTCTGGGTATATACGTAGTAGTGGTATTGCCAGGTCATACAGTAATTCTATTCTTAAGTTTCTGAGGAACTGCCAAATTGTCTTCCACAGCTGCTGCACCATTTACATTCCCATCAGAAATGAATGAGTGTTTCTGTTTCTCTGCATACCCTCTAACACTTGTAGTTTTCTGTTTTTTTTTTTTTTAAATAGTAGTCATTCTAGAGGTTGTGAAATATCTCATCTCATTGTGGTTTTGATTTGCATTTCCCTAAAAGCCAGTGATACTGAGCATCTTTTCATGTGCTTTTTAGCTATTTGCATATCTTCTTTGGAGAAGTCTATTCGAGTCTTTTCACCCTCTTTTAAATTGGGTTTTGTCTTTATCGTTGAGTTGTAACATTTATTTATATATTCTGGATGTTAAAACCTATTGGACATGTTGTTTCCAAATATTTTCTCCCATTGAGTAGGTGTCTTTTCACTTTCATGACAAAGTTCTTTGAGGTACAAAAGCTTTTAATTTTGAGGAGGCCCTGTTTTTCCATTCTTTCTTTTGTTGCTTGTGCTTTGCCTATAAAGTTTAAGAAATCGTTGCCTAACACAGTATCCTGAAGATGCTTCCCCATATTTTCTTCTAGAAGATTTATAGTCCTAGTTCTTATATTTATATTATATTGTTCTGCCAGCAATGAATGAGTTCCAATTTCTCCACTACCTCTCCAGCATTTTTAGTTTTCTGTTTGTTTAATGGCAGCTATTCTTACTGGTGTGAGATGATAGCTCATTGTGGTCATAATTTGCATTTCCCTAATAGCTAGTGAATATTAACATTTTTTTCATGTGTTTTTAGAAAATTGTATTTCCTCTTTGTAGAAATGTCTTTTCATATTATTTGCCCGTTTTATAATTGGGCTGTTTGTACTCTTGTTGAGTTGTACGATTTCTTTATATGTGCAAGATATCAGTCTATTATTAGATATATGGTTTCCAAATATTTTCTCCCATTGTGTTGGCTGTGTCTTCACTTTTTTGACAAATTCCTTTGTGGTACAGAAGCTTTTGATTTTGAGGAGTTCCCATTTATACCTTTTTTCTTTCATTGCTTAGGCTTTGGTTGTAAGGTTTAAGAAGCGACTTCCTAATACTAGGTCTTGAAGATGTTTCCCTACATTATCTTCTAGGATAATATTCTAAGATAATAGTATCTTTACGGTACTATTTCTTATATTGATGTCTTTGATCCACTATCAGTTAATTTTTGTATAGGGTGTGAGGTAGGGGTCCTCTTTCATTCATTTGGATACGGATATCCAACTCTCCCTGTCCCATTTGTTGAAGAGATTGTTCTGTCTCAGTCAGTTGATTTGGGGATCTTATAAAAAAATCAATCAACCATAGATCTGGGGGTCTATTTCCAAATTCTCAGTTTGAGTCCATTGATCAATATGTCTAACTTTGTGCCAATACCGTGCTGTTTTGACTAGTTTGGCTTTATAGTAGGCTTCAAATTCAGGAAATGTAAGCCCTCCAACTTCATTTTTCTTTTTTAGAATGTTTTTAGCAATTCGAGGCCACTTTCCCTTCTAAATAAAATTGTTAACTATCTTTTCCAAGTCCAGAAAGTAGGTTGTTGGAAATTTGATTGGGATTGCATTGAATTTGTAGATCAGTTTGGACAGGATTAACATATTAACGATGTTTAGCCTTCCTATGCATGAACACAGAATATCTATCTCTTTAGGTCCTCTTTTGTTTCTTTTAGTAAAGTTATGTAATTTTTTGTGTAGAGGTATTTTATATCCTTGGTTAAGTTTATTCCTAGGTACTTGATTTTTTTAGTTGCTATTGTGAATGAAATTTTTTTCCTGAGTGTCTCTTCAGTTAGGTCATTTCTATTGTATAGGAACATTACTGACTTTTGCATGTTAATCCTGTATCCTGCCACTTTGCTGAATTTGTACATTAGCTCAAGTAGCTGTGTCATCAGTTTCTCTGGATTTTTCAAATATAGGATCATATCATCTGCAAAAAAATGATAGTTTTACTTCTTCCTTTCCAATTTGGATGCCTTTTATTTCTTTGTCTTGCTGGATTGCTTTGGCTAGAACCCCTAGCACAATGTTGAATAATAGTGGTGACAGCAGGCATCCTTGTCTCATTCCCAATCTTAGGGGGAAGACTCACAGCCTCTCGCCATTGAGTACTACGCTGCCTGTGTGTTTTTCATATATGCACTTTATCATATTGAGGAAATTTCCTTCAATTCCTACTTTTTGAAGTGTTTCTATCAAAAAAGGATGCTGAATTTTAGCAAATGCTTTTTCAGCATCTATTGAGATGATCATTTTATTTTTCCCTTTTGATATGTTAATGTGTTATAATACATTAATTGATTTTCTTATGTTGAACCACCCTTGCATGCCTGGGGTGAACCCACTTGGTCATGGTGTATAATTTTTTTAATGTGTCTTTGGATTTGATTTGCAAGTATTTTGTTGAGAATTTTTGCATCTATATTCATTAGGGAGATTGGCCTCTAGTTTTCCTTTCTTGTAGCATCTTTATCTGGTTTTGGTATTAAAGTGATGTTGGCTTCATAAAATGAGTTAGGTAGTGTTACATTTTCTTCAATTTTTTGAAAGAGTTTGAGTAGGAATGGTGTCAGTTCTTTCTGGAAAGTTTGGTAAAATTCCCCTGTGAAGCCATCTGACCCTTGGCTTTTATTTGAAGGAAGCTTTTTGATGACTGACTGGATCTCTTTACTTGTGATTCGTTTGTTGAGGTCTTCTATTTCTTCTTGGGTCAGTCTACATTGTTCATGTGTTTCCAGGAAATTATTCATTTCCTCTAAATTGTCTAGTTTGTTGGCATCCAGTTGTTCATAGTATCCTCTTATTTTTTAATTTCTTCAGGATCCACAGTAATGTACCCCCCTCTCATTTCTGATTCTGTTTATTTGGGTCTTCTCTCTTTTTGACTTCATCAGTCTAACTAAGGATTTGTCAATCTTGCTGATCTTCTCAAAGAACCAACTTTTGGTTTTATTTATTCTCTCTATTGTTTTTTGTTCTCCATATCATTTCTTTCTGCTTTAATCCTTGTTATTTCTTTTCTTCTGCTTGCTTTAGGGTTAGTTTGCTGATCATTCTGTAGCATCTTCAGTTGTTCCATTTGTTCTTTGATTTTAGCTCCTTCTTCCTCTTTAATGTATGCATTTAGAGCTATAAATTTCCTCCTCAACCATGTCTTTGTTGCATCTCATAGGTTTTGCTATGTTGTGTTCTCGTTTCCATTCATCTCTAGATATTTAGCAATTTCTTTTGCAGTTTCTTCTTTCACCCACTGATTGTTTAGGTGTGTGTTGTTTAACTTTCCTATATTTATGAAAGTTCTGGATCTTTGATGGTTATTGACTTCTAGTTGTATTCCATTGTGGTCAGAGAATGTGCTTTGAACAATTTCAATCTTTTTAAATTTAATAAGGCTTGTTTTATGCCTCAGTATATGATCTATCCTGGAGAACATTCCAGGGCCACTGGAGAAGAATGTATATCTTGGTAATTTGGGATATAACACTCTTTATATAGCTATTAAGTCTCATTAACTTATCACATCATTTAGGTTCCTTATTGTTCCTCTGTCTAGTTGCTCTGTTTATAGGAGAGAGTGGTATTTTGAAGTCTCCCATGATTATTGTGGAAGGGTCTATTGGTTCCTTCAGTTTTGCCAATGTTTGTCTCATGTAGCTTGGAGCACATTGCTTGGGTGTATAAACATTTATGATCATTATTTCTTCTTGGTGAATTGTCCCTTTTATTAGCATATGGTGTCTTTCTTTGTCTCTTATGACAGTCCTGCATTTAAAGTCTATTTTATCTGAAATTAGTATTGCTACCCCTACATTCTTGTGGCTGTAGCTTGTGTGGAATATTTTTTCCATCTTTTCACTTTCAATCTCTTTGTGTCACTGAGTCTAAGGTGAGTCTCTTGTAAACATCATATTGATGGTTCATATTTTTAAATCTATTCTGCCAATCTATATCTTTTAACTGGGGAGTTTAATACATTCACATTCAATGTTATTACTGTGAAGGCAGTGCTTGAATCAGCCATCTTATCCTTTGGTTTTTAGTTGTCAGATCTATTTTTTCCCTCCCTCTCTCAATTTCCTTTAAGTTACCCTGACTAATGCTCTTCAGTTCTGTGTCCTTCTCCAGACCTCTCTCTCCTGTCTTTTTTTCTCCCTTTAGTATGTCTTGTAGGGCATTTCTCTTGTTAACAAATTCTCTCAGTATTTGTTTGTCTTAAAATTTTAAGCTCTCCCTCAATTTTGAAGGCAAGCCCTGCTGAATAAAGCATAATGACTGGCAATTTTTCTCTTTCAGAATTTTAAATATATCATACCACTTCCATCTTGCTTCCATAGTGCCTGCTTAGTCTTCTGTTGTTTCCATTGTATGTGATGAATTGCTTCTCTCTTGCCACTTTCAGAACTTTCTCCTTTTCTTTGGCATTTGACAATCTGATCAGAATATGTGTCAGAGTGGGTTTATTTGGATTTATTGTATTTGTGGTTCCTTAGGTATCTTTGATTTGCTTATTTATGTCATTTAGAAGGGTTGGGAAGTTTTCCCCAACAATGTCTTCAAATGCTCTTCCTAGCCCTTTACTCTTCACCTTCTGGAACACCAGTGATTCTTATATTTGTGCATTTCATGTTGTCCATCATTTCCCTGAAATCCATTTCAAATTTCTTGATTTTTTTTCACCATTTGTTCTTTTTTGCTTTTGTATTCCATCACTCTGTCCTCTAGTTCACTAATTCTTTCCTTTGCCTCTTCAAATCTGCTGTTGTGTCTCAAGAATATTTTAAATTTTATCAACAGTATCTTTTATTTCCATAAGATCTCCTTTTTTAAAAAAAAATTCTCTTTCAAATTCTTCTTTATGTTCTTTTACTGTCTTCTTGATGTCCTTTGTATCCTTAGCCATTACATTGAAGTTGTTTTGGAGATTTGTGTATATTTCTTTGATTAATTGCTCCACATTCTGTGTCTTCTTTGGCTTTTTAAATTTGGACATTTGGGTTGTCCATATCTTCTGCTTTCTTCATACACTTTATAATTTTCTGTTGTTTTCAGCCTCTTGGCATATGCTTATCTTGATAATTTTTTTTTAGGATATGCAAGATTATTTGAATATTTATGTATAATTTGGCAGAGCTAGAGCTTGGTGGAGTGCATTTCCCCTGTCCTACCAGAAGATGGCACTCTTGAACCACCTCTTACCGTCAAGTCAGTTCTCCCCCAACTTTGTCTATGCACTGAGCAGGGTCCAAACTGGGTGGAAATCCAATCAATGCTCCAATTTTCCATATGCACTGGGGACTGCCAGCCCTGTGGGTAGGGTGCATTCCTTGCACAGTTTGGCAAGGAGTCTGCTCCAGGACACAGTGGCCCTGGCAGTTCCTGGGGCTGTGGGTGGAGTATTCTGTGACTGTAGATGGAGTACTCTGTGGCTACAGAGCTGCATGTCTCACTTTCCATTCCAGCTCAAATGTCTGCCATGCACCCATGAGTTCCTGGGCTTGGGTAGGGACTCCTGGCTCTCCTGTGTGGTCCCCTTGCCTCTCAGCTGTGCACACCCTGGGCTTCTGTGGAGGAAGAGTAGAAGCTGCACAAGTTCACCAAATCCTGAGTTCCCTCATGGGAGATCTCAGCCTCAAGGCTGTGAAGGGTTATCTACCTAGCCAACTGCTGAGAGGGGGCTTAGATAGCTGCTTGCTCCATCCTCAGCAGCCAGTCCCAGCACAGCAGCTCTCAACTGTGGTGCTCTGAAGGGGGATTTCCCCAGCCAACTGTTGAGGCCTGGAAAACTGTCCCCTTCTGTGCTGAAATGCCTGCTCCACCTGCCAGTCCCCAGCATAGGGGCTCTTGGCCATGGGCTGCAAAAGATTATCACCCCAGTTATCTGCTGAGAAGCATGCATGGGCTGTGGAAGGCTGCTCCCCTCTGTGCTCCTCAGCCAGCTCCAACTGCCTGTTCCCTGGTGGTATTCCAGACTGAATACTCACCCATCCTAAACACAGTCTTTCAGTTTCTCCAGCTATATACTCATTATGTGGTGAAGAAGTCCATGCCCAGCCAGTGACACCCTGGAATTGCTGTTCTGGAGTGTTTTCTGCCCTTTGTCTAGTGCTTTTCATAGAGGAGAATTTTGCTGTGTCTCTCCTAATCTGACATCTTCCTGGAAGTCCTCTTATCTTATCTTTCTTGAATCTTTAGATTTACTTTATTTAAATAGTTTTATTTGTACACCATAAGTGTACAATCAATGTCTCTTGGTATAATTACGTATTTATGCATTCATCTCCACAGTCAATATGAGAACATTCTCATTTCTTCCAAAGAAAAAAAAATCCCATACCTCCTTTTCCAGTTTGCTAATGCTGCTGGAATGCAAAACACCAGAAATGGATTGGCTTTTACAAAAGGGGGTTTATTTGGTTACACAATTACAGTCTTAAGGCCATAAAGTGTCCAAGGTAATGCATCAACAATTGGGTACCTTCACTGGAGGGTGGCCAATGGTGTCCAGAAAATCTCTGTTAGCTGGGAAGCCATGTGGCTGGCATCTGCTCCAGAGTTCTGGTTTCAAAATGGCTTTCTCCCAGGATGTTCCTCTCTAGGCTTCAGCTTCTCTCCAAAATGTCACTCTCAGTTGCTTTTGGGGAGTTTGTCCTCTCTTAGCTTCTCCAGAGCAAAAGTCTGCTTTCAAAGGCCATCTCCAAAATGTCTCTGTAAACTGCATTTCCTCACTCAGCTCCTGTGCATTCTTCAAAGTTTACCTCTAGGCTCTAGCAAGCTTGCTTCTTTTATCTGAGCTTATATAGTGCTCCAGTAAACTAATCAAGACCCATGCTGAATGGGTGGGGCCACACACGGAAATTATCCAGTGAAATATCTCACCCACAGTTGAGTGATCACATCTCCATGGAAACATCCAATCAAATGTCTCCAACTTAATCAACACCAATACATTCCCTGCCCACACAACACTGCATCAAAGATAGTGGCATTTTGGGGGACATAATACATTCAAACCAGCACACCCCTTATCTCCCTATTATTGCTATTTATAACCTTGTTTCAATTAATGAAAGAATATTACAATGTTACTGTTAACTGTAGACCTTAATTTACATTAATTGTATTTTTTTCCTATATAACACCTTATTATTAACATCTTGTAGTAGTGACATATGTTTGTTCTAACTCATGTAAGGAGTTTCTTATATTTCTACAATTGACCATCATCATTATCCACTCTAGGTTTTGACAAGTTATAGAGTCTGTTGGGAGGTTTTTGATTACTGATTCAATCTCTTTACTTTAATTGGTCTGTTGAGGTCTTCTATTTCTTCTAGAGTCAGTGTAGGTTGTTTCTGTGTTTTTAGGAATTTGTCCATATCACCTAAGTTGTCTAATTTGTTGGCATACAGTTTCTCATAGCATCCTCTTATGATCGTTTTTATTTCTGTGGGGTCATTATTAATGTCCCCATTCTCGTGTCTAATTTTTTTTAATTTGTCTCTTCTCTTTGTTTTTCTTTGTCAGTCTAGCTAAGGGTTTATTGATTTTACTGTTCTTCTGAAAGAACCAACTTTTGGTTTTGTTAATTCTATTGTTTTATATTATAAATTTCATTCATTTCTGCTCTAATCTTTGTTATTTCTTTCCTCCTGCTTGCTTTGATATAGTTTGCTATTCTTCCTCTGATTTCTCCAGCTGTGCAAATAGTTCTTTGTCTTTAGTTCTTTCTTCTTTTTTAATCTAAACCTTTAGGGCCATAAATTTCCCCTTCAGGACTGCCTTAAATGCATCCTATAAGTTTTGATATGTTGTGTTCTTGTTTTCATTTGTCTCCAGATATTTAATGATTTTCCTAGCAATTTCTTGTTTCACCCACTGATTGTTTGAGTGTAATGTCTACCTTCAACATATATGTGAATTTTCCAATTCTCTGCCTATTATCGATTTCTAACTTCATTCCCTTATAGTCAGAGAATGTGCTTTGTATAGTTCCAATTTTTTAAATAGTTGAGACTTGTTTTGTGAACCAACATGTGGTCTATTCTGGAGAATGGTCCATGAACACTTGAGAAGAATGTATATCCTGCTGTTTTTGGGGTGTGATGTTATGTATATGTCTGTTAGTTCTAGTCTATTTATCATTGTCTTCAGGCTCTCTGTTTCAATATGATCTTCTGTCTAGATGTTCTATCTATTGATCAGAGTGGTGTATTGAAGTCTCCAACTATTATTGTGGAAGTGTTCATTTCTCTCTTCAATTTATCAGTGTTTGCCTCATGTCTTTTGGGGCATTGTGATTAGGTACATAAATATATTTTTTAGAGTGTTAGTATTTTTGTATTGATTATACCTTTTAGAAAATATTTTTATATATTGAATTAAATAAAATATTAAAGTTAAATTTTACCTGTTCCTTTTTACTTTTAAAAAAATTTTTAAATTTAATTTTATTGAGATTGTTCACATACCATAAAATTATCTAAAGACCCAAAGTGCACAATCAATTGTCCATGGTACCATCATACAGCTGTGCATCCATCACCATATTTTTTTTTCATTTTTTAAGAACATTTTCATTACTCCAGAAAAGAAATAATAATAAAAAAAAAACTCAAATCCTCCAATATCCATAACAACACCCCCTCCATTACTGGGTCATAGCATTGGTATAGTACATTTGTTACTACTGATGAAAGAATGTTAAAATACTACTAACTAAAGTACATAGTTTGCAATAGGTATATATTTTTCCCTATATATCCCTCTATTATTAACTTCTAGTTATAATGTCATATATTTGTTCTAGTTCATGAAAGAGATTTCTAATATCTGTACAGTTAATCACGGAGTTTGTCCACCACAAGATTCATTGTTTTATACATTCCCATCTTTTAACTTCCAACTTTTCTTCTAGTGACAAACATGACTCTAAACTTCCCCTTTCCACCATGTTCACACACTATTCAGCACTGTTACAATAACATGCTACACTCACCTCTGTTCATTTCCAAACACTTAAATTCAGCCTAGTTGAACATTCTGCTCATAATAAGCAACTGCTCCCCATTGTTTAACCTCATTCTATACCCTGGTAACTTATATTTCATGTCTATAAGTTTACATATTATAATTCATTCGTATCAGTGAGACTGTGCAATATTTGTCCTTATATGTCTGACTTATATCATTCAATGTAGCGTGCTCAAGTTTTCATCAATCCATTTTTTAAAAAAATATGGTTTTGTTCACCCACCGTACTTTCTATCATAAATAAACAACTGATAATTTCCTTATAGCCATATATTTATGTATTCACCACCATCACCACTACCTATATAAGGACATCTCCATTTCTTCCATAAAGAAGGAGGAAGAGTCAAAGAAGGTAGAGAGACAAAAGAAAAAGAAAAAGAGAAAAAAACATGAAAGCTAAAAAGCAACAAAAGGAAAGACAGAGCTAACCTAAAGTAGAATAAAAGATTCAGACAATATCATCAATGCCAAGAGTCGCATATCCCTCCCTTATGTCACCCTCTTAAAGGCATTAAGCTTTGTTATATTGCCTTTTCATTAAAGGAAGCATAATACAAAGTTTCTGTTAAGTATAGTCTCTAGTTTGCATTGATTGTATTTTTTTCCCCAATACCACCCTATTTTTAACACCTTGCAAGGCTGACATTCATTTGTTCTCCCTCATTCAAAAACATATTTGTACATTTTATCACAATTGTTGAGCACTCTAGGCTTCACTGGGTTATACAGTCCCAGTCTTTATCTTTCCTCTTTCCTTCTGGTGTCCCACATGCTCCTAACCTTCCTCTTTCAGCCATACTCACAGTCATCTTTGTTCCGTGTACTTACATTGCTGTGCTACCATCACCCAAAAGTGCATTCCAAATGCCTCACTCCTGCCTTTTCTTATTTGTCTATAGTGTTCCCTTAAGTATTTCCTGCAGCGCAGGTATCTTGTTCACAAACTCAATCATTGTCTGTCAGATAATATTTTAAACTCTCCCTCATATTTGAAGGACAGTTTTGCCAGATATAGGATTCTTGGTTGGTGGTTTTTCTCTTTCAGTATCTTAAATATATCATACCACTTCCTTCTTGCCTCCATGGTTTGTACTGTGAAATATGCACATAGTCTTATCAAGGTTCCTTTTTATGTGATGGATCACTTTTTTCTTGCTGCTTTCAGGATTCCCTCTTTGTCTTTGATGTTTGATAATCCAAATATTAATTGTCTGGTGTAGACCTGTTTGATAATCTGATTATTAATTGTCTTGGTGTAGGCCTATTCAGATCTATTCTGTTTGGGGCATGCTGTGCTTCTTGGAGCTGTAATTCTATGTCTTTCGTAAGAAATGGGAAATTTTCACTGATTATTTCCTCTATTATTGCTCCTGCCCCTTTTCCCTTTTCTTCTCCTTCTGGAACATCCATGACATGTACATTCCTATATTTCATGTTGTCATTCAGTTCCCTGAGATGTTGCTCATATTTTTCCATTATTTTCCCTATCTATTCTTTTGTGTGTAGGATTTCAAATGTCTTGTTCTCCAGTTCCTGAGTGTTTTCTTCTGTCTCTTGAGATCTGCTATTGTATGTCTCCACTGTGTTTTTCATCTCTTGTGTTGTGCCTTTCATTTCCATAGATTCTGCCAGTTGTTTTCTCAAACCTTTGATTTCTAACTTATGTTCACCCAGTGTTTTCTTTATAGACTTCCTCTCTTTTGTTATATCTTCCCTGAATTTGTTGATTTGGTTTTTGATTTGATTTTGTGTATTTCTTTGACAATCTTTAATAGATTGTTTCATTAAAGTGAAACAACATCCGAACTGTATCTTGATTGAGGTGTGAGTTTGTTCCTTTGGGCCATATTTTCATTTTTCCTAGTATAGATTGTAGTTTTCTATTGTCTAGGCATCTGGTTTCCTTGGTTACCCCAGTCAGATTTTCCCAGACTAGAATAGGTTCAGATCTCAGAATGGGTTTATATTCAGGGTGTATCTTAGAAGAATGACAGACTTTCCTGTGAGGTCTCCAGTCACTGTGCTTTATCTAACCTGCCCAGCAGGAAGCATCTGTCAGTCTGTCACTCCTGATTGGTGTAAGTAGATGTGGCCCGTTCAGTTTCTGATTTGGCTGTTTTCCCCCAGGCTCTGGGGTCTGGTTCCAAAGGGAAAACTGGGCCCCATCTTCTTACTCTTAGGGAAGATATACCCACTAGGGAGTTATCTGCTTTTGAATTGTGGTCTCTCTGACTCCGTTATCTCCACCTATGTCTGAGTGAGAGCACTGTGAACTGAAAATGGCTGTGGCTCTCTCCTCTGACCCCCTCAGGTTGAGAGAGAGAGAAAAAGGATCACCAAGTCCCCTTTTAGAGCCAGTATACAGCCCCCCATTTCACTCATTGGGCAGCAGTAACACCTGGTCTTCTGTGCTACCTCTCCTGGGGCCAATGAGTATTCTGGTTCTTTAAGGTCAGTCATCACTAAAAGCCTCTGTCTGCTTGTTGTAGCTTGTATTCAGCAGTCCACATTTGTTAATAAAGACCCCAGTTAGAGCTGGACTGAGGTATATTCACATGTTCAGAGAGTGCTACTTTTACCACAGTGAGGTTTTGCCATTCTGCCTGCTGTGGGGGGAAGGGACTCATGGCATGTTTCTGCAGCTTTTATTTACAGATTTTATGCTGCGACCTCAGGCATTACTCCCAATCCAGGTTGGTATATAATGTGTGGACAGTCATGGCTGTCCCCTAGCAGTTTTTTCCAAATTACTTAAGTAGTTGTTCCTGGTTGTTCATTAGTTGTTCCAGGGGACTAACTAAATTCCACTTCTCTTTATGCTGCCATCTTGCCATTCTCCTTGAGGTACATAAATATTTTTGATTGTATTTCTTCTTGATGGATTACCCCTGTTATTAATATATGGAATCCTTTCTTATCTCTTGTAAGAGATTTTGACTTAAAATCTACCTTATCCAATATTAGTATAGCTACCACAGCTCTTTTTTGATTACTATCTGTGTGGATAACTTTTCCCAGACTTTCTCTTTCAAACCATTTATCAAGTGTCTAAGGTGAGTCACTTGTATATAACATATAGTTGAATCATGCTTTATTATCCATTCTGTCAATCTGTGCCTTTTGATGGGGGAGTTCAGTCCAGTAACATTCAGTGTTATTACTGTAAAGGCCAGTACTTATTTCAGTCTTTTTGTCCTTTGGTTTTTATAGGTCATATCTTTTTTTTCTGTCTTTTTTGCACCCTCTTTTTCTGTATAATTGATCTTTTGTGATGTATCTGACTGATCCCTTTCTTATTTATGTTTCAGTATATATTTTAATACCTTCCTTGTTATTACCCTGGTGTTTATATTGTACAATCTACATCTGTAACCTACTAGTTTGAAAATATGCCAACTTAGTTTCATTAGCATACTTATCATGTGAGTCTTCATTTCTTCACAGTTCTCCAAGCCATTCCTGTCTTTTCCTTTCAAACCTGAAGAACTCCATTTAGTAATTCTTGTAGGACAGGCCTTTTTCTGACATACACTCTCAGTTTCTGTTTATCTGTGAATATTTTAAACTCTTCCTCATTTTTGAAGGACTTGTGCTGGATGAAGAATTCTAGGCTGGCAGCTTTTCTCTTTCAGTACCTTAAATATATAATACCATTGCCTTCTTGCCTCCCTGATTTCTTAGTCTTATTTGGGATCCTTTGTATGCAATGAATTGCTTTTCTCTTGCTGCTTTCAGAATTCTCTTTCTCTTTGGCATTTTGCATTCTTCTTATTATGTGTCTATGAGGCAATATGTTTTAAGTAGGTTGGGTTTCTTAGACATTCATATTTATGTCTTTCATATGAGTTGGGATATTTTTGTCCATTACTTTTTCAAATATTATTTCTGTCTCCTTTTCCCTTCTCTACTCCTTCTGAAACACCCATGATGTGTATCTTTGTGTGCTTTATGCTGTCATTCAAATCCCTGAGACACTGCTCAGTTTTTTTCTGTTCTTTTCTCTATCTGTTCTTCTGACTGTGTGATATCAATTGCTCTGTCTTCTAGCTTGGTCAATCTTTCTTCAGCTTGTTCAAATCTGCTGTTGTAGCATTCTAGTGTATTCTGAATCTCTTCTATTTTGCCTTTTTTCCTCAAAATTTCTGTTATGTTTCTTTTTATACTTCCAAATTCTTCTTTACACTCATACATTGTGTTCTTAATATCTTTTTTCCTTTATGCATATTTTCTGTCATCTTATTGAACTGATTTAGGAGATTTGTTTGAAAACTTTGATTAGTTTCAAATTGTGTCTTCTCTGAATTTTTAATTGTTTTCTTGACTGGCCATATCTTCCTGTTTCTTAGTATGCCTTGTAATTATTTTGCTGATATCTAGATATTTTATTATCTTGATGAGTTAACTCTGAAGGTTAACTTCTCCCTCTTGTCTAGGATTTGTGTTAAACTCTTCTTTAACACTTGGTCCAACTTTTTCTGGACTTTTGGACACTTGAGTTTAACTGATCATATTTTCTCAGCTATTCTTCATGTGATTCTTGCCCTGGATGTGTGGTACTATTTTGAACACCGTACGTTTTGTTTATTGTCTCACATCCAGGAGAAAACTTCTTTCTTTTGTTCCGTCTCCAGGAATATTGATCTCCTCTGTTTGTTTTTGTGCAGAATTTTCTCTCCAGCTCCTCTGATTTGTTTAAATTATCTCCCTCAGTCAGTGCCCTGTCTTCCCTACACTTTTAAGTTCTGAGAACCTCCGGTCCTTACAGCAGTTCTGTTTAAGCCCCATTTTTTAAAAAAAATATTTTTTTAAATTATTTTTTTCTCTGTAAAGCTTTTCTGCCTCCAGCTTCTTCCCAGTTAGGGTATCACACCCCAGAGAGCCACATGGGGTTGATACAGAAAAGTTGTCACTCAAAAAAAGTATATTTTGCATTTAGGGAGTGTCACCAACAGTAACTGGTTTGAGCAAATGCTGCATTTGGCTGCTGTTCTGCTGTTGTTTCTCTGTCTCATCTCCAGGATCCCTTTTGTATACAGTTCTCCTCAGCAACTGGTGTTCCACCTGGGGTCTCTGTGGGCCTGGTTCCCTGTGCCTGGATATGTGAAGGGTTCTAACTCACTGCTATGAATGTCTCTATCATCTGAACCCCAGTGGGAGGGACCTGGGCCATGGCTTCTGGAGAATTCCAAGATTTGAGGGGAGAAGAGAGGACAGGCTGGTCTGGGACAGAAATTTCCTACCTGGTATTTGTCTCTTTCTTCAATTCAGTGTTTGTGGAATACTTCTCCAGTCTCTACCATCTTCCAGAGTTCTAAGCAACTGGAATTTGTCTTTACATCCACTGAATTTCTCATGAAGTTTTTTTCAGGGGTTGTCTTGCATTGCCATATTGATGATGTCATTCCTCCATCCTCTGAATTCTTATTCATGTGACAAAATGTCTTCTAAGAGTGATGAGCAACTGTCTTTTAACTCTCTGAAAGTTAAGTATAGATAGAATGGGCATAGAAAGGAGTTAAAGTGCCCAGAGTCTTTCCTGTCTATGAAGGCTGTTTAAGAATCTGAAGGAGGAAGATGGTTTTATAGGTTGAATTGTGTCCCCCAAAAAAGGTGTGTTGAAGTCCTAACCCCCAGTAGTACCTCAGGTTGTGACCCTATTTGGAAATAGTAATTGTACATGGAATTAATTAAAGATGAGGTTATACTTGAGTAGGATAGGCTCCTACTCTGATATGACTGGTGTCCTTTATAAGAAAAGAAGAGACAGATATGGACAGAATAACACCATGTGGGGACAGAGGCAGAGACTGAAGTGCTGTAGCTGCAAGCCAAGGAATGCCAAGGATTTCCAGCAAACAACCAGAAGTAAGAAGAGACAAGGAAGGATTCTCCCCTACAGGCTTCAGAGGGAACATGCCCCTGCTGACACTTTGATTTTGGATGTCTGGCCTCCAGAATTGTGAGACAATAAATTTCTGTTATTTTCAGCCACCAAGTTTGTGGTACTTTGTTAGGGCAGTCCTAGGAAACTAAGTCAGATGGGGAAGCAAAATTAGCCAGGCTAGGGCTTAGAGTGGTGGTTCTCAAAGTGTGGTCTCTAAATCACATCAGCAATACCTGGACCTTGTTAGAAATGCAAATTATGGGGCACCACCCCATACCCATTGAATCATAAACTCTGGATGTCACCTCTGCAATCTACATTTCAACGTTTGAGAACACTGTCTTAGAAGAATGGCCTTCTTTTCCTGCCCTGCTCCAGGCCCAGGTACAGATATGTGAGCAGAAGATCGCAGCTGTGCTGGCTCAGGAACAGGAGCTTGAGGAACAAAATGAGATGCTGAGGTGTGACCTGGGCAAAGCCTGGCAAGAGGTAGAGTGCCAGGTCTTAGCTTCAGTTGGCATGGGAGGATGGCATGCCTCCTTTGATTTTTCCTCCACACTTGCATGTGGAAACCAGAGCCCCATCCCCCACCCCTCTTCCCACACACACATACATTTAGGATCTGATTTTATTTCCCCTTCCTGGTGTCTCTGGGAATCCTGTGTGTACCTTTCCTGTTTAATGGTTCCTCTACCCTGTCAGGTGAAGCAATTCCAAGAGGTACTTATCAATCAGAAGGTACAGTATGACTATGAGCTGAAGAAGAAGGAGAAGGAGTTGGGGAAACTCAAAGAGCAAATGCAGCAGATGCAGGGGGAGCAGTGGAATCGCCAAGGAAGTCAGTATCTAGAAGCATGAGGAAAGCTTTCCCAAGAGAAAGTTCCATGTACCCATGTACCTCCCTTCCCTCCTTTCCGCACTCAGAGATTGACATTCTCAACAACCTGAAGAGGTCAGATGGAAAACACACCATGTGGAAAACTGGCAAAGCTAATGGCAAGTAAGTAAGTGGTCACTGTGCATAGGAGGGAGGCCAAAGTGTAAAGAAGTAGAAATGGGCTGGAATACTTTGGTTGGTTTTGAGTTATTCATTTGTCTTTCACTCAACTGTCCCATTCCATCTTCTAGGAAAGAGGGAGAGTTGATCCAAACAGTGGTGAGAAACCTTGAGGACCAAGTGGCAGCAGTTTCCAGGGAAAATGAAGAACTCAAGCAGTTGTTGACCAGGCTAGGCAGGGATTTGGCTGAATTCCTGGGCTGCCCTTGGGATGGTCCTACTGTGAGTTTTCATATGGTGAAAAGAGAGAGTGGTAGATCTTGGGTCAGCCTCTTGCTGAACAATTCTTTCTAACTCTACCATGATAGGGGTAGGGAGGGAGTGGAAGGAAGTGTTCTCTTTTCTCCAGAAACCCTATTTAGCAGGAGCCTTCTGGATAATAGTCTAGATACTAGAAAGCTTCTGGTTAAGTCCTCTAAAACTGCAGGCTTAAAGGCAGACCCAATTTCCTCTCCTTTTTCTACTCAATACCACCTTTCCCTCCCCCAGGAAGCCAAGGTGGCCATAACTGTGGATTGTGGTGCCTTGTGGAAACACTGGAGTTGCTTCAAGAAGGAAGTAGAGGTACTGAAGAAACAAGGTAGAATCTACCCCCCCGACCCTTACAGTTCTAGACATTCCTTGGGTGACAGCTGGGGCCAGTATCTTTCTCTGAGAACAAAAAGCCCTGGGGCCTGGAGGCTCAAAACCCTCCTCATGTGAACTCTGCTTCTTCACATTGGCCTCTCCCAGGCCAACCTGCAGAAGAGCTCCAGGATAGAAACCCCGTAATCAGCATCACAGATCATGACAAGGAACTGGTCCATCTGCGACAGGAGATTCAGTGGAGTTTGGACTTTATCACTTGGCAACAGCATTGCTTCCAGGTGAGGGGTACCTGTCAAAGGGCTACTCTGGGCTAGGGCTGAGAGGCAAGGACTGTGGTCAGCAGGGACTGCTTCATTCAGGAGCAGCTTAGCTCTGGCCAGGAGCTGCCAGTCCACCTCCAGGGCTCCTGTTTCCTGGAGGAAGAGCAGAGGCTGCAGGAGGCCCAGATCCTCTTTGCCCAGGAACGAGCACACTTCGAGGCAGAGAGGCACCGTTTTACTGAAGCTGCCATCCGTCTGGGACATGAGGTAAACAGTTCTAGAAAGGAACATTTGTTCTTGAAGCCCTGTTCCTATTCCTTTTACAGGCTCAGAAAGCCCAGGTGGCTGCCATTGTGTTCCAGATGGGGTCCCTGGGGTGCAGACCTCTATGGCTCTTCTGATTTCTCCTCAGCGCTGGCACTTTGAGCTGGAGCGGGTTCTCTTCTGGAAAAAGCAGCTACTAGGATTTTCTCTCCATGATTCTTCTCAGTCAAAGACCCCAAAGTCCTGCTTTGATGCCCCAGAGCCCCAAAGTGAGCAATGTTAGACCTGTTCCCTCTCCCTATCCTGGAAAACATCTCTAGACATTGGTTATCTAGTC
This sequence comes from Choloepus didactylus, assembly GCF_015220235.1. Taxonomy (NCBI): domain Eukaryota; kingdom Metazoa; phylum Chordata; class Mammalia; order Pilosa; family Megalonychidae; genus Choloepus; species Choloepus didactylus. The sequence goes on along the minus strand of NC_051309.1, from coordinate 114,407,151 downwards.
TTCTGACTTAGTCCTTTTGACTGAAGTTCTCTTTTGATGTTTTCCTTTGTCTATCCATCCATCCATCTCTCATCAGCTTTAGAAAGGGAACTTGGTACTTGCTGTCCTGTTTCCTGTTCTTTCTTTGGACTCAGCCAAAGTTCAAGTGACTGCCCTTGTGTTCCAGAGTGTTATACCTCTGTTGGGGTCTCCTCACTTCCTTGTCTTCAGGGAAAAAGGTAAGGATGAGGACATGCCGTGGAGGGTTTGGTGGCTGGCTTGGTGGGCAGAGGCAGGCAATAGCTGTAAGTTTATTTTTTGTTGTTGTTATTCTTCTTTTTGCTCTCCTTTCCCTAGAGTACACTGGTCCTGCTGTGGACCCAAAGGAAATCATTCCAACTTGCCACCTGATTTGCTGGACAGTCCTTCCCTGCTTTCTCCTCTGGTACTTCAGAGGTGAAAGGGATGAGAATGTAAAAGGATTGGCTTTTATTTATCTTTTAATGTTGGGGAAAGCCCTATTCTTTTAATTGTTTTGAGCCTCAATAAAGAGAATAAACCCTTTACTTAGAGTTTGGGCATAAGGTTTGGTTGTATTGGTTTTCAATGGAGAATGAATCATGGAAGCTCTGAGAGTGAACAAAGAGAATCTAGAGAAGGGGTATGGAAAACTCTTCTTCCCTTCAAAGAATAGTATGAAAAAAAAGAAACGATGAGCAAAATTGATGGGCTCTTTCCATGACTCCACTCTTAATTCTGCCTTCTTTATTTAACTCCTTTCCTTGCTTGAAGTATAGAGGAGGGAATTGATGTGGGATTCCTTGTGGGAATGGAGAATGGGACAGGATCAAGAACCTTGAGAGATGGCTAAGGAACATGGACTTGACAGTGCCCACAACCATCTTTTAAGTTTTCATCCTTGACAAATGTGGGTAGGGAGGTCAAGTGTGGAGTGAGAAGAGTTTAATAGGTGATAATGGGCCAGAACAGCTTTGTTTGACTGGTCCCCTCCTTTACTTTTCTGGGGTAGCTCTGTGGCAAAGTAGCTCTCTCCTTACTTCCCCTGGTATGAGAATTCTAATTGAAACTGCAATATTTGTTCCAATTCAAGTAGCTTCCTTCTTCCTTGGTTCAAAGTCAGAACCTGTAAATAAGGGTTTTGTCGTTGATGATATTAATCAATGAAATATCTTTTTCTCTCCACAGTGGGGAGTTTTGCTGTGTTGACTATGTTCTTGGCCTACTCTTCATCCTGATTCTTTCTCTCCTTGGAGTTGTCAAAGGGGGTAAGCCCCAGACTTAACATCCTCAATTATTTGTAGTATTTGTGAATTACATTGACAGATAGTATAGGCTCAGTGCCCAAATTACTTAAAGAAGTGGTAATTGAGTTTGGGTATGGCCTGAGAAAGGTGTGAGGAGTGAAGGAAGGGAATAAGGAAAAAGCTGAACTCACAGAATGGTTCTTGGTACATCATCTAGGAAATTGTTCCTATCTGTTGAATAGTCCCAAAGTCAAGGATTATATATTTAAGTGTATAGTCCAGACTCCCTACCAGCAAGGGAAAGAGAGAACTCAGGGGGAGCAAGGGACTATTTTACTCATAGTAGTTTTAGCAATTGCCATGCCTCGCACACTTTCCTTCACATTCCCACCATATTCCTTTTGGATTTTTGTTGGTATAGCCTCAGTTTTGTCTGGGTGTATTTTAAAAGCTAACATCATTTTTTATCTTTTGAGAATTAACACAAATGTTTTGGAAAATTTTACAACTTTGTGGAGTTAATTATATGTTTCCATGGTGATGGACACTACACACTTCGTTGTCTGTTCAACAGTCATTCCCTTTCTCTCCTCCCTACTTTCAGAAGCCATCTGTCCATAATAGAGCCTGAAAATGATAAATACTACCCTAGTCTCTCCTACAGTTAGAAGTGACCATGTGGCCTCATTATGAACAATTAAATATAGGAAGATATTGGTTGAGGACTCCTGGGAAATAATTTCTTCTTCACTTAAAAAGACAAAAGTGTATAGAGGGCTCTCTTATTCACCGTCTCCCTCATCTTATTTGTGTAAGGTGTGATGTCTGTGCTGGTACCCTGCAGATAATCTGTTTTAACCTATTTCTAGTGTGTCTTTTCCTTCTGTAATGAAGAGCTGAGAAACAAAACACTGCATTTCCTAGATTCACAGCTTGGATTCCAAATGAAATTTAGGTTTACCATTCAGATGCTCTTGCATGAGATTTGGAAGACAGAAGTGAAGTGGAGGCCATGCTTTTCTTCTTCTTTTTCTGCTGGCAAGCTCCGTCCTGGTGTACACAATTATTTTATGGTGGTGTATTGATCATGGAGTGGTAGCTTCCAACATTTACAGGTAGGTTCCTGAATATAGAGCCCTAGTTTCCTTGGTAGTTTGGTACCATAATGTGTTTCTCAAAGTCATTTTTCAAAACTAAATTTGGAGTTTGTTTATTCAGTTTTCTAATGATTCTGTTAGCCATCTAATATTATGTAATAAATCTTTCTGTTTAAGACGACTTAAGTGGATTCATTATCTGTCAGTGGACTTTGACCATATGAATTCTGATTTAGGATTTTTCTTATTCTTGTTTTTTCTTTGTGATTCGACTCAATTTCTAGGGGAGAATTTGGATGTCTGCTACCATGCCACCATCTTTTCTGGAAGTGTTTAATGATATATTTTCAGGTACAGAAATGTCAGAATTCATGAACTCAAAGCTTTCTCTGTTTACTTCTCAATTCCATCTTTGGGAGTTGGCTTAGTAAGTATGATAATTTGAGAGAATTTTCATGTACATTTACAGTCTTCAAAGCCTTATGAAGCCAAGTAATTCCATTATAAACTAGATGTCAGCTTCTTCATGAATCATTTCCCACTGGTGTATTCTGTGAAAGAAAGTTTAGTTTTACATCCCTTCCGAGTTCTTGGTGCCACGTGGTTTTTCCTTGCTTCTCCTGGTTCACTTTGGACATTGTTCATTTTCTTGCTGTTCACCATCCTGCCCTCAAGGAGCTGAGACTGAAGTACAGAGTGCTGATGCACACATGTGCTTTTGCAATGTTTCCTGAATATGCATTTTCTTCTGAGACTGTAGAAGGGGTGAGAAGGAAGGGTTCCTGTAGGATAAATATTGAGGCTGACTTTGAAAAAACTGGAGGCTTAAGCCTAGTGAAAAAGGAGATGAAGAAGAGTGATATAGGTTGATAGAGAAATATTAGACAAGTACAAAGACTTGGATGTGAGAACATGGTGGGCTCTGTTAACTGCTGGCAATTGTTAGAGCTAGAACGAGCGTAGTTGGCTAAGAAGTCCAGTGGCCAAACCAAGAAAAGCTTTATGCATTTAATTTATATAATCCTGCTAGAACCCAGGGTCCCACACAGCCCAATTTCTTTTTGGAATGCCCTGTAAGAAAGCCCAGTCCAGCAACCAAAAGTAGGTAAGCATTTGTTTTGATCACTACTTGCATTTCTCAAATGTGAAAATCCCTGTTTATCCCTCTTATCCTTCTTTTCTATTTGCTCTATTTCCTAACACCTTGAAACTTCCCTAGCATCTCTCAGTCCCCAGTATTCTCTTGATAGCTAGTCTTCATTTTTCTTCCCAGTCTCTTCTTATGTCTCTCCTTATCTCTTTAAGTTTACTTATTTGAACAAAATTAATCTACTGATTTTTTTTTTAAGATCACTGGGGATGCACAAGCTACTAATTTATGTAGTTTAAAGTAAAGGGCTGAACATTTTATCTTTATGAATGATGGCAAAGCTTAGAGTGACTCAGAAAACAATGATCTGTTTCTCATTTGTTTGTTAGGATTAAATTTTTGCCATTTTTATATCCCCAATTCTATACCAGTTCCCATTTTTACTACATTACAGTGTTGAAATGTATTTATTTTCAAACTGTAGTTTAATACTGTTTCAACCCATCAAAAATTCCCTCAGTTTTACATAGGGAGCAGACTTTTCACAAGTATGAAAAGAAGAAGTTAAAGAAAAACACTTTCTTTTTTTATATAAGGACACAAAATGACTGGTTGTTTTTGGCTCTTTTAAAAAAAGATAAACAATTTTTATAAACAATTTTGTCAGTTTCTTAAAATTGCATTGGAAAATCTTAATATTTAAATTTAAATGGTTTAGGAAAAAAACACTTAATGCGAATTCTAGAACAGCATCTATTTGTCAGCAAAGGTATAATTTTCTTGGAAAATTACCTTTTTGTATAATATTTGCATGCAAGGCATCTTATTTTTTTCTGAATATTATGCTTTTCTTAGTAACCAATAATGTCCTTTCAGTATTTTAAATCCATGTTTTTCTTTTTCTTTTTCTTTTTCTTTTCTTTTCCTTTCTTTCTTTCTTTTTTTTTTTTTTTTTTCTTCTTCACTATGTTGATAGCGGTAGGGAGCTTGAACTTGGGACTCTGTTTAGACATAGAGATCCTGAATGGAAACATTTGAGCTGGGAGTCAAAGCGTTGAATTCTCTATCAAAGAAGCATTATCTATTGTGTGACATCATGAAAAATTCAGACTTTCAGAAAAATTCACTAAGTCTAGGAGTCTAATAATGATTCCCTACTGAATTAAACTTTAAACTGAAAAGAAAACATTACTTGAAGGAAAATTCCACTTGGAAAGTTTTAAAAATCACATAAGAAATCAAATGAAAAAAACAATTTTTAAAATTCCCCAGATGATTCAGATATCCTGTTAAGGTTGAGAAATTCTACTCTAGAGCAGAGTTTTTATCTTGATTGAGTTAAGATCATCAGCCTGGATCCCTGAAGGTGAGACATTTAATTCATATCAAGCTAACATGAAAAATGGGAAATATCTGGGTATTAAGATTTCTTCTCCTAGGAAACAGTTCTTAGCTACAAATACTCCTGATTGTTCCAGTTTGCTCTTGTGGTTTTCTATGATCCCACCCCTTTTGCAAGTAATTTTCTATACTTCCTTAATTACACTCTGGACTCTGTAACTTTGTCCCTTTGGCAACTATTATTTTTCTCACCTCAAACGGCTACTTCTCTCTCTTACTGTGTTCTTTCTTCATTTTGGTCTCTCTTTCCTTTCAGCTTTGATCAATGAAATTTGTGTAGTGCTTGGTTCCATCTGCTTTTCTCTTACCATGTCTAGGCCACTCTGACAGTTAAAAGGGACTTGAAGGTTATACAACTCCTAGTAAAGGAAGCAAAATCAATTTATAGGCATGGGAATGGACAGTATGGCTTAGCTACAGCTACAGCGCCCATGAAGACGACTTGAGGTTATTAATAGAGAGCATTAGCAATGAATTCAGAAAGGGATTTAGACAGAAGATAATCCAATAGGAAACTAGCATTAATAGAGATGAAGTATCAAACACTAAGATGGTAATAGTTATTTTTCCCTTAGTTTTGTCAAACTACATTAGAAGTGTCATGTTTACTTTTTCAGAAACCAGATTTAATAAAAGATGCAGACTTCTCCAGGAGTTCAGGGGAGAGTGACAAGGAGGGGGAGGAGGTCTATGTGAGAACAGGTAAATGAACCAGGCTGTTTGGCTTGGAAAGCAGTGAGATCAACAGGGGATATAATCACTGTTTTCAAATATTTGAGGGACTCTCTTGTGGAAGACGCATGCAGCTTGTTCTGTAGATACAGGTGCAGGAGAGGCCCAGGCCACAGGGAGTGATTAAAAGGACACGAAGAAAGAAAAAATGAAACCAAATTCATGGGAGATCATTTCTGATATTCTAGGATTTAGAACAATTTTCTGTGTTGATTTCTTAGTGGATGGTCTTGTCCACTTAATTTAGAATTAAAAAAAATCATCTATTTCTTTTCTAGAACAAGTTATATAATCTCAGGCTTACTTAACTTTACTGGGCCTCAGTTTCCTCATTTTACCTCATAGTTAGCTCTCTGGAAATGTAAGACATTATTATTATCATCATTGTTGTCTAGCAAAAATGAACAAAATGTTAAATCCTTAACATGTTTTACTGAGTTTAGGAAAAAAATAATTTTACATATCTGGGATAAGTTGTTCTGGGAATACAGGTGAATGGGTAAATTTGCTAGTGTCACAGCCCTATCTATGCACAAAATAATTTTAATGGATTAACTCTACCAATCTAAATTTACATCTGAAAAACCAGTTCAGGAGGATATCAAGTATCATTATTTAGCATAATTGGAGGAACAGAAATGCAGTCACTCCTCTTGATGGGCAAAGCTCAATTTAGGATGGGACTTCCTCTTAAAAGTTTATTCCTTTCCTAGTCAATGGGAAGTAATCAGAAAAACCTTAAAACAACAACAACAAATATCTGAAAATTGTTTAAAATTTTTCATTGGCTGCTTTTATATTTGTTTTAAAAACATTGCAAATGAAGACTGAATATTAAAATTCTCTGAGTTAAAAACATCTTCATCTTGTGTGTTAGGGAAATTGAAAGTATTAGGTATGGAACACATCCAAATAGGTGTAAAGAAAACATTTTAAAAAATCTATAAAGGAAAAAAAGAGAGCTCTCTCATGAGGCCTTGTGATTTAGAAGCATTGACAATTGAGAAAAACAAACTTGGCAATGTGCACGTAGATAAATGTCAACTTTTTTCTTATGAAAAGTGATTATCCAGTCTGAATACTCTGAGTAACTTCTCAACTGAAACAAAGTGCTGAATAAAATGTAGAAAAAATTGTCGTAAAAATGTGGAAAGTTCAGAAAACAAGGAAGAAAAATTAGAAATTCTACCCAAATAAAGTCACCATTAATATAGTCATGTCCTTTATTTCATTTACTTCCATGTAGAAAATGCTCTAGAAAATTGGGTCATTTTCCTTTTCTTTCTTTTGCCTTTTATTTTTAAATCTCTTCCATTTGTAGAATGTATACAATTAAGATGTTTGGCTTGAAGTTTTTTATAGGTCTAGAATTTTCCATACTTAGAATCTTTACCTGATACAAATATTAATGCCATTGTCCCAGAGATTCATATTTAATTAGTCTGGGGTATGGCCTAGATACTTGTAATTTTTAGTTTTCTTAACGTCCATGCAAGTTTGAGAAACTCTGCAGATGGCTTGCAAATTAATATTGTCAGTTCTACCCCTTTGAACAATATCACTAAATAAAAGCCTATTGGATCTTTTCATTTGACTGTCTTATTTCAAACTTCCCATATCCACTACCAATGACATTAGCAGTCACCCATTTTTGAAAACCTGCCATCATTCTTACCTTTGTCTCCTCTTTCAGCTTTCTTTTCCTCTGTCTACAGATTCTTGTCTATTTTTTCTGACTATAATAGAATCATCATCCATTCCCTCTATCTTTAACCCATCAGTTTAAGTACAGGATGTCACTCTCTGGCGTGGTTATTATTTATATAACAGATTTTCTCAAATCTAGGCCCTTTAACCTCCAATTTATTTTGTTTATGCATGGCAGATGAGTTTATTCCAAGAATTACTTTCATTTCAATTCCCGCCTTTTCATCAAATAGTTGCACAGTGTGGCCCAAGCATTTCCGTTTAACATCCTTTAGTACCATTTGCCTTTTCCTTCTGGCAAGTGTGTCACTTGTGCTCCACAGCATACTTTGGTTTGATTAATGCAGTGGTTCCCAATGTTCCCACTGATGACAATTGAGATGATTTTTGGTAGTACATGAAGGAACTTCAAACATGTTAATTGTTTTTAACAGAAATTTACTGTAACCTAGGAAAAAAAATATGCCTGTACATCAAGACTATGATTTGACAGATTTTAATTTCTTAGAATTGGATAAGCAAATATAGAAGTTCAAGTGTCAATTTAAAGACAATATTAAGTAAATAAATAATACAGAAACACTGTGATAGTGATACATTATTAGCTTTTCCGTAAAAAGAGTGACATATTTTCACCTCGTGAAATGTGCTAGGGCAGATACTGCCCATACTTTCAGGCCTAATAAACACAGGGCTAGTCTGTGGCAGGTGGGGTGCAAACCACAGATATGGGAGGCAAGAAAATGTGCCATGCCCTGTTGTACCTTGTCTAGGATCTTTATACTTGAAAAACCAGTCCTGAGCACTTTGGGGATGAAGGCCAAAATGGCAATTAATGTTATTCATCCTCCTCCCACTCTGTAAATATAGGCTTTTCCCACGGTCAATTCATAATATGTTTCCCCCACCCCTGTGCTTTTTCCTTCAGGGATCCCCTGCACTCCCACGTCCCGCATGAACGAGCCCAACCGTGTGTGTGACCAGTCATCACGCTGCCTTGGAGGCATCCTCCCACCTCCACTCCCCGAATTAAATCAGTCAACTGCAAAACCAGTGCTTTCACTCTTTATCAAGCAAAGGGAGGAAATTCAAGTGAAATCAAGGTGTGTGTACGTGAGAAAGATGAACTAAGAGTTGGAACTCTTAGGTTCTAGTTTCAGCTCTGCCTCTGGCCAACTGGTTGTTTCCTTATCAGTAACATAAGGGGGTGGGACTGGAACACCTCTAGTTTCCTCCCAGAGTGATGGAAGTGACGCATGCATTTGTTTTATGTTTTACAGGTGTATTTCCCAGTATTTTCTTAAATCTCTAGATCCCATCATGTTGGGAGCAAGTATGTCGACTGCATTAAAAGCTTTCATTTAGAAGGAATGTATTTACACTTAAATCAACTGCTTACAGCATATTCTGGGGATTCTGGGGGAAAAAAAAACCCACCCTAAACCCTAAAAATTAAGTCACTCCTGGTTTGAGTAAGCAGTGGTCAGTGTTTTGAGAAGCTGGGACAATAAGGAGGTAAAAGTGTCTTGAAAAGTGAAGGTGGGCTGCTTGTTTACCAAAGCAGTGACATCAAAGTACAGTTAATGAAAGATAGTAATCCATAGATTGGATTTAGGACAATTTAAACACAACCGATTGGACATTTCAAATTGTGATCTGAAGAAATCTGGCAGTCGAGTCTTCTTCCTCAGAAAGATTTTATATTTATATTTTAACCTCTGTTAGAGAGCTCACTACACCATAACTTGAGTCATCCATTTCCAGACAGTGCTGATATACTTTACACATGTATGGTGTTTTTCAGAGAATTGAAAAGCACTCAGATTAAATTCTACTCTTTTGTGTGTATGTGATGGGAAAAGTTTGCAACTATTTTCTTCCTTAAAGGAAGCTTAGCATTTAACTAAAGGATACCTTCTGCTTGTGTATTTGACTTGATAGAAATATGTTGCAAGATTTTAACAGGTAACTATGAATTTTTCCCATATTTTAAATCTTGACATAGGATCCTTTATGATGTTAAACATTGTTCCAGAAACGTGGCAGTTGCAGGGGTCCTAAAAGTGATCATTTATAGCAGGCTTCTTTACCATGAGTCTATTCTTGAGTTAGTACTCAGAACAAACATTATTTTCTAAGAAGTGAGACTCAAAAGCTTCAATTCAAGAATATGTAATACTGTCTAGTATTCTGGATGAAAAGTGTTTTCTCCTATGTCATTTCCTCCATCTCCAAGGAAAAATTGTCATGAAAAATACTTGGGAGAAAAAAAAATCTTGTCACAAGTCCAGGATCATAATTGTTCTTTTCAAGGTGTTTTGTGTTTCCTCAATACAAAAACAAATCACAAGATATTTATTTTTATTTGCTCCTTATAAGAACAGAAACAATAACAGAAGGTATTGAGCAGCCACTGAGTACTGAGAGTTTATGATGTTAACCATGTAATTCTCCCAGAAAGTCCACAGGGATTGTGACTTTTGTTTTGCAGATGATGAGACAAATACTCTCCGTTAGGTAACCTGTCTAGGGTCACACAACTAGTAAGTGCTGCTCTGCCTCTCACCAAAGTCTATATATTTTCCTTATACCACGTGGGTTTTTAAGTACTCATAATTTTTCCGCTAAAGGATTTTATGATTGTTTTAAAAATTAAAAATAAAATATGTCTTCAAGTTCTCATTAGAAATGACTTTCTGGAATTGAGAACACAATTAGAACAAGCCCCATTACATACACTCAAATCTTTCATAAAAGCAGTAGATAGGTTTGGAGTGTTAATTTAGGTTCCAATATCCTCACCTCTCCAGTATTGGAAGGGACTTTAGAAATCTCCTCATGAAAGCATCCAGTGCAGGATTCCCTCTGCCACATCCCTTAAGGGAACTACTTGAACTCTTCTAGCAATGGGACATGCACCACCTTTTAGACAGATCTATCCATTTTTGGACAGCTGGAATGGTCAATAATAGTTCATATTATATATTCTTATATGTTCTTTGCAATTGATAGGTTACATTTTTACACCCATTGTTTATTTTGGTATAATGTGAAAACTTATTCCTCTTTTGAGTCCAAGTCTGCTCTGCATTTACTTCATCTTATAGGAGCAATGGAGACTTTTCAGGTTAGATCTTCAGGGTGATGGGAAATTGGTAGGACCAATGACTTCCATTAGTGTGAGCTTGTTGCTGTCCTTAATTAGCTGTAGAATGAGTTTCTTGATCAGAAGCAATGCTGTTTGAAATAGCATGGCAGTGAATTCTGTAAGTCTGTGGATTGTGATTTGGGCAGAAGCACTGCCAGCACTTTCTCAAAGGTCACAATTTTTACTTTACCCTCTAAGGCCTAGAGGGACTTACATCTGGTTATAGGTCTAGAAGCAATAAGACATGGTGGGGTAATCCCTGAGAAGGATCGGGAGTTTTGGTCAAGGCAAGTACCTCAGGCAGAGGGAAACTAACATTCTCAGACATGAAGAGATGCTGCTTCTACTGGCAGAAGAGTCCAGCTTCATGAGAATCTGCTCATATTTCCTTATTCCAATTTTCAGAGCTCCTTCCCAATCAATGCCATGACTTTAAAATTTGAGATTGTGAGAAGTTGTAAATTCAATTTGTTTTGCATTTCTGCCACTTGCAAGATTGGCTTTTATGTTTGGTTTTCAGAAATCTTGGGCCCTGCAGCTACCCAGGAAATATGGTGTGCCAGTTTGAATGTATTGTGTCCCCCAAACGCCATTATCTTTGATGGAGTCTTGTGGGGCAGACGTTTTGGTGCTCATTAGATTTGCTTGGAATGTGCCCCACCCAGCTGTGGGTGATGACTCTGATGAGATATTCCCATGGAGGCGTGGCCCCACCCATTCAGGGTGGGCCTTGATCAGTGGAGCCATATAAATGAGCTGACTCAAAGAGAAGGAACTCAGTGCAGCTGCGAGTCACGTTTTGAAGAGGAGCAAGCTTGCTAGAGAGGAACGTCCTGGGAGAAAGCCATTTTGAAACCAGAACTTTGGAGCAGATGCCAGCCACGTGCCTTCCCTGCTAACAGAGGTTTTCCGGACACCATTGGCCATCCTCCAGTGAAGGTACCCGATTACTGATGTGTTACCTTGGACACTATATGGCCTTAAGACTGTAACTGTGTAGCCAAATTAACCCCCTTTTTATAAAAGCCAATCCATCTCTGGTGTTTTGCATTCTGCAGCATTAGCAAACTAGAACATATGGGTTCATTTTAGGGTAGTTGTAGAATATGTACAGCCCCTCACCCATATTGTGATTGGAAATTTAAAACCCTGAGCTCTTAATTTTCTTTCCCCAAGTTCTACAGCACATGTAGGACTAACTGACAAACCCCATTATACTTTCTGTTTTCAATAAAATTTTCTATGACAGAAAATATTGTTTACCAAGAGCATTGCCTTCTCTGGGCACTTGAATATGGGTGTCTACAGACGATAATTTTACTGTTTTTACATTGCGTGCCGCTCACTACCAATGCCCCCTTTTCTACAAGAAAGGTCATTAATACCTTTAAAACTAATCAGATCAGAGAGCTGCTAATTCCACATAATTCAGAACCAATTGTGAGAGCCCATCTTTAACACTTAGTTTCCCAGTAACCACTTCTGCTATCAAATTCTGTATCGGTTAGGGTTAAATCAGAGAAGCAGAACCATTGTGAGTGGTAAAAAATCAGGGATATATTCTAGATACTAGATTTACACAGCTGTGGGAGTTGGTTAAGCAGTCTCTATGGAGCTATTGCTTGCGTTGGGCCTGAAGTCAGCAGAGAAGGTAATTGGAAAGCAAAGATGAACATGAAGTGGGTATTAGCAAGGACAGAATCCTTGAGAACACGCTGGATTCTGTCTCTCACTGTCCCTAACCTCTATGAAGCAGGTTGTCTGCAGAAGCAGGTACCTTTTCCCATGTGGCTGCATAGGCACCTGGCTCAGATTCAGAGCCACTGGAGTAGGAGGTATGGTGGGAGCTTGGTGAGATGCAGTCCTGCCTGCTGTCCTGCACCATAAGATGAGGCAGCAGGTCAGTGACAATGTGCAGGAGTAGCAACAACATCTGGTCCTATTCTGAACTTCATAGCATAAAAATGACCACTGCTTCAATTCTGCCCTCCAAATGTGGAGCAAATTTCTCTTTTGAGAAAACTCTAATCTGGGCCACACATGGAGCAAAATTCTGGGAGATGTCCTTCCAGTTAAGCCCAGTTGACACACTGTAATTCCACTGCGGAAGGGTTAAGTAACTTCCTGAGGGTCACACATTCAATAAGTCCAGGATTTGTACCTGGATCTGCCTAACACCATAGTCTGAGACATTAATCATAATCCAAGGGTCTCATTACCTTTTTCTATATATTTCAATAGTATCCAATAAACAATTTATTCAGTAAGTATGAGAACTTTCTGAGTATTGGACTATAGATACATCAAAAACAAAGACAGACACAGCCCTTCCTCTTCCAGAGTTTATATTGAGAGCAAAGCTTAGAGAATCTAGAAAGTAGAAGAGGTAGAAAAGGAGAGAGTTAGCAGAGGTTGGTAAGAAAGAGACAAAGTCAGAAGGGAAGAGACAGGATGCTGCAGGACTGCATCCATAAATTGACAACTTCATCTAAGTTGTAGTAGGCACAGAGTGGTTCAGGAATATGTCGTCCCTTTTCCTAAGAAACTTCCAGTCTGGGTGGGTGATTTGCACTTTAGAGGAGAAGGGGGAGCATTAACAATAGGTCCCACCTGGGATTCATCCCTTGGGAGGTGACTTGGTCTCTGTGGTGGTCTTTTCACTGTGCAGCATGAATTATTTTAGTCCATCCTTCTAAAAACTTGACTCTCAAACCTGGGACCCACACATTGTGGCAATTCTTGGGCAGGTCAGCACTTCATTCACCCCATCATTTTCTGTGACAATAATAAACCACGGTCTCTGGAGTAAATTCTTTCCAAACCATTATAACCATGTAGGAGTCTTGATATTCACATTATTATTCAGCAGAGACACCACATGCATGTGTAGTAAGTGTGACGCTTATTCAGTTCAAATATTAGCATTAGAAATGAGCATATTTTAAAAAATTATATTGACCAAAATGTAATTTTACCTCTTTTAAATGTTTTTTTTTACTTTTATCTTATGCATTAACTTAATTAAATATTTCTAATTTTAATTTCCAATGCTCTGAGATGTGTGACAAATGTCCAACAGAGCACAAAAGCAGTAAATTCTGCTTTATTATTGTTATTATTTATTGTTGAGATGTGCTTCATTAAATAGTCCCTGTCTTCTTGCTGAAACAACTTAATCTGGTTTTGCATAACGAATGGTTTTCATCAGCATTTATCATTGGGTTGTTTTCCACCAAAGAAATGAGGTTGGTATTTTAAATATCATTTATGCTAGGGTGGGGAATCTTATTAAAAAGGTACATAGTAACTTTTAGGAGGAATTTAATTTAAATCAATCAATAAAATAGTCTCTGTAGAAAGCTACCTGAGAATTATAGTAGTTTATTGCCTATCCTTTTATTTAGGAAATTAAATGTCTACTATTTTCTCTGTTACTGGTCAATCAGAAAGAAATAACATTTTAGTTTTGGCTTGTGATGCTTAGAAAGGGCATTTCTGTGTCGGAAAGAGCAACGATCTAAGATCCAGGGGCAGTGTATAGCTGAATCAGGCCATTCCTAGGGCCCTCAGTTGCCTCACCAGTAAAATGAAAAGAGGGCTGATTTTTGTTTTCTCCAATTTTGCTTCATGTGCTATACTGTTGTCCTATTATCTACTTACCATCACAAAACATCTCTGTTCATATATTACCAAAGAAATGAAGATATATAGTATCAGCTCACCAAAAGCAGTAGGTGGGAGTGGAATATAATGGAAAGAATACCCACTGACACTTAGGTTCCTATTTCAAACCTATCAACAAATGACTCTGGGACCTTGAGCAAGATACTCAGTTGTCCACAGTTCAGTTCAAAGATTCTGTGAGTTCAGTAATGAAGTAAACATCAGCTAGAATGAAGGCATCTCCCTGTACCTGATGTGATCAAGAAGAAAACTTTGTACCTAGGGAGACCTAGAGAAACTTGGATTTGATAATTTTTTTTCTTTAGTATGACAAGATAGATGTTTCAGCTTTTCATGCTTTTTTTTTCTGATTACTATTCAAAGAATCTTGTTGTTGAAGTTTGAAGAGGTTGGGGATCATTGCTTCTACCCACATATTCTCTCTGAGTTTTGGAACCAATACAGAAATAGGCAAATTCAGTTAGATTGGGATCAAATGGTCAACTATTAAGGCCGGATTTGAGTATGTAGCTCTGATGTTTCCTTAGGATGTTTCCTTTGTTGTTTTCTACTGTATATATAAAGCATATGCTTTGGAATGGCCCACCAGAAATAGGTAAAGAAGACATACTCAGAATTACTGCCTACATCTGCTAACTCTACTAGTTGAGATAGAGGGAAAAGGCCCTCCAAGAAGGAAGTTTGGGCCATGGACCCGTATGTGTTAACCATGTGAAGCTTAGGATCTGGAGGAGAAAGAAGGCCAGTGGCAAAGACAGAAGGTGAGAAGCCAATACAAGTTATGGGGCTGGTGTCTGGAAAGGGATGTAGGCCCGAAAACAAAGCCGCTGTATAGATTTTTAGTTAGTCAACCTTCCCTTGGTGATTTAAAATTTTTTTTTCAGCTGGGTCTGAACGGTTCTCCATTGCCTGACTGAAGGCTTCCTGTCTGTAGATCTGAAACAGCGAGTGCAGAAGGGCTGATCCACACTTACCCAGTTCTTTGTTTTAATCTCCCCAGTTATCAATGTCTCCTTGTTTGGAAAACAAGGAGGCATATTTGGGAAAGCTGGAGAAAAGGTTAATCTACAAATCCCTATTGAAAACATGAGACTGGGTTCATCTTTCTACTTGTGATGACAAATATTTATTAGAAATATATTTTCTTATTAACACTGAAGCTGAATATATACAAGGGAAAACTGGTGTTTATAAACAACTGTGCATCAATTAGCCTGAAACCTTTTCCCACTCCTAGTCTTCACCCAGGGAAAACATGCAAATTCTTGTCTAACAATTCCATATATGTCTTCTGTTCTTCTTTCAAAGGATTCTTGGAAAATTTGAGTTAATGTAAGGTCACCTCAAGGATGGTAAGAATGAATCATTCCCTAACGAAGACAGGTTCAAGTCCTAATTCTTGGTCCTGTGGATGTGAACCTGTTTGTAAATAGGATTCTTGAAGATGTTATTTAGTTAAGGTGAGGCCTTAATCCAACATGACTGGAGTCATTATAAATAGGGGAAATTTGGACATAAGAGTAGGAGACAGGAGAAAAATGCCACGTGATGGAGGTAGAGATTGAGTTGTGGATTGTCAGCAAGCTACCAACAGGACACCAAAGACTTCAGAGAAAGTGTGATCCTTTCAACACCTTGATTTGGCACTTCTAGCCTCCAAAACTTGAGACAATAAATTCCTGTTCTTAAGCGACCTTGTCTGTGGTGTATGTTATAGCAGCCCTGGAAAACTAAGATGTCAAGGGATGAGATCTAGAGACCACACTGAGATCTGCTTCTCTGGGTTATCTAACCTAATATACTGGCAGTCACTTTTTGCCCTTGTTTCTACTTTCCCCAAAAGTAGAACTATAATATCTGTTTTATATCAAATTATGCTCACTTGGGTGTTGTAGAAATCCAAGGAGCTTTGATGATTGTTATGGGAATACTGGTGCCTCAGTGTAGAGGTACCTTAAATATAGTGTAGTCTAGGATAAAAGAGCAGCTGTCCTTCTCCCAAGTGTTCCTTTACTTGCCTTTGTGAATATCCCTCATGCACAATGTCACTGACTCCCTGTTCCTTCCTCTTTATCAGTCATGGACAATGGGACTATCTTTGTGTCAGAGCAGGGCAAGAATTCCAAGAGATGTTTTTGGCCGGAAGACTAGGAAGACAATGTAATAGAAGGGTATTTGAAAATACAAAAGCTAGAAATTAGAAGCCTATGTAAAATTTAAAATAATACTATGATGTGTGATAGTACAGCAGAGCAGACTTCCAGTTCATCTATGATTATTGCTTTTTTGGGAACATGTAAATGTACACAAGTGGCACACCAATTGAACACAAGGAAATACCATAAAACCAGGCACTATTCCAGGTGTAGGGAGATGATTAGCAAAGAAGATGACAAGGCCCTGCTGTTATTAGAATCTGGAGCCTACTTGTCTGGCTTAGAATCCTGGCTCATCACGCTATCTCAAGCAAATTGCTTAAACTCTTTGCTTCTATTCCATCATTTCTAAAATGAGGTTAAAATGAATCTTATAGTGATTTATACACAGTTCATTGTTCCAAAGTGTTGCAAGTTCCCAATCTAACTACATAGAAGACTGGGACAAGTAGGGAAGCAAATAGAATACTTGGGAGCACAAATACAATGGTCTCTTCCATGGGTAGACAGGGCCCAGAACAAGTAAGGTCTTAGCACAGAAGAGAGTTTGGAGAGCAATTGGAGAGTTTAAAACAGTTCATGCTGAGTAGCAGGTTGGGATTGTATGGAACAATTAAGCTGAAACCATTTATATGTCTACTTGATTTTCAAGCAACTAACCGATTTTCTAAAATGTATGCTAAAGCATATAGATGGACCAAAAATTAAAAGAATTTTAAACATTTTAACTGTTTCTTTTGGCATTTTGTTGATATCCAAGTAGAAGAAAAAAGAAAACATAGGTTATAAAAGAATACATATACTAAAGACAGATGTTTTATTTTATTAAAGATAGAGATCAGTAATTAATTTGCCTGACATACACCTGAGACAGACACATTGTCTGCACTGAAGATGGGTATGTTTAGTTCACCACAAATATGGCACCACGAGAGACAAATTTGCGATCTCTGACACCATATCTTTGAACTTGTTGGAACTGAATCTACAAAACCTGGGTGTGTATCTGTCTTTGTGACTTCCTCACAGTGGGACCTTGAGCCATTCCCATCTGTGAAATGGGAATAACAAGATCTTACAGGCTGGTTGTGGAGTTTAAGCGAAATAATGTTTTGGGAAGTATTTCCAATGAGAGGTCATTCTCACTATCGTAGCTCCTATTTCCAATCTTGACCTTGCTGCTAAAGTTCTTGAGGTAGGTAAATAATTCACTCCTGCCAATCTTGGGGACTCAATTCTCAGATTCCTTCATTGTGGCTATAAGTGGATAAGAATTCAGGCTTTGCATTTTGTCTGACTTAACTTCTTTAAGCCTTATTTTTCTCATCATTAAAATGAGGATGACAATACCATCAATCTCATGGATTGTGATTAAATGAAATTGTGCAGGTAGAACACTTAGCTCAGTACCTGACACATAATCATTCAGTAATTGTTGTTATTATTAGTCTCATTTCATGTACACATGAAGAAGTTTGATCTATACTTTTGGGTTTCATATACAAACTAATCTATGTCTCATTAGCAGAATAAGTGAGATAAAAGTAGAAGGAGTAATGAATGTTGTTAAATGATTATTGTCTAATATGTCTATTGACTTTTTGTAATTCTCAAAAAAATAAAAATAAAACAACACACAAAACACCCAAATTGCCCACATTTCTCAATTAACAAGAAACTTTTGTTGTTAATACTAGCAACTTAAAGTAATGATAGTGATAATAAGGAAGCTATTGTTTCACTTAGAGGGAAACTATTTAAGAAAGAAATACACTCATGACTGTTTAGCTATAATATTAACAAACACCTATTATTTTCTGGGCACTGGTTTAGGTCTATTAGGAGATAGAACTGCTAATAAGAACCAGTCTTTGCCATAATAAAATGTATTTAAAGCACTTAGTCCAGGCTGGCACTCAGTAAGTTTGCAAAAATATTAATTCCTGCTTATTCCTTTCTAAGACTTTTCTGTAGTATGGGGAGGTAAGGAAATATGTAAAATAAAATTTGTATAGCACAAGATTTTTAAAAAATACACAAAACTTTCATGAGTAGAATAGGCAGTGAGTGCTATAGGAATTTTATTGACTGGTCATCAAGGAAAGCTTCTAGGGGCAGCTAGAATTTAATGTTCCTGTTTGCCACAGAAGTTGTGAGATAATGCCTGATAATTAGCATAAACTTGAAGCTAAATAGCTGGAAAAACATGTTCCACAACATTGCAGATCAAATTATGTTTCTATAAAAAGAATCTGCTGGATTTTCAGTTGACAATATCTACTGTGAAAGAATAGTTTAATAGATTTGAATCATTATCTAAACACAAAATCACAACATCAAGTTCATGTACATTGCTAATTAGATGTGAAACTGGCAAAAGAAAATATAACAGAAGCATCAGGTGAGATGTTTTTTCTTTTCTGATTTTTTAAATTTCAAGACTTGATTTTTAGAAAATATTTATTATAGTAACATATACAACCTAAAACTTCCCCCGTTAACCGCCTTTGGATTATAGTTCAGTGGTGTTAATTACATTCACAATATTGTGCAGCTACCACTATTATCCAATACCAGAACTCTTCCATCACCCCAGCAATAATTCTATGCCAACTAAGCTTTAACTCCTCCTTTCCTACCCCTCCCCAGCCTCTGGTAACTTGATTCTATGAATTTGCTTATTCTAATTGTTTGATATCAGTGAGATCACGCAATATTTATCCTTTTGTGTCTTGCTTATTTCACTCAACCTGAAGTCTTTAATGCTCATCCATGTTGTCACCTGCATCAGAACCTCGTTCCTTTTCATGACTGCACAGTTTTCCATTATATGTAGAGACCACATTTTGCTTGTCCATTTATCTCTTGATGGACATTTGGGCTGCTTCTGTCTTTTGGTAATTGTGAATAAAAAGATTATAAACATCAGTGTGAAAATATCTGTTCGAATCCCTCCTTTCAATTATTTTGAGTATATACCCAGAAGTGGGATTGCTGGGTCATATGGTAATTCTATACTTAATTTTCTGAGGAACTTTCCATGGTGTCTTCAATATTTTATATTCTCACCAACAATGAATGAGCATTCCTGTTTCTCCACATACTCTCCAAAACTTGTTATTTTTCTTTTTTTTAATAGTGGCCATTCTAGTGGGTGTGAAATGATATCTCATTGTGGTTTTGTTTTGCATTTCCTTAATAGTCAGTGATGTTGAACATCTTTTCATTTGCGTTTTAGCCATTTGTATAGCCTCTTTGGACAAAACTCTATTCAAATCTTTTGCCCTCTTTAAAATTAGGTTTTTGTCTTTTTATTGTTGAGTTGTAGGATTTATTTATATATTCTAGACATTAAACCCTTATCAGATATGTGGTTTCCAAGTATTTCTCCCATTGAATAGGTTGTCTTTTCACTTTCATGACAAAGTTTTTTGAGACACAAAAGTTTTTAATTTTAAGGAGGTCCCATTTATCCATTTTTTCTTTTGTAGCTTGTGCTTTGGGTATAAAGTCTAAGAAGCCATTGCCTAACACAAGATCCTGAAGATGCTTCCCTATATTTTCTCCTAGGAATTTTATAGTCCTGGCTCTTATATTTAGGTATTTGATGCATTTTGAGTTAATTTTTGTATGTAGTGTGAGACAGCGTTGCTCTTTCATTCTTTTGCATATGGATATACAATTTTGCCAGCATCGTTTGTGGAGAAGACCATTCTTTCACAGTTGAGTGGACTTGGCAGTCTTGTGAAAAATCAGTTGGTCATAGATCTGTGAGTCTTTTTCTGAGCTCTCAATTGTATTCCTTTTGTCAATATATCTGTCCTTGTGCCAATAACATGATGTTTTGAACACTGTAGCTTTGTAATATGTTTTAAAGCCCGAAAATGTGAGTCCTCCAACTTTGTTCTTTTTTTCCCAAGATGTTTTAGGCTATTTGAGGCCCCTTGTCCTTCCAAATAAATTTTATAATTGGCTTTTCCATTTGTGCATAATTGGTTGTCTTTCATTTTGTTTTCTTGCATAATAGCTCTGGCAAAAACTTCCAGTGCAATGTTAAATAACGGTGGTGACAGTGGGCATCCTTGTCTTGTTCCTGATCTTAAAAGGAATGCTTTTAGTCTTTCACCCTTGAGTATCATGTGAGTTGTGGGCTTTTAATATATGCCCTTTATCATGTTGAGGAAACTTCCTTCTATTCCTCATTTTCTAAGTGTTTTTTATCAAGATGGAGTGTTGGATTTTTTCAAATGCCTTTTCTGCATCGACATGATCATGTTTTTTTCCCCTTCATTCTGTTAATGTGGTATATTACATTAATTTCTTTCCTTATGTTGAACTACCCTTGCATATTTGAGATGAATCCTACTTGATCATAGTGTTTAATTCTTCTAATGGGCTGTCATATTTGATTGCTAGTGTTTTGTTAATGATTATTGCATCTAAATTCATAAGAGATATGGATCTGTAATTTTCTTTTCTTGTGATATCTTTATCTGGCTTTGGTATTAGGGTGATGTTGGCCACATAGAGTAAGTTAGGTAGTATTCTCTCTTCAATTTTTTGGAAGAGTTTGAACAGGATTGGTGTTAATTATTAGAATGTTTGATAGAATTCACTTATGAAGCCATCTTGTCCTGGGCTTTTCTTTGTTGGGAGATTTTTGATTACTGAGTCAGTTTCTTTACTTGTAATTTGTCTGTTGAGATCTATTTCTTCTGGAGTCAGTGTAGGTTGTTCTTGTATTTCTAGGAATTTGTCCATTTCTTCTAGATTTTCTAATTTGTTGGCACACAGTTGTTCATATTATCCTCCTATGATTGTTTTTATTTTTGTGAGATCAGTAGTAGTGTACCCACACCACATCCGACTTTGTTTGCATCTTCTTTTTTTAATTTGTCAGTCTAGCTAAAGGTTTGTTGATTTTATTGATATTTTCAAAGAATTAAGTTTTTGTTTTGTTGATTCACTCTATTTTTTATTGTCCATTTCATTTATTTCTGTTCTAATCTTTATTATTTCTTTTCCTCTGCTCACTTGGGTTTAGTTTGCTGTTTTTTTTACTGGTTCCTACAGGTGTGCATTTAGGTCTTTGATTTTAGCTCTTTCTCCTTTTTTAATGTAAGCATTTAGGGCTATAAATTTCCCTCTTGAGAACTGCCCTTGATGTCCCATAAGTTTTGATATGTTGTGTTCTTATTTTCATTCATCTCCAGATACTAATGATTTCCTTTACAATTTCTTCTTTGACCCATTGGTTGTTTAAGAATGTGTTATTTAACTTCTATATATTTCTGAATTTTCCTGTTCTCTGCCTGTTATTGATTTCCAGCTTCATTCCATTGTGGTCAGAGAAAATGCTTTATATAATTTCAATCTTTTTAAATTTATTGAGACTTGTTTTGTGAACCATTGTGTGGTCTATCCTGGACAACAAATCATGTGCATTAGAGAAGTGTGTGTATCCTGCTAGCCATTTTGGGGTGCAATGTTCTGTATATGTCTGTTATATCTAGTTCACTTATATCATGCAAGTTCTCCTTTTCTTTATTGATCATCTGTCTAGATGTCTTATCTAGTGATGGAAAGTGGTGTATTGAAATCTCCAGCTATTATTGTAGAGGTGTCTATTTCTCCCTTCAGTTTTGCCAGGGTTTGCCTCATGTATTTTGTTTCACTATGGTTAGGTGCATAAGTCTTTATGACTATTTCTTCTTGGTGGATTGTTCCTTTTATTAATATATAGTGGCCTTCTGTGTCTCTTGTAACATCTTTGACTTCAAGACTATTTTTTCCAATATTAGAATAGCTACTGCAGGTCTCTTTCTGTTACTATTTGAATTTATTACTTTTTTCCATCCTTTCATTTTTAACCTATTCTTGTTTTTGCACCTAATGTGAGTTTTGTAAACAACATACGTGCTTTTTTCTCCACTGTACTAATCTTTGTTTTGATTGGGGAGTTTAATCTATTAACATTCAGTGTTATTACGTAAAGGCAGTACTTACTTCTGCCATTTTGTCCTTTGGTTTTATATGTCATGTCTTCTTTTTGTCTCTGTTTTCCTTTATTGCAGCCTCCTTTTCTGAATAGTTGCGCTTTTGTGATGTATATGATTTATCCATTTCTCATTTCCATTTCTGTATATTTTTAAAATACTTTCTGGTTACTCTGGGGTTTGTATTATACATCCTGTCTATAACCTACTAATTTGAAAAGATGCTAACTTAACTTTATTAGCAGACATGTTCTCTGTTCCCATTTTCCTTGCTTTCTCCTCTTTATGTTGTTTTTATCCCACATTACCTCTTTATATTTGGTGTGTCCATTATCAGGAAATATTTCTTATTCAGTGGTATTCTAACTCTTACAAGTATTAAAGAAGAGAGTTACATACTGAGGATGCAGTATTATTGGGTTTTGCGTTTACCCATTTAATCACCTTTACTAAATATCTTCACTTTTTCATACTGCTCCAAGCCACTCTCTCCTGTCTTTTCCTTTCAACCTGGGGAACTCCCTTTAGTAGGCCTTGTAAGGCAGGTCATTTGGTGGCACAATCTCTTGGTTTTTGTTTTTCTCTGAATGTCTTAAACTCTCCCTCATTTTGAAGGACAGCTTTGCTGGATAAAGAATTTTTGGCTGGTAGTTTTTCTCTTCCAGTATCTTAAATATATCATACCACTGCCTTGTCGCCTCCATGGTTTCTGATGAGAAATTGGCACTTAGTCTTATTGCAGATACTTTTGTATGTTATGAATTCTTTTCTATTGCTGCTTTCAGAATTCTCTTTATCTTTGGCACTTGACATTCTGATTAGTATGTATCTTGGAGAAGGCTTATTTATATTTATCCTGTTTTGGAGTATGTTGTAATTCTTGGACATGTATGTTTATGTCTTTCAGAAAAGTTGTGACATTTTTGGCTATTATTTCCTCAGATGTTCTTTCTGCTTCTTTTCCCTTCTCTTCTTCTGGGACATCATATGATATTCTTCCTGATATCCCAAAAGTTCCTTAGACACTGCTCATTTTTTCTTTTCTCTATCTGTTCTGACTGTGTGATTTTGATTTCCTGTCTTCCAGGTCACTGATTCTTTCTTCTGCCTGTTCAAATCTGCTGTTGTAGGCCTTTAGTGCATTTTAAATCTCCATTTTTGTGTTTTCATCCCTATACGTTGTTATGTTTCTTTTCAAAAGTTCTGATTCTTTTTGTTCACACATTGCCTTCTTAGTATCCTTTAGCTCTATATCCATATCTAGTTTATTTTTATCCATATTTTCCTTCATCTCCTTGAATTGATTTAAATTTGTTTGAACTTCTTTGATTAGTTGTTCCAAATTCCGTGTCTCCTTTGAAGTTTTAATTTGTTTCCTTGACTGAGCCATGTCTTCCTATTTCTTAGTATGGCTTGAATTTTTTGCTGATGTCTGGGCATCTGATTATTTTGATGTTCTGATTTTGAAGGTCAGTTTCTCACTCTTGCCTAGGGTTTTATTATAGATCAGCTCTGTCTTAAGACTCTTCTTCAATGCTTGGTCCAGCTTATACTGAACCTTTAGGGAAGCCTGTATTTAACTGTTCCCATTTTCTCAGTTCCCATTTTCTTCCCTGGACATGTGGTGCAGCTTTTAAGATTGCTCTTTTTGTGTGCAATTGTTTCATCTCCAGGAAAGTGCTTCCTTTCCTCTGCTCCTTCTCTGAGAGTTCTGATATGTTATGCTTGTTTTTGTGCAGAATTTTCTCCCCAGCTCCTATGATATATTCAACTTCTCTCCCTCACTCAATGCCCTTTTTTCATTACACCTTTTTGTCCTGTGCCCATTCTGCATTACAGAGTTCAGTTTTCCCTTTTTTTCCATAGGCTTTTCTGCCTCTGGTAACTTCCCTTTTGGGGTATTCTGCTCCAGGGAGACAGATTGGGTCGTTTAAAAAGGCCTGGTTTTTTGCTTAGGTGGTCCAGCATTTAGAGACCAGATTGGGTGTGTGTACCTATTTCCAATTCTGCCACAGATCTTTCTGTTTCCTGGGGGCCCTTTTGTATGCATGTTTGCCAGCTACTTGGGCTCTACCCTGCATCAGTGTCACCTTGGGACCCTGTGCATGGATATTCATGAACTTCTAACTTTCTTCTGCAAGTGGCTCTATTGTCTGCATTGAGGGCAAGAAGTATCCACACCTGCTGCCTCTACATGATTATTAAGTTGCATGGGGGCTGAATGATGGGGAGGGGTCTGGACTAGCAGGTCTGAGTCACAGACCTCCTACCTTTTTTTTTTTTAAATTTGATTCAGCATTTGTGGAATCCTTCTCCAGTCTCTGTCATCCTCCAGAGTTCTAAGTATGAAGGATTTGTCCTTTTATTAGTTGTTTCTGAGGGGAGACTTTTCCAGGAAATGTCTTACATTGACTCATGGATAAAGTAACCAAGATCTGGTTTTTGAAAGTTGCTAAAAAAGACTGGTTGCTTGGAGCAATCCTTCTAAGGCATGTGTATGCTCTCATTGGAGAAACAAAATAGTGGTGCAGAGGAAGAGCTCAGGAAACAGTGAGTGCTTTGTAAAGCTAATGAATTCTTGCCTTTGCTAATATTTAAGTTCTAGAAGAAAACATCCAATATAGAGGATTCTTATGTATATTACATATGTGTGGGTATGTGTATTTTAAGTCAGCAGTGATTTTTTTTTTTTTTTTTTTTAATTTTCAAAGCAGCTTTATGTGTAATCACCAAAAACTGGAAACAACCAATATGGAAACAACCAATATGTGTATCGACAAGTGAATGGATAAACATTGCAATTCATTCATACAGCAGAATATTACTCGTCAATTAAAAAAAATGAAACACACAGATAGTAACTAGGCTGAAAGAAGTCAGACAATAAAGAGTTCATACAGTATGATTTCAATAATATAAAATTCTAGAAAATGAAAATTAATCTATTAGTGACAGGAAACAGATCAGTGGTTTCCAAGGATATAGATGGGGAAGGGCAGCACAGTGATTATAAAGGATCACAAAGAATCTTTGGGAGTGATACTTGACTATCTTGATAGTGGTGACTATTTCATGGATGTTGTGGTATCTTGCAGTTACAAACTCAATATATGTCCTTAATCTTAATCCATTCCTGTGGGTGTGAACCCTCTGTAAGTAGTGCCTTTTGATGTGGTCCTGGAAATCAACAGAACCCGGAAGAGACGGGTGCAGATGCTCAGCAGTGATTTTAAAAATAATTTTAAATTATTCTAATCACAGAGTTGTTTTCTGATCTATTTTAAATCAACCAATCTTCTTTAAAAATATTGAAAAAATGATTTATTTTGCAGACTTAATGAAAGCCTTAGGAAAATAAGGAGATTCATTAAGATGGATGGTAATAAAATAAATATATTAACTCAATAGCTTTCCTATACACTACAATAAATAAAAATATAAAGGTATAATATTCCATTTACATTTACAAGAAAATAGCATCTAAAATCTACAAATGTCTTAAAAATAAATATGCAGAAAATGGCTGAATAAAATTATAACACTCTATATGATAACTTGACAAAAAGATTTGAGAGTATGGTAGAAAATTTAAATAAATGGAGAGACATACTTTAAGAAAAAGTTGACTTAATTTCTAAAAAGAGGCTGATACTGCTTAATTCCACTGTACATGCAGTGTAACTATCTGTTCCAGTTTGCTAATGCTGCCGGAATGCAAAATACCAGAAATGGATTGGCTTTTATAAAAGGGAGTTTATTTGGTTACACAGTTACAGTCTTAATGCCATAAAGTGTCCAAGGTAACACATCAGCAATCGGGTACCTTCACTGGAGGATGGCCAATGGCATCTGGAAAACCTCTGTTAGCTGGGAATGCAAGTGGCTGGCATCTGCTCCAGAGTTCTGGTTTCAAAATGGCTTTCTCCCAGGATGTTCCTCTCTAGGCTTGAGCTTCTCTCCAAACAGTCACTGTTAGTTGCTCTTGGAGCGTTTGTCCTCTCTTAGGTTCTCCAAAGCAAAAGTTTGCTTCCAAAGGCCATCTCCAAAATGTCTCTGTAAACTGCAGTTCCTCTCTCAGCTTCTATGCATTCTGCAAAGTGTCCCTCTTGGCTGTAGCAAGCTCTCTCCTTCTGTCTGAGCTTATATAATGCTCTAGGAAACTAATCAAGGCCCACACTGAATGGGCGGGGCCACACCTCCATGGAAATTATCCAATTAGAGTCATCATCCACATTTGGGTGGGTCACATCTCCATGGAAACACTCAAAGAATTACAATGTAATCAACACCTATACATCTGCCCACATAAGATTATATCAAAGACAATGGCATTCTGGGGGACATAATACATTCAAACCAGCACACTATCAATCAATATTAAGATGTTTTGGGAGGAGGGATGTTAAGGTACTTGAAAAAATTATTTGAAATTTCACTTTGAAGAATAAACATGTAAAAATAGCTGGAAGAATTCTGAAAAGCAAAACATTAAGAAGGAGCATTGCCTTACAAGTTATTGAAATGCATCATAAAATGGCTGAAATTAAAACAATGTAGTAGAGACTGAGAAACAGATGGTTAAGGAACAAATTAAAATGTTCTACCTCAAACCCAACTATATGAAGAGATTTAGCATATATGAAAGTATATTGAATCAGTGGGGAAACGGCATGTTAGTCAATAAATGTTTGGCCAACTCATAACCATTTGGAAAGAATGCCATTCCTACTTGTGTTCTTTACATAATTTGCACTTGTAAAAGAAACAGTAAAAGTAACAAAATAAAATATGGGCAGCTCTTATAGTAATATTGGGGTGGGAAAGGTTGATAATTTGCTATAAAAAAATTAAAAACTTATGTATGGAAAAACACTGGGTTTGAAAGACAAATGCCCAATAGGAAACGTACATGATAGACAGAGGTCATCTATCCTCAATATATTTAAATCCCTTACAAGTTAGTAAGAATGTACATCCCAAAAGAAGAATGGGCAAAATGCAAAAACAGAGCATACCAGAATGCTTCAGTTCTAGAAAATTAGTGGGAGACCAAGAAGATCCAAACAGGAGTAGAAATAATGCTAGACTTAAGATAAAAGTACAAAGCAGAATTCTTTCTAGTGAAATAATAAAACGTTTTTGTTATTGTGCGAAGTATTTCACACTTTTAGTATGTCACTGTGGAAAGCCGCCTCCCGAATCGGGCCTAGCGTATGCGCTGCAGCCTGCTCTAGAGTTACCCCCGCCCATCGAGTGAGCCAAGATGGCGCCTGCATCCTGTTTCCGCATAGTGACGCATGTATCCGCCACCCGCTCCTACCAATCGAAATCCTGTATACGCGATACTAGCCTAGAAGCTTATTGGTTGTTAATTGTGTATAAAAGGTCTTACCCGGACGGGGTAGGGTGAGACAGCCCACAAGGAGCCGTGCCTGACGGCCACATCGAGGCTGCTCTCCCACGAGGCGCCGTGCCCCGTGTGGGAACCAGTAACACAGAATGTTCATCTAGCTGTAGTAAAGGGCTTGCTTTCACAACTGCCGTGTGGTTCGAGTCGTGATTCATGACCAGGTTAGTTCGCGCAGTCTGCATCTCTCTCTCTCCTTCCCTGTTTCCCCTCGCCGGCCGGGAACCGGGGACCGAGCGGGGCAGCGCCGGACAAGTGGTGGCCCGTACGGGGACGCTCCTCCTCCTGCCTCGCTCTCGACGGTCCCTCTGTGAGGAGAGCAGCGCTGCGCGTCGAGCTTACGGCGGACTTCCCGCGCCTGATCAACGCGAGAAGGTGAGTGCGTCTTATTACATGATAGTTAGGGCCCGTGGGTTTTCAGGTGACCCCGGGGGACTCGGAAGAGCTCTCCGAGTGACTGAAGTATAGTGCCGACTGCAATCATGGGGCAGTCCGGAAGTTCACCTCTCTTAGCTCCCTTAAAGAACCTTTTGAAACAACGGGGTATCTCGGTCAGGAAAAGCTCCCTTCAGCGTTTTCTTGATGATGTTGATACTTTTGCCCCTTGGTTTGCCTGCACCGGCAGCCTTAGCCTACCCTCTTGGATGAAGCTCGGTCGCGACATAGACCGAGCGCGCCAGACGGGCGTGTGTATGGACCCGATTCTAGTACCCATATGGGAGACCGTCCGTGCGGTCCTTGAACTAGAATCGGCTACCGGCCTAAGCCCGTCCTCTGTCTTGCAAGAAGCACGGTGCGCGCTCCAAGAAACCCAGTCAGTTTCGTCAGCGGACGGCTCCTGTAAGGGCAAACCGCCGGAGTCCAGTGACTCTGACTCAGAGTCAGATAGCGATACTGACGAGAAGGCGGAAGCATCCCCGCTAATTGAGTGGGAGGAGCCTCCCGCCACACCCGTGCGGCCTTCCGCCCCGCCAATGTCTACCGCTGCACCCCCAGGGACACCCCAGCTCCCAACTGACGCCTTGGGCGGTCCCACCAAAGGACCTTGCCGAGAGCTCCCTCTAGTGGCCATGCCCAGTAAATGTAATTATCCTTTGCTGCCAGACCCGGAAACCCCGATGGGTCGGTCAGGGGAGGGGCAACCTTTGCCGTACCCCCCGCCCGAGTATACAGGCCCTCAGGACCCTTTGCCATTAGGTAGTGGTGGGAGACATTTCTGGAGATGGAACCCTTTCACAACATTTAGACCTTTTGGCATGCTGGGTGGCTACCAGCCACTTGAGCCGCAGCCAGCCTCAGAAATGTACCCGGTTATTATCAATCCCCAAGGTGGCAATCGGCACGAATCATATGATTACAAACTATTGAGGGAATTGAGGCAGGCCGTCCATCAGTATGGCCCCAATGCCCCTTATACCTTGAACATGATCGAGAACCTCTCTGCTCTAAATCATACACCCGCAGATATTTTTCAGCTAGCCCGTGCTTGCTTGCCGTCAGGCCGATTCATAGATTGGAAAGCATGGTTTGAGGAGTTAGCTGAAGAGCAGGCCGCAAGGAATGCGGCGGGGAGACGTGGCGGGTGGAATGCTGACATGCTGTTGGGGAGAGGCGCCCATGCCCAGAACCAAACGGGTTTCCCACAAGAGGTCTATGCCCAGATCTTCCGCTGTTTTGTGGGTGCCTGGAAAAAGCTAACAGGTGAGGGAGAGGCTCAGGCCTCACTCAGCAATATACACCAAGGCCCCACAGAACCATTTGCGGATTTTGTAGCCAGGATGCAAACCGCAGCTGAGAGAATCTTCTCAGATCCAGGAGTAGCAGAGACTGTGGTTAAGCAAATGATTTTTGAGCAGTGCAACAAGGAGTGCAAAGTTATCCTGGCACAAAACAGAGCAAAAAATTTGACAGAGTGGGTCAGGCTCTGTAGAGATGCTGGCAGCCCTTTAACTAATGCAGGTCTAGCTGCCATGCTAGCCAGCTCCCTACAGGTGGCTACAAAAAGCCCGAGAACCTTAGGGGCAAAGTCTAATGGGTGCTATGGCTGTGGCCAATCAGGGCACTTTAAGAGAGATTGTCCCAATCGACGTCAGCCCCCTGCCACTCAACGGTTTGGCGAACCAGGTGCAGCAACCAGGCCGTGTGGCCGTTGCCACAAAGGCCCCCACCGCGCAGAAGACTGTAAATCGGTTTTCGATGCGCAGGGTAGACGCCTCTCTGGCCGCCCCGAGCAGATTCCAAAAAACGGGAAGAGGGGGTCCGCCCTTTCGACGGACCCCCTTGCATGCCATTCGACAACACAGGATCCGATCAAATTCGTGCGTCCCCCGGCTCAGCAGGACTGGACCTCTGTGCCACCTCCAGACTCGTACTAACCCCCTCCATGGGTGTCCAGTTAGTAGGGACCTCCTTCAAGGGGCCCTTACCGGCTGGTACTGTAGGGCTCATATTGGGAAGAGCATCCATGGCCCTGAAAGGATTAACAGTTATACCAGGACTTGTAGATTCAGATTTCACAGGCCGTGCCCAAGTTATGGTTCAATCTCAGCGGGGCACCTTAGTCATTGCAGAAGGTGATAAGCTGGCGCAGCTCCTGCTCTTACCCAGCTTACATGCAGTCTTTCCAAGCAGAATCAGACAGAGAGGGGAAAAAGGGTTCGGATCCAGTGGAGCGATTTTTGAGGGACTCCATATGTCCCTGGAGTCTCGACCTATGCTAACCATTAAGGTGCAAGGCAGATCTTTCTTGGGCCTGCTCGATACAGGGGCCGATCGGTCTATCATAAGACAACAAGAATGGCCCCCCACCTGGCCAACGAGCAGGGCGGAAGAGCCCATTAGAGGAATAGGCCAAATTTCAGCACCCATGCTCAGTGCAGCTGCCCTTCATTGGGCCGATGAAGAAGGACACCAAGGCAGTTTCCAGCCTTATGTATTAGCCCTGCCTGTGTCTTTGTGGGGAAGAGACATTCTGACCCAAATGGACGTTACTTTAATTAGCGGCTACTCCCCAACCTCTAAGCGACTGCTAAAAGAAATGGGGTATACCCCCGGCAAGGGTTTAGGAGCTTCACTGCACGGACGTGCGGAGCCTATACAAGCTGCCCCCAAGTCTGACAGACGAGGCTTGGGTTTTTCATAGGGGCCACTGAGGAGAGATTCCCACCCACACCTATAAAACTAAAATGGAAAACCGAGGCTCCGGTGTGGGTGCCTCAGTGGCCCTTGCCACAGGAAAAACTTGCAGCGTTGCACGCCCTAGTATCAGAACAACTAGAAAAGGGCCATATCGCCCCTTCCACGTCACCGTGGAACACCCCTATATTCGTAATAAAAAAGAAATCTGGTAAATGGAGACTGCTACATGATCTAAGAGCTATTAACGATTGCATGGAGCCTTTAGGGCCCGTTCAGATGGGACTGCCCCTCCTCTCGGCATTACCGGAGCACTGGTCGATTTTCATCATAGATCTGAAAGATTGCTTCTTTTCTATTCCGCTCCACCCTGAAGACACCCCTAAGTTTGCCTTTACTGTGCCCTCTAGTAATCAAGAGGAGCCCTGTCAACGCTTTGAATGGACAGTCCTGCCCCAAGGCATGGCTAATAGTCCTACCATGTGCCAGCTGTATGTCGCTGCGAAGCTAGCTAGCACTCGGCAGCAGTTCCCTCAAGTGAAAATCATCCATTATATGGATGACATTCTCTTAGCCCATAGAGACACAGATCTTCTTAAAACAGTTTTGTCACATTTAGTCCTTAGTCTTAGAGAAGCTAACCTAGAGATTGCCCCTGAAAAAATCCAAATGACTGACATTACCACTTTCCTGGGGGCGAAAGTCGCACCCACTCATGTTTCCCCCCAAAAGGTGTCTCTCAGGCTAGACAATATACACACTCTCAATGATCTACAAAAACTCATGGGGGATATCAATTGGATCCGTCCATACCTAAAAATACCCAATGTCAAACTAACACCTTTGTTCGACCTGTTGAAGGGGGATTCTAATATAAACTCACCTCGAAGCTTCACTCCAGAGGCAAGGCGAGCACTATGCCAGGTGGAACAGGCGCTCAGTGGCGCTGCATTGAAGAGAATAGACCCTGATGAGCCTTTTGAAGCCTGCGTGCTGCCGACAGAATTACAGCCCACTGCGGTACTGTGGCAGCGGGGGCCGCTGCTCTGGGTCCACCCTGGAGTTTCCCCCAAAAAAGTCCTAGAGCACTATCCTACAGCGGTTGCAGACTTGGCCCTAGAATGCATTAAAAGGGCTGTGCAGCATTTCGGTCAGCAGCCCAAAAATCTCAGGGTGCCTTATTCTTCCCAGCAGCTTGAGATACTCACCGGATGCATAGATCAATGGGCCATTCTCCGGTGTACATTTCTTGGTCCCATTAACAATCAGTTCCCTAAGGCTCCTCTCTTGCAGTTTGTCACCCGGCACCCAGTGATTTTTCCCAAAGTAACCTCTCCTAGGCCACTAGCAGGCGCCCCCACCGTATACACGGACGGCTCCAGCTCTGGAACAGGGGCGTATTGTGTGGAGGGGGACACTCCTAAAACAGTGCTCTTCCAACCACAAAAGCCTCAATGGGTAGAACTGCAGGTTATCATTGCAGTCCTGGAAAGCCTTTCCGAGCCCTTAAATGTCGTCTTGGATTCTGCTTATGTTGTGAACTCTGTACAAATTTTAGAAACGGTGGGCATTGTTAAACATTCCTCTACAGTAAGGACGTTCTTTGCCAAACTACAGGAGGTTATATGGACCAGGCAACACCCTTTTTACATAACCCATATTAGAGCCCACACAGGTTTGCCTGGCCCTATGGCCCAGGGGAACCATAGCGCAGATGTAGCCACTCGACAGCTGCACATCTTTCCGACGCTGGTACCGTATCAACAAGCCCGAGAATTCCATGCCAAGTTTCACATCAATGCAGGTACCCTAGCTAAGCGGTTCAGCATACCACGTGCAGCTGCTCGAGATATTGTCCGAGCCTGCAACAATTGTGCAGAGCAGAGAGCAGTCCCCTCGGTTGGGGTCAACCCTAGGGGTCTCACCCCAGGGGATACTTGGCAGATGGATGTCACTCATCATTCAGAGTATGGTAAGATCAAGTACTTACATGTGTCGGTGGACACATGCTCCCAAGTTTTATTTGCCTCTGCTGAACCAGGAGAAAGAGTCTCCCACGTCATTGCACACTGCCTTGCTGCATGGGCAGCTTGGGGTAAGCCAAAGACGTTAAAGACGGATAACGGGCCTGCCTACACTAGTAAATCCTTCCAAAAATTTTGTGACAACATGGATGTCCAATTAAAACATGGCATCCCCTATAACCCTCAGGGGCAAGGAATCATTGAAAGAGCGCACAGATCTCTCAAAGACTTGCTTAAAAAACAGAAAGAGGGTATAGGCCACGGCCTGTCCCCAAAAGCTCAACTGTCTGTAGCCTTGCTCACATATAATTTTTTAAACGAAAATTCACAAGGAATGACACCTGCCCTGCAACACACCACCCCGAGTCCTCCGCATAGAGGTCTAGTCCGTTGGAAGGATGTCCTGTCGGGGCAGTGGAAAGGCCCTGACCCGGTGCTCAGCTGGGCCAGAGGCTCTGTTTGTGTTTTTCCCCAGGAACCAGGACGTCAACCAGTGTGGGTTCCGGAAAGACTGGTGAGAACCGTGACATCACCTGAAGAAGCCAAGGAACAGCTGTCAGAAACGCCAACGAATATACAACCTGAACCATTAGACCAAGCCTCCGACCCTGCTGATGATGGCGACGACCGACAAGACGATAATAGTAGGACTGACCACCCCGCGGTTGCCCAAAAAGAGGATCGGTAACTCTGTTCTTTGCTCTCCTATAGCAATCCTTCTAATCTGCCTTTTTCTTTTTAGTGGAACTATATTTCCTCCACAAGCTTCAACGAGTCCTTCCCCCTCACCAATGACACACTGATCCTCTCTTTTGCTAACCTCTCTGTCAAGGTTGTCAACACCACAGTTGCGGCGAATGCTACTTGTGAAACTGGTAATGGCGAGTTAAGTAAGGGAGTCTTGCTTGAATTTCTTAACGTTACAGGGAAGAGCCGCCAGTCTTGTGAAGGGATCTTGAGTAAAAAGGAGACTCAAAGGTGCCTTTTCCTTCCAGGGCTTGCTCCTACAGTCTGCAACCGTTCCAAAGACCCGGATGCCTCGCCGCCCCGCTATCCTAGTGTATCGCCCAAGTTATGTCTGGCTCCCCGTCAAGGCAACCGACTGGGTTGGCCCTGTTTCTCAAGTTGTTTCACTTAACAATATCCCCTTCTCTAAGTCTAGGCGTCCAAGAGGCATAAAAGAATGGCTATCGAATGCTGCCAGTGTAGCTTCCTCTTTGTTTGTCCCAACGATCGGGCAGGCTGTGCTACAAGCATGGACAGATCGGCAGCTCGCCATAACGATGGAAACGGTAAATGGCTTGGTCAACCTTACCCGAGACGTGCTACGCCGCCACAATCAGATGCTGAACTTAAATTTCCAGGCCATTCAGAAACTCCAAGCGGAGATAGATGAACTTGGACTGGAAATAGATGGACTCTGGAGAGTGCTTCAGCAAACATGTGACACCCGGTGGCTTACGGTTAAACTCTGTGTCACTCCTGTCAGGGCCAACGTGACCGGAAGCATTTCCAGAGTCTCTGATTGGCTGAAAAGGTCATATTTTCCTGAATTTGTTAATCTCTCCCAACAGGTGGAATCTAGTTTAGACACAATTGGGGGGATCAAGTTAAAACCCGTTAAAGTCGATCTCTCCGGGTTAGGCGAGGTTCTACAGAAACTATTGCACAGTGTTTCTTCCTGGTTCTCTTGGCCCAATTTAACTAATTGGATCCTCATTGCAGTGGGATTATTGGTGGGATTAGTCGTTGTTAAATGTTTGCTAGAACGCCTGTTTCAAGCGCAGCAGCAATTGCGTGTTACCACTATGATGGCTATGACTCCCACCTCTGTTACCCCCGATAGTGACCGATTTATTAACCATACCCCTTCCTGGTCGCCTCAGGTGGGGCGCTTTGGAGCAAAATTTGTAGCGAATCGCATGGCTGTTTTTCGGGTGTAAAAGGCGACACCAGTAGTCATAATTTTGTCTCAGGTGGGTCTCTAGGGCAGAGTCCTAGTTGTGGCCAGACTGGACCCTAGCCATTGCACAGAGACACCTAGTGACACCCCCGACTCTGGTTACTGCTGTTCCTGCCCCCGTCGTTGTTCCCCAGTTGCCAGGCAAAGCACTGCAGGGAGAGTCACGTTGCTTCCAGCTTACGGACTCTCCGGTCTCCATATGACGTGAGCATTCTGGTTGGTGCTAGAGGCTCCGCCGCTGGATGGCTGAGGCCTAGTCCAGACTCCCCAAAGCACCAAAGAGGTTGTGAACCATTTGGGTTCACGGGAGCACGCTCATCACTGGAGACACTGGGTCAAAAATAAATAAGAAAGGGGGAGATGTGGAAAGCCGCCTCCCGAATCGGGCCTAGCGTATGCGCTGCAGCCTGCTCTAGAGTTACCCCCGCCCATCGAGTGAGCCAAGATGGCGCCTGCATCCTGTTTCCGCATAGTGACGCATGTATCCGCCACCCGCTCCTACCAATCGAAATCCTGTATACGCGATACTAGCCTAGAAGCTTATTGGTTGTTAATTGTGTATAAAAGGTCTTACCCGGACGGGGTAGGGTGAGACAGCCCACAAGGAGCCGTGCCTGACGGCCACATCGAGGCTGCTCTCCCACGAGGCGCCGTGCCCCGTGTGGGAACCAGTAACACAGAATGTTCATCTAGCTGTAGTAAAGGGCTTGCTTTCACAACTGCCGTGTGGTTCGAGTCGTGATTCATGACCAGGTTAGTTCGCGCAGTCTGCATCTCTCTCTCTCCTTCCCTGTTTCCCCTCGCCGGCCGGGAACCGGGGACCGAGCGGGGCAGCGCCGGACATGTCACAATACTTACCTTCACACTTTTAGTACATCACTTACAATGATACTTACCTTTGTTATATACTGAATTTGATCCTACTCACTAAAGTTGTTTTCATTAAATTAAACTTTTTATTTTGATATAATTGTAGATTCACATGCAGTTGTAAGAAATAGAGAGATCCCTTGTATCCTCTGTCCAGTTTCTTGCAATGGTACTATCTTGAAAAACTATGGCACCATATCAATGCCGTTTATACAGTTGGGATCCAGAATAGTTCTTTCGTCAGAAGGATGCCATGTTGCCCTTTAATAGTCATGTTTACTTCCTTTCCCCTTCACTCCCTCCTTAACCCATGGCAAGGACTAATGTGTTCTCCATCTCTGTAATTTTGTAGTTTCAAAAGTTACATGTATATATATGTAGAATCATACAGTTTGTAACTTTTTGAGAGTTACTTTTTTCATTCAGTGTAATTCTCTGGAATTACTTTTTTCACTCAGCGTAATTCTAGGCATGTGCCAAGAGTTCATTTTTATTGCTAAAGTAGTACTCCCAGGTGTAGATGTACCACAGTTTAAGTATTCACCCAGTCAAGGATATCTGGGTTGCTTCCAGTTTTTGGCTATTGTACATAAAGCTGCTATAAGCAATTTCACACAGGTTTTTGTGTGAATATGTTTTCGTTTGTCTGGGATAAATGCCTAAGAGTAAAATAAAGGTGGTTTTAAATGAAGGCTATTTCATCCCAAGGGACTTTAAACTTTAAAAAAATTCTTCAGTGAAGTGTTCCTCTCTGACTTCAGCTGAAGGGTTGATTATGAAGACAGAGTTCAGTAAGCAAACAGAAAGTGTTTGTTATAGTTTCTGAAATAGAGGGTGGACAAAAAATAGGTAAAAAGACGATGGAGAATCATTATGCCTTAAGAATTCCTTAGGTTGATAAGCTGAGGCAGTTTCAAGCAAAATTCCATGAAGCATAAAGAGTTCTTTGGAAGTTATGAAGTATGAACAAAGCCAGTTGGACCATCTCAGCACTTTTGACTGTGCCCTTTAAAGTAATAATTATGTGAATATGTTTGAGATTTCTTTTTTGTTAATACTGATATACTCCTAATGCAATAGGTCCAAAAATGGTTAAAATCTCACTGCCAGGAATCCATTTAAAGTTGGTTTATAGTTTAAATTTAGGTTTACATTTTAAAATCTTTTGCTTTGCTTTGGTTTTCCTGTAGGAAATTTCTATTCCTTTTTTCTAGAATTGAGAATAGTTACAGTCTGACAAACATTTTGGAGAAGTAATTTATTATAGTAAATTAGGACCCTTAGTCTCTGGCAGTTGGATGACACCAACATAGAATTTTAAAAGACGCATTTATTTGAACAGAACACAAGTCTAATGTGACCCAGCTAAGCTGACTAGCAAAGTATATGTAATATGCATCTACTTCCATAAAACAATTTTATTATGGGATCTCACATACTTCAGAAACAGAGTAGAAAGGTTGTAACAATGTCAGAGAACCTAAATGATACCCACAGCAGCACTGTAATTTAATATTCATTGAGTGCAAGCAGTGGGCTAGACTTTCTATAAAACAGAACAAGGAGAGCTGGTTCCTGTCCTCTGGAAAACCACTCTGTAAATCAAACAAGTATTGAACCCTTTCATTTCTTTATAAAAAACAAAGCACAGGAAGTTATTTGTAACAGAGTCATTCTGACTAAATGAAAACTCAAAATTGAACTGTAGCACTGTGTCTCAAGTATCATAGATAGTCGACAAATAATTTTTGATTGTTTAACCTACTTAAAATTGTTCACATCATTTATTCTGTAATATTTATGAAACTCTATATGCAAAGCTAAATGGAGCAAAGCTGCAGGTAGAAAAATGTACGATGTTTGGGGCAATGATGTATTTTCCAATGTGACTGCACTGCAGGCATGAAGCAGAAGGTATGGGAGAGGCTGCTCTGGGCTTCATGTAGCAGAAAACGTGAACAACAGTGGCTTGAATAAATAGGGATTTATATTCTTGCACATAGCAAGAAGTAAGAATATAGGCAATTGCTTGGCATTGTTTTCACTGCTCACAATGCTCTCAAGAAAACAGGCTCTTTCTAGCTTTCCATTGTGTCCTCCTCCATTTCCCAGCTGTTCCCTCTTTTGATTGAAGTCCATGGTTTCTAACATGGCTGCTAGAGACCAGACATCATATTCATGCAGGAAGAAGAAGGAAGAGACATGCCAACCACAACTGTCTTTGTATCAAGAAATCAAACATTATCCTAAAAGTCCTCCAAAAGATCTTTCCTGGTATCTCATTTGTAAGAAAAAAATCGTACGATTACTCATAGGAGTGCAAAGGAGGGTGGAAAAATGACTATCTGGCACAGGGAAACAACATTATGATTGTTGTCTTAGGATGATCATAATTTACCTCCTGGAAATGGGCACATTGCTGGCCCATACAGATGGGAGTTTTGTAGCAGAAACAAAGAAGAAAGTAGCTGTTGATGGGCAACTTAGAATTTTCCACAGAGGAGGAGGAAAACAAAGCTGGTGGCAGAGTCTTGGAGACCTTTTAGGTCAGCTTAGGAGTTTTATGCTTTATCGACAAGTGTATAGTATTTAATAGAGCCTCCAAAGAATGGATTGGGTGCTTGGTTGCCATGAACCATAGAGTCTTTCCAGGAGTTTTGGGTTGCATTGTGATTATGAAAATGTTCATGATATTCCAATTTTATGTCCTGGAAAAAATATTTGCAAAGTAGGCCTTAAAAAGGGGGATTTGTACAACTTATTTAGCAAAAGAACCAGGAAAATGTAAAAAGAGAGAGACTGATTCATCCACCAGAAGCCAGATCCATTCTGAAGCAGTATAGACAGCATCAGAAGTCCATCTGGATTCCAAGTAGGGGGATCCAGCTCCACCTTGGCAGTGCCAGATGACTGTGGCCTATGGTCCTGGGCTTTCTCTCTAGCCCATGGACCATTGGCTCATAAACACTTAGTTGGCCAACAGATACACACTGAGTGTGCTGTGCTTAACCATAACACTAAAATAACAATGTAATGTTTTGGGAGTGTCATCGGATCTCTTATACTCAGAATTTGCCATGTGTCACCATGTTATGTTTGAAGTGTTCATTTACTTAATTTCCTTTCTCTTAAAATGTATTTAAATTATCATGAGAACATCAGTGTCTTTGACCTAAGACAGCAGTTAGCAGGAGCCTGAGAATACCTTATATAAAATATTTTAGAAAAGAAATAAAATTCCTTTTAAGGAAAATGTTATAAAGAAAATCTCTTTGAGAGTTTAATCACGTGTTTTCCTATTTAGCAAATATGGATGTGTCTGGGAATTCATCGGAGGTGATTGGTTAATGCTTTGAACTTTAAGTAGTTTGTTTCTTTTGTGTTGTTGTTTGTTTTAATTACTTTTGTAATAAGTTCTAGATCTTTGTAAGCAATATAACCACCAATGTTATCATTTTTAAAAGCTATAGTCCATAATAGTTTCCCTATTTAAAAATGAAAGTATGTAGGGGTGTACAAGGAGAAGATTCAGAGGTATGTTTAGGAAAGAGGGGGTGATGATTATACATTAACTTATTTCTGTTATGCCATGCTACTTTCCTATGGGGAAGTGCAAAGTGATTCATTAAGACTGTTAACCAGGAAGTGAAGTCCCTATGGCTATTTCACTTCTGGAGGCAAAATTGTATAATGTCACTAAGACAGATTTAGTTCAAAGGGAACCAAGGCTTGAGACAGTAACATAAACAGAGATACAATACCAATAACATTGTAATTTAAAATATCTGGTGATTTTTAGCTGACCTCAAAGGTCATCTAAAAGCATTTAATTAGGATTCCTGAATTGTCATTTTTACATGGGGTATGCCACTGTTACATGGAATGCTGTTCTGCTGTGTTCACTGGAAATTAAGGGCCAGGTAATGCAGCTTAGGACCAGAATGCACATTTTAGAGGAACTGTACAAGGCTGTATCTATAACAGCTGAGGTTGTCTATGAATCTGTAGGTCACCTCAAAATGTCTGCATATTTAAGTTGCATGTGTGATAATATCTTACCTTGAGATTTTTCTCTACTATAGTTTTGATATGTATCTTTTCCTTTTGTTTCTGTGGTGTGCAGATCACTTATTGCAATTTTCATGGATTGCTTGAGCTCTTCCTCGTGATGTGTTTTCCGTGAATGATGGTGGCTGTAGTGGGTTGGTTGAGATCTACAGGGAGGATAAAATTACAGGGCATTCCTTTAACTGTTGTGGAAACAGAACCCAAGTGAATGGTTCTTTCAATTCTCGCTTGCTCTGCCCTTCCATCATTCTTTCCTAGACAGTCTGTATCTTCTCTCTGAGTGGATATTTTCAGGAACTATTTAAGTTCCTAGTATCATACACCATTTGACAAGAAAGAAAACCAAACATAGGCTCATAACTTTACAGAGGGAACTAGGGTTCAGGTATTCCCACTCTTGATTTGATTTTCTTTCATTTGGTACTAGGAGACAAATTGTAACAGTACAGCATAGTTCCATTGGCTATTATGTAGTTTCAGAGAGTACTTAACTGAATTCCAGAATGTAATCTAGGCAATTAGGAATATTTTGTCCAGGAAAGAACAACTCATTTATAAAGGACACAGTTATCTGTATTCTTTATCTTGTGTTTGGTTTTAGTGTGTCTACCCAGAGAAAAGTTCCATTTGATAATATCCCCACTAAAACGCTACCACCATATTTTTAGCTGCACCAAATGAGCTACTTCTGTTTTGAAGAACACTGAATTCTTTATGAGGGGTGTTGGCCCATTAGAATTATATAATAAAGATTGTAAGGATTTTCAAATCACCTTTGCATGCAAGTAGGCAAATGTTGAAAGAATCAATGCTTACCAAGGGGGAAAGGAGGTTAGAAAAACCTTCTTGGGAATGAAGTGTTGCAGAGGAAATTTGTTCTCTGGAGACCATTTATCTTTTATGGCACAGAAGGAGAAACACCATGGAAGATGGGAGAGTCTTGTATTAGGATTTCATAAGGTGCTAGGGGGATGCTGATGAACCTTCCACCTGGATTAATGAATGTCAACTGTATATTCAGGGTAAAAGTAACATCAGTTACAGGGATTCTCTAAGTTGCTTGACATGACATGTTTTAATTTATACTTTGAGCTTGTCTGCCTTCAAAAAGTGCTTAAATAGCAAAGCTATATATATAAATGAGTCCATTTAATTTGGATGACTGATTGCAGGAATAATGTATGCCATTTCTACCATCTTACACATTTAATTTAGCAGGACTGAAATGATCTTTGTGTGTATGTGCATGTGGGTCTGTATTGAGGGGATTAACATTTGGAGGCTCTGCCTGTTATCTTGGTGTAGGCATTCTGTGTTTTCCAGAGCTGATAGCACTCTCTCCTGTGTTAGGGGAGTCAGGCTTGATTTTGTAGCAGCAGCCAGATCCATAAAGGAAAAATAACAGACTTTGGACCACTCTAGATTGTAATCTACTAGCTAATGTTATGTTTGTAGAGCTAGTTGTAAAGGAGGTGGGGAGGGCAAGGTTGGCCATCACAGGTAACTTCTTGTTTTGTTGGGCTTGTTGAATCTCCTTACAGAGAACAGTCGTGCCCTGTTTATCCGGTTTTTTTTAAATCTTTTTTCTCAGTGCTATCCAAAAAGCATTAGCTGCTATTCTCCTGTGTGTCAACATACCTTTTTTCTTGAGCATAGCAAACAAGGCAGCCTCCCTTCCAGTGTAATCCAATCCCTTAAGGGCAATTTTTTTTTTGTCATCCTTTATGTGGGTAATTACAGGCATTCCTGCTGTAATTTTTAAAATTATAGGAAGTTTAATATTTCTTAGTTGCGGGTTTAGGTCACAGAAAGTTGTCTGACTAGTTCCAATGCTTTGCTCTCAAATCTGTTAATACATTAAATTTTTACTTGAAATTGCAGCTCTGTTGTTTTCTACCTTCATGACAGGAGTGGATGGGGTAGAAGAGTTTGAACTTGAAAAAGGAAGAGGACAGGGTCTTTTAGGCAATTCTGATTTTAGTCTAGCTGAAGTATTTTGTGTTTTTTTTTTTTTTTTTTTTTTTTTTTTTAAATTCCTTCCCTACTGGGATTCAGTGAATGACTAGCATTTTACCACAGGCCTTAATAAATATTCATTGTGAGAATAAAGGTTAGGCTATTTCTTCCTATTTTTTTCTTTTCTTTTTTTTTTTTTTGGTAGCCAAACACAATTGAAATAGATAAAAGAGGTGGTAAATTTTAATCAAGCTTAGCTCCTAAAAACGGTAACATTGTGATTCCCTTCTCTTGAATAATTCACACATTTTGTTACCAGAATGTCATCTTCATAAAAGAGATAAAAATAAATCATTAGAAGATTTTAGGGAAGTCAACGTGAAATTGAAGAAACTTTTTGAGAGACAGTCTAAGTGCAGACTGTGTGTGTATGTGTGTTTAAATAACTCCCACTGATTACTCTACATAAGAGCAATCCGAGTCTTTGGCAATGAATTTTTGAACAACCTCTAGGGGGGTGGGGGTGGAGTGGGGGGGGGAGCAAGAAAAATTTAAAGGCCATACAGATTTCACCTGGATTCCATTATGAATAAGAAGATACCAAAAATCA
Source organism: Choloepus didactylus (assembly GCF_015220235.1). Classification (NCBI taxonomy): domain Eukaryota; kingdom Metazoa; phylum Chordata; class Mammalia; order Pilosa; family Megalonychidae; genus Choloepus; species Choloepus didactylus. The sequence continues at coordinate 114,364,863 of NC_051309.1, read as the reverse complement.
ATTGAGAAGAACATTTTTTTCCCTAATTAAAAAAAAAAAAACCCTCTTCAACACAAATATGAACGAGCTTATGTGCAAATTGACCCAAGGAAAGAGGTTGTTGTGGTTATTATTGTTATTATTTTCATTATTGATTATTTTTTCAGGAATGAATCTTCAGATCTATTTTAAATAGGACAAGTAGTTTAATAAACAGAAAGAAAATATCTATATTGTCCCTGCCTGAACATTTCCTGTAGGAGATGAGGGTATGTGTCATTTTCAGGACCAAAATGTCATTAAGCAGTCTTTGTTTTGAGGGGTTTTTTAAGGACAGTTTTCTCTGCATGTTCTAGCAACATGTCTTCTCTTCTAATACACTGAGGCAGCAGTTTCTACATGATATCTTTGTGGGCTGAAACCATAAATACATTTCCTTTCTTTAAACCAAGTTAGTTTCTTATTACTAAATGAGTTTATACATATTAACATATCTAATTAATATAATTCATTCAGTTAATAATTATTAAACACATAATGTTGATTTTTAAAGAGTTAATGCATGCCATTGCTGGGAATTTGTAAAATAAAGGAAGGCTGTGCATAGTTTCAAATCTTTAATTTCTCCAAATTAAATTTTAAATGGATGAGGTGCTCATGGTTTGGTCCGGTATCTCTCCCTCAGGGCTCTTTCTCCTGGGAGTCCATTAGACTTTTAGACACCTGTGGGATCCACCTGCAGTTATTATTGCTGTACCCTGATGGCTCTGAAAGCTGATCATTCCCCTTTGATAAATACCACTGCTTGACATTGCAAGGGCCTCTTGCTACCCTCACTCCATCATGGGTCCGTGAGGTATTTTAGTATTGATTTCAGTCCAGGTTGCCTCTCCTTGGAGTCCAAGTTTTAGAGTTCTTAGTGCCCAGCTCCTTTGCTCCCCTTACAGCTCTCACTGAGAGGACCCCTGCCCCCATGGTCTTAGAATGAGACTGATTTTGCTGTCTATCTGATGTGGCATATCATCATGTCTGTCTTTTCAACTCTGGGAAACCCACTCAGCAGTTTGTGTTCTTTCCTTTATGGCCCTCAAAATACACATGATTTCCTCAGGTGACTTATCTTCCATGGGTGACAAAACTGACTTTCTGGTATTTGTTTCATGAGGGAATAGAAAAGTTAAACATAGGTGGAATCATTAAAGTGGTGTCTTCTCTATATAAGCAAATAAGAGCCAGCGAGTTTCATCCATCCCACCGAAGGACAAACACTGTCAGAGTCACTGGGCAAGGCAATGACAGGGGATGCTATTGATAGTGTCCATGTGGATGGCTCCTCTTGTACAGCCATAGTGGCTCCAATGCAATGTCACTGAGGCACTGATCACTACTTACAAGTGATTGTTTTCTTTTGATTGTTTTTTTTCTATGTACTTTTATACATATGTATGTATAAAACAGGACATTTTTATAGAAGTGCCCTTGGTTCGGTCACTCAAGACAGATGGAGTCAAAGGACCTTCCCTGGCATATTTAGTGGTACACAGAGCATAGATTCTGCAGAGTAGATTTGGGCAGCATATTTTCATAAAAATTACAAAGGAACCAGAGGGACTTCCTAGGAAGAAATATTGCCCTCAAGACACTGACCTTTCCTTTTTAATTTAAAAGTTATTAAATCCTGTCACTTAGATTGGAGTGATGCTGACCAAGTTCAAATGTCAATAAGTACAAGAAATTCTGGTGTCTGATAAAGGATACATGAAAAGGGTGTAGCTAAATGAAATGAGTGGATAGAAAAATGCATCTTGGGAGGGGATTTTACTCTAGAACCCACCTGAACCCTATCATTTTGATAGCTAGTTTGTCTCACGGAAGTGGGTATGGGAGTGAAGCCAGACAGTTGCAACTTCGGGAGTTCAAGTCAGATTTAGCATAGAGTATCCTTTATAGTGAAGGAGGGTACAAGTCTGAGGTAGAAATTCTGGCAATGATCAGAATAGGTGTCTCAGTTCAAATCTATCTCTGTGGGTTACTTTGGCTGTAGTGGTAGCCATCATGATAAGCAAGGACACCAGAGACAGCTGAGCATGTGATTTACTCAAGAGGCACATTCAGTTGCAGCAAGCGTTGAAGACAAAACAGCAAAATGAAAGGAGATCCTACAACAACCAGTATCAAGGGCATTTATCACGGAGATCACAACCCAAGATGGAACATTTAGTTTGGGCTGTATTCACAAGACGAGAGCAGCCAGGGTTGATCATTTGGGCAGAATATGTACCAGGGGAATAACTAGATAAACTAGGGAGAAGAATTAAAAAATAGACTGGGAGACTTGGAGTTGTACTTTGAAATATTTTATTGGAGGGTGACATTGTTTGTTCCCCAGCTCGGGAAGCAGATGATAACAATTACAGACTCATACTCACTGATCATATGCAAAACTTTATATTGTGGATATATTCCCAAATTATTGACTATTTTTTAGAACCATGAGTTTTAATAACTTCATAATAGTCCATACTATAGATGTGAGGAAATGCATTTCCTAAGGTGCTCATCATGCAACAGATGAGAAAAATAGCCATGTCATAGAATCTAGTTCCAAAGGTACAACTTCAACATACACAGTGAACAAAATATAGGTCTGGAGTCAGACCTCTGTTAAATCCAGCATCTGTTCTTTCCAGCTGTGTGATTTTGTTCAAATTACTTAAATTTCTGAGTATCAAGTTTTTCATCTATAAATGGTGTAATTGTATTTGCTTGCAGGGTGGCTGTGAAGATTAAATATTTTTTAATATTTAACATATTTAATAAGACAGCCAACATTCTGCTTTACCTTTAGTTTGCATTTAATTTATGATGAATTTATAATGCACATTAAAGAATCTGAAAAGGCAATCAATATGAGGTAGCTATTGTAATGTTTTTCATATGGTAAATTAATTCTTCAAATTATAATTTAAGCAGGGTTAAATGTATAACATTAATGTGGCAGTTAAATAAGGCACATGCTTTTTTAAAAATAATTTTGGCTCTTCCCATAAACTGCCTGAGGTGATCTCTGAAAATGGTTCGCTATTCACTTGACTCAGAAAACCCCACAAAATCATGTAAATCAAGGGGTTCAAATCTTCGTATTCACTTTAAGAACACTCGAGAAACTGCTCAGGCCATCAAGGGTATGCATATTTGAAAAGCCACTGAGTAACTGAAAGATGACACTTTATAGGAGCAGTGTGTGCCATTCCATCGTTAGAACGGTGGTATTGTTAGGTGTGCCCAGGCCAAACAGTGGGGCTGGATGCAGGGTCGATGGCTTAAAAAGAGTGCTGAGTTTTTGTTGCACATGCTTAAAAATGCAGAAAGTGATGCTGAACTTAAGGGTTTAGATGTAGATTCTCTGGTCATTGAGCACACCCAGGTGAACAAAGCCCCCAAGATGCGCTGCCGTACTTACAGAGCTCATGGTTGGATTAACCCATACATGCGTTTCCCCTGCCACATTTAGATGATTCTTACTGAAAAGAAAAAATTATTCTTAAACCAGAAGATGACATTGCACAGAAGAAAAAGATATCTCAGAAAAAACTGAGAAAACAAAAACTATGGCTTGGGAATAAATTCATCATAAAGTAAATGCAAATTAAAATTAAAGCAGAATGTTGGTTGTCTTATTAAATATGTTAAATATTAAAAAATAATTTTGTTTATTAAAGAAATGGTAGGTTTACAGAAAATAATACAGAAAATACAGAGTTCCCATATTACCTCCCTCCCCCATTATTTACACTTAGTATGCTACCTTTGCTACAATTGATGAGAAAATATTATTATATTTGTACTGTTAACCATAGTCTAATTACTTCATATCAGTGGGATCATACAATATTTGTCCTTTTTCATCTGGCCAATTTCACTGAACATTAAGTCTTCAAAGTTTATCCAAGTTGTTGCATGCATCAGAATTTCATTCATTTTTTTGGCTAAATAATATTCCATTACGTGTATGTTCCATATTTTGTTTATCCATTCATCTGTTGATAGACACTTGAGTTACTTTCATCTTTTGGCAATTTGGAATAATACCATTATGAACATCGGTGTGCATATATCTGTTTGAGTCCCCGCTTTCAAAACTTTTGGGTATATACTTGAAAGTGAGGTTTCTGGTTATATGGTAATTCTATGCTTAACTCTCTGAGGAACTTCCAAACTGCTTTCCACAATGGCTGAACGATTTGACATTCTCACCAACAATGACTGAGCATTCCTGTTTTCTACATCCTCTTCATAACGTATTTTGCGTTTTTTTTTTAAATAGTAGCCATTCTGCTAGGTGTGAAATGGTTTCTCTTTGTGATTTTGATTTGCATTTCCATAAAGACTAGTGATGTTGAACAACTGTTCATGTGCTTTTTGGTTGGAGAAATATTCTGTTCAAGCCTTTTGCCAATTTAAAAAATTGTGTTGTTTGTCTTTTTGTTGTTGAGTTGTAGGATTTCTTTACATGTTCTGGATATTAAACCCTTACTGGATATGTGGTTTCCAATATTTTCTCTCATTCTGTAGGATGACTTTCAACTTTCATGATGAAGTCTTTTGCCCAAAAGTTTACATTTTTTAAAAATTTAATTTTATTGAGATTTTTCACATATCATACAATTATCCAAAGATTCAAAGTACACAATCAATTGCCCACAGTACCATCATACACCTGAACATCCATCACCACAATTATTTTTTTTCAATTTTCAGAACATTTTCATTACTCCAGAAAAGAAATAAAGACAAAAAAAGAAAACTCAAATCCTCCCATACACCTAGCCACCACCCCCTCCCTTATTGACTCATAGTAGTGGTATAGTACATTTGTTACTGTTGATAAAAGAGTGTTAAAGTACTACTAACTGTAGAACATAGTTTACAACAGGAATACTTTTCCCTATATACCTGTCTATTACTAACTTCAAGTTACAGTGTCATACATTTGTTCTAGTTCATGAAAGAGATTTCTAATATTTGTACAGTTAATCATGGAGATTGTCTACCACAAGACTCACTGTTTTATACATTCTCATCTTTTAACCTATAACTTTATTTCTGGTGACATACATGACTCTAAGTTTCCCCTTTCCACACACATTCACATAGCATTCAACACTGTTAGTTATTCTCACAATAACGTGCTGCCGTCACCTCTGTCCATTTCCAAACACTTAAGTTCAACTTAGTTGAATATTCTTCACATTATAAGCAACCACTCCCCATTCTTTAACCTCATTCTATATCCTGGTAACTTATACTTCATGTCTGTGAGTTTACATATTATAATTAGTTCATATCAGTGAGACCGCACAATGTTTGTCCTTATTTGTCTGACTTATTTCACTCAATGCAGTGCCCTCAAGGTTTCTTCATCAATCCATTTTTTTTTATAAGATAGTTTTGTTCACCCACCATACTTTCCATCCTAAGTAAACAATTGATGGTTCCCTGTATAGTTGTATATTTATGTATTCACCACCATCAGCACTCTCTATATAAGGACATCTCCCTTTCTTCCACAAAGAAGGAGGAAGAGTCAAAAAATGTAGAGAGACAAAAGAAAAAGATAAACAAAGAAAGAAAAAACATGACAGCTAAAAAGCAACAAAAGGAAAGATAGAGTTAACCTAAAGTAGAATAAACAAGTCAGACATCATCAATGCCAAGAGTCCCATACCCCTCCCTTATGTCCCCCTCTTATAGGCATTTAGCTTTGGTATATTGCCTTTGTTACATTAAAGGAAGCATAATACTGTGTTTCTGTTAACTATAGTCTCTAGTTTGTATTGATTGTATTTTTTTTCCCTGATACCACCTTATTTTTAACATCTTGCAAGGTTGACATTCATTTGTTCTCCCTCGTGTAAAAACATATTTGTACATTTTATCACAATTCTTGAGCACTCAAGTTTTCACTGAGTTAAACATTCCCAGTCTTTATCTTTCCTCCTTCCTTCTGGTGTCCCCATTCTCCTAGTCTTCCTCTTTCAACCATACTCACAGTCATCTTTGTTCAGTGTACTTACATTGCTGTACTACCATCACCCAAAATTGTGTTCCAAACCTCTCACTCCTGTCTTTTCCTATCTGTCTGTAGTGCTCCCTTTAGTATTTCCTGTAGAGCAGGTATCTTGTTCACAAACTCAATCATTGTCTGTTTGTCAGAGAATATTTTAAACTCTCTCTCATATTTGAAGGACAGTTTTGCCAGATATAGGATTCTTGGTTGGCAGTTTTTCTCTTTTAGTATCTTTAAGTATATCATACCACTTCCTTCTTGTCTCCATGGTTTCTACTGAGAAATCCGCACATAGTCTTATCAAGCTTCCCTTTTTTTAGATTGCTTTTCTCTTGCTGCTTTCAGGCTTCTCACTTTGTCTTTGATGTTTGATAATCTGATTATGAAGTGTCTTGGTGTAGGTCTACTCAGATCTATTCTGTTTGGAGTATGCTGCGCTTCTTGGATCCATAATTTTATGTCTTTTATAAGAGATGGGAAATTTTCATTGATTATTTCCTCTATTATTGCTTTTGCCCCTTTTCCCTTCTCTTCTCTTCTGGGTCACCCATGACACACATATTCCTGCATTTCGTGTTGTCATTCAATTCCCTGAGACGTTGCTCATATTTTTCCATTATTTTCCCTATCTGTTCTTTTGCATGTATGATTTCAGGTGTCTTGTTCTCCAGTTCCTGAGTGTTTTCTTCTGCCTCTTGAGATCTGCTGTTGTATGTCTCCATTGTGTTTTTCATCTCTTGTGTTATGCCTTTCATTTCCATAGATGCTGCCAGTTGTTTTTTCAAACTTTCAATTTCTACCTTATGGTCACCCAGTGTTTTCTTTATAGCCTTCATCTCTTTTGTTATACCTTCCCTGAATTCATTGATTTGGTTTTTGATTTGATTTAGGATATTTCTTTGAAAATTTTAAAAGATTGTTTCATTAAAGTGAAACAATTTCTCAACTGTATCTTGATTGAGGTATAAGTTTGTTCCTTTGGGTCATATATTCGTTTCTCCTAGTATAGATTGTAGTTTTCTGTTGTGTAGGCATCTGGTTTCCTTTGTTACCCCAGTCAGATTTTCCCAGAGCAGAATGTGTTCAGGTCTCAGAGTGGGGTTATATATATTCAGGATATATCTTAGAAGAATGACAGACTTTCCTGTGAGTTCTCCAGTTGATGTACTTTTCCTAACCTGCCCAGCAGGTGACACCTGTCAGCTGGTCGCTCTCAACTGGTGTAAGGAGATGTGGCCCCTTCAGTTTCTGTTTTGGCTGTTTTCCCCCAGGCTCTGGGGTCTCATTCTGAAGGGAAAGCTGGGCTCCACCTCCTTACTCTTAGGGAAGATACACCCCCTAGGGAGTTGTCTTCTGCATTTGAATTGTGGTCTCTCTGACTCTTATATCCACCCCTGTCTGGGTCAGAGTGCTGTGAACTGAAAATGGCTGTGGCTCTCTCTACTGAGCCCCTCAGGTTGAGAGAGAAAAAAAGAGACAGAGAGCCCCCTTTTAGAGCCAGTACATGGACCCCAGTTTCACTCATCAGCCAGAGGTAACACCTGGTCTTCTGTGCTCCCTCTCCTAGGACCAATGAGTCTTCTGGATCTTTAAGGTCAGTCATCACTAAAAGCCTCTGTCTGCCTGTTGGGGGTTGTAGCTTGTATTCAGCAGTCCACATTTGTTAACTAAAACCCCAGTTGGAGCTCAGTTGAGCTATATTCGCTTGCTGGGAGAGTGCTGCTTTCTACCACAGCAAGGTTTTGCAGCTAAGCCTGCCATCGGGGGAAGGGGCTCCTGGCACAGTTCTGCAGTTTTTGCTTACAGATTTTATGTTGTGATCTCAGGCATTCCTCCCAATCCAGATTGGTGTATGATGTGTGGACAGTCCCCCAGCAGTTATTCCAATTATTTACTAGTTTTTCCAGGGGACTAACTAAATTCCACTCCTCTCTATGTTGCCATCTTGCCCCCTCCTAAAAGTTTACATTTTGATGGAATCAAATGTTTTTTTGTTTGTTTGTTTGTTTTTGTTGCTTGTGCTTTTGGTGTAAATTCAAAGAAACCGCTACTTAATTCAAGGTCCTAAAGATACTTCCCTAAGTTTTCTTCTAGGAGTTTTATAGCTTTTATTTTTATATTTAGGTCTTTGATTCTTTTTCAGTTCATTTTTTTTTTATGGTATGAGGTAGTAGTCCACCTTCATTCTTTTGCATAAAGATATCCAGTTTTCCCAGCATTATTTGTTTTAGAGACTATTCTCTCCTGTTGAGTGGACTTGACATCCTTGTAAAATATTAATTGGTCATAGATGTGAAGGTTTATTTCTGAACTCTCAACTTGATTCCATTGGTCTATATTCTGTACTTGGAAATTACAATGCTGTTTTGATGACTGTAGCTTTGTAATAAGTTTTAAAATCAGGAAATGTGAATCTTCCAACTTTTTTCTTCTTTTTCAACAAGGTTTAGGTTATTTGGGGCCCCATACCATTCCATATAAAATTGATAATTAGTTTTTCCATTTCTTCAAAGAAGGCTGTTGGAATTTTGATTGGGAGTGCATTGAATCTATAAATCACTTTGGGTAGAATTGATATCTTAAAAATATTTAGTCTTCCAACCCATGAATGTGTAATGAACTTCCATTGATTTATATCTTCTTTGATTTCTTTTAGCAATGCTTTGTAGTTTTCCTTTTGTAAGTCCTTTACATCCTTGGTTAAGTTAATTCCTAGATATTGATTCTTGTAATTACTATTGTAAATGGGATTTTCTGTGCATGTGATTTCTTCTTCAGATTGTTCATTACAAGTGTATAGAAACACAACCAATTTTTGCAAGCTGATTTTGTATACTGACACATTGCTGAATTATTTTACTAACTCTAGTAACTTTGTTGTGGATTTATTAGAATTTTCTTTATATAGGATCATTTAGATCCCCTGGTGCAATGGGGGAAAGTTTCATTTCTTCCTTTCCAATTTGCATGCCTTCACTTCTTTTTCTTGCCTAATTGCTCCAACTAGAAGTTCTAGTACAATGTTGAATAATAGTGGTGACAGTGAGCATCCTTGTCTTGTACCTATCTTAGAGAGAAAGTGTGCAGTCTCTTTCCATTGTGTTTGATGTTAGCTATGGCTAGCCATATCACATGCCCTAGTTTTCTAAGTGTTGTTTATCAAGATGGAGTGCTGGATTTTCTCAAATGCCTTTTCTGCATCAATTGAGATGATCATGTGCTTTATTTTCCTTTGTTATATTAATGTGATGTATTTCATTAATTGCTCTCTTTATGTTGAACCACTTTCGCATACCTGGGATAAATCCTACTTGATCATGGTGTATAATTCTTTTAATGAGCTGTTGGATTTGGTTTGTTAGTGTTTTGTTGATGACTATTGCATCTATATTCATGAGGGGTATTGGCCTGTAGTTTTCTTTTCTTGTGATATCTTTATCTGGCTTTGTGGTAAGGTGAATTGACATCATAGAATGAGTTGGGAAGTATTCTCTTCAATTTTTTGGAAAATTTGAGGCAGGACTAGTATTAATTCTTCTTAGAATGTTTGGCAAAATTCACCAGTAAAGCCATCTGTTCCTGGGCTTTTCTTTCATGGGAGGTTTTCAATGACTGCTTCAATCTCTTTACTTGTTATTGTTCTTTTAAGAGTTTCTATTTTTCTTAAGTCAGGGTAGGTAGTTTGTGTGTTTCTAGGAATTTGTCCACTTCATCTAGGTTATCTAATTTATTGGCATACTGTTCAAAATATCTTTGTATAGTCCTTTTTGTATCAGCAGGGCTGGTAGTAATGTTTTCCTTTTCATTTTGATTTTCATTATTTGTATCCTCTCTCTTCTTTTGCCAGTTTCATAGATCTTTTCAAAGAACCACCTTTTGGTTTTGTTGGTTCTCTCTGTTGTTTTTTATTCTCTATTTCATTTCTCTCCATTTTAGCCTTTGTTATTTCCTTCTTTCATTCTGGATTTAGCTTGCTCTTCTTTTTTTTTTTTTTTTTTCGTTTTATTGAGATATATTCACATACCATGCAGTCATACAAAACAAAGTGTACATTCAATTGTTCACAGTACCACCACATAGTTGTGCATTCATCACCAAAATCAATCCCTGACACCTTCATTACCACACACCCAAAAATAACAAGAAAAAAAATTTAAGTGAAAAAGAGCAATTAAAGTAAAAAACACCAGGTGCCTTTTTTGTTTGTTTGTTTGTTTTTGTTTGTTTCTCTGTTTTTTTCCTTCCCTCATTTTTCTTCTCATCCATCCATAAATTAGACAAAGGAAGAGTGTGGTCCATATGGCTTTCCCAATCACATTGTCACCCCTCATAAGCTATATTTTTATACAATTGACTTCAAGATTCATGGTTTCTGGGCTGTAGTTTGATAGTTTCAGGTATTTATTGCTAGCTACTCCAATTCACTAGCACCTAAAAAGGGTTGTCTATATTATGCATAAGAGTGCCCACCAGAGTGACCTCTTGGCTCCTTTTGGAATCTCCCTGCCACTGAAGCTTATTTCATTTCCTTTCACATCCCCCTTTTGGTTGAGAAGATGGTCTCCATCCAATGATACCAGGTCTAGATTCCTTCTCAGGAGTCATATTCCACGTTGCCAGGGAGATTCACTCCCCTGGGTGTCTGATCCCATGTAGTGGGGAGGGCAGTGATTTCACCTGCCAAGTTGGCTTAGCTAGAGAGAGAGGGCCACATCTGTTGCTCTTCTTTTTCTAGTTCTCCCAATTTTTAGGTTAATTCTCCGATTTGAAATCTTTCTTCTTTTGTAATGTAAACATTTAGAGCTATAAATTTCCCTCTTACCATTGTCTTTTATGCATCTCATTGGTTTCATTATGTTGTATTTTCATTTTTATTTGCCTCAAAATATTTCCTTATTTACCTTGTGATTTCTTCTTTGACCCACTGGTTGTTGTTTGATTTCCACCCATTTCTGAATTTTCCATTTCTCCCTCTGTTATTGATTTCTAGCTTCATTCTACTGTGATTGGAGAAGATGTCTTTTATATTTCAATATTTTTTGATTAATTGAAACTTCTTTTGTGACCTACCCTAGAGAATGATCCATGTGCACTAGAGAAGAGTATGTACACATATATTTATAATTGTTACATCTTTTTCTTGAGTTGACCCTTTTATCTATATATAGTGACCTGCTTTGTTCCTTTTAACAGTTTTTGATGAGAAGTCTCTTTTATCTGCTATTAGTATAGCTGTCCCAACTTTCTTTTGGTTACCTTTTGCCAGGTATACTTTTTTGATCCTTTCATATTCAACCTACTTGTGTCTCTGAATTTAAGAGAATATAGCATACAGTTTAGTCATGCTTTTTTATCCATTCTGCCAGTTTCTGCCTTCTGCCTGAAGAATTTAATCCATTTACACTTAAAATAACCACTGATAATCCAGGATTTTTCTTCTGCTATTTTGCTATCTTGTCTTTGTAAAGATTATACTTTTTGCTTCTCAATTCCTCATTAATGCCTGCTTTTGTATTTATTTGATTTTTTATTGTGGCATGTTGAGTCCCTTTCATTTCTATCTGAATATATTTTTCATATATTTTCTTTGTGGTTACCATGGGGTAAAATTTAACATACTAAATCTGTAGCAGTCATGTCTGATTTGTACCAACTTAATTTCAGTGGCATACACATACACTGTTCCTTACTCCTCTCTCCCCCACCCTTTTTTTTAACTTGTTAAAAATTATATCTTTATACATTCTATGTACAAAAGCATACATTTATCTCTACTTTTTATGCATTTGTATTTCAGAACCAGTAATATAAAAAGTGGAGTTACATACCCAAAAAATATACTATAGTAGTACTCACATTTATAATTGCTCCCCAATGGTTACCTTTGTTGCACTTACTTATTTATGTATGCCACATCAGTGTAGGGCAGTTTTAATGGTGATGAACTTTCTCAGTTTTGTTGATCTAGGAATGTTTTAATTTCTCCTTCATTTTTGAAAAACTGTCTTGTTGCATATAAAATTATTGTTGGCAATTGTTTTCTTTTAACACTTTAAATATTTCTTCTCACTGTCTTCTTGCCTTCATGGTTTCTGGTGAAAAATTAGAATTTAATCTTACTGGGACTTCCTTGTAAATAACAGATAACACACACTTCCTTGTAAATAACACCACTCTTCCTCCTCCTCCTCCTCCTCCTCCTCCTTCTCCTCCTCCTCCTCTTCTTCCTCTTATTTTTTATTTTTATTTTTTTGCAGCTTTCAGAACTCTCTCCTCATCCTCGGCATTTGCTAGTTTTACTACTATGTTTCTGGGCTTGTTTCTCTTCAAATTTATCTTGTTTGGGGTTTGTTGTGATTTTTAAATGTACATATTCATGCATTTCACTGAAGTTTGGAAGTTTTCTGCCATTATTTCTTTGAATATTCTCTTTCTTCTCTTGGGAGAAGATGTATTACAAATTTTTGTCCTCTCTAATCCCTGTGAAATAGACTTCTCCCCCTCCAGGATGCTCTATTTTATGACTTAAAGTAGGTGGTCCTTTGCCCCAGATCACTTTGACTTAAATGTTTCTTCTACTACTTTAGTTGTCTCCAAGCTGTTTCTGATTGCAGAGTAAATTTTGGGAGGGTGGATTTCCTGCATCAGTCTTAGGCTACCCTGATAGATTAGCACCAACATATAGGCACCGCAGTATGGGCATAGGGGTAACTCTTCTTTCTCTGTAACAGGGATAGAGACCCACAGTATAAGCCACAGGCTGGCTACACCAAACTTGGAGGCGGTAGAGAAGGGGCCAGCAAGGGCATCACAATCTTCTACATTTTTTAAATGTGTGTTTCCTTGATTTGGCCCTTGCATCATTACTGTAACCCTTGAACTGTTTTCCAGAATTTTGAGGAAGATGTCTCTGCCACTTCCTGCTAGTTGTTCAAAGGTTCTGTGTGTGGGGGGATGGGGGGATGGGGGGGTACATGCACAGCCTTAGTCGACCAGCCAGCAGGCACATTCTTTTAATTTTTTTAAAAATTTTGAGAGGAGTTTTATTGAGATATATTCACATACCATACAATCCATACAAAGTATACAATCAACAGCTCACAGAGTTGAGGTACATTCTTTTTGACGATGATTTTTAAAAGTTCTTTTGGTTAAAAAAAATGTTCAAAGGAGAAAGGAGAACTGAAAACAAGCTTCTCTCATGATACCATCTCTCTCTTAATATCATTGCAAAATTATTGGTTTGCAACACTGTATTGGCTTAAAAACACATCAATATAGAAATGTAACATGTTAAAGTACATACTCAAAGTAAACAAATTGCTTTTACAACTCTGGAAATCCATGTGGTTAATACCACCATGAAAGTTACAAGTTAAATAATTTTGCCTTTAAAAATTTAAGTTTAAATTACATGTATTTTTTTATAAAACTAGGTCTCCAAGTTTCAAAGCAGAGAAGAGAATTAATGTAATTAATCAGGAAAAATACATCTAAGGATGAAGGGCCAGCATTCATGGATCTCAGAACAGAGATGGCCCTTGACTTGGCATCCGTGAGCTAGCTCACATCATGGGAAGGGTTTGTCTTTTATCCAGGTTTTATTTGTTGTTGTTTTTTTAAAGGAAAAGTTTTTTTACCATTTGAAATAACGAAATTGTGTATCTTTATTTATTGGAATATATTGGTATTTGTTTCAAAACCTCACTTAATACATTTTTTTATTACAAAAGAAATACATATTCCTGGTAGAAAGTTTGGAAAATGTAGATAAATAAAAAGAAGACAATAAAACCAATCACAATCATATCAATGTATTTTAATCTCTTAAAAATGCATTTACATCCGTATATATATATATTTAATGCAAAAATCATATTTGTCAGAGTTAAGTTCATGTTTTTCAACTTAGCAATATATTCCAAACTTTTTTTACTTAGCACTTAATGTTTTTTTCATTTCATCTTTAATACCCAGACAGACTTCCACTCTATGAATAAACCACAATTTAGTTAACCAATCTTTTATTATTAACCCTTTTGTTTTTTTCTTTTTTACTAATTTTCACCCACCATAAATAATATTGCTATAATCATTTTTGTGGCTAACTCTCTGCACATATCTGTGATTTTGTTTACAATGAGATTATGTGTCAAACATGATATGTAAAAATCTTAGAGGTATTCGACACCTGTTGCAAATTACCCTCCAGAAGAAAGGTACCAAACGACAGTCCTTTCTCTAGTCTGTCTATGCAGACTTCCCCAAATCCTCAGTACTGCTGCCCATTATTTCTTTTAAAAAATATTTACTAATTTGATAAGAATAAAATGGAAAAGATATTACATTTGCCCTTTTTTAACTACTTTTGTGATCAATTTTATTTTCTTATCTTTATTTGTCTACTATTAGCTCAGAAGGGTATCCCACATGAATATGCAAATGTTGAAGTATTAAAGTTGAGTGTTGAATATTAAAAAAAGGAATGTACTTAGTTGCTTTCTCTGCTTTTATCAAAGACTACTTTTCTCACCCCTTGTTTATACTGCATCCCACAATATTCCTTAACTAAAGAAGTCATATTTTAAATTATAAGGGACTTAAAATTGATTTGGCTTGGAAGTTCAAGTGGTAGATCAAATTCATGATTTATACCGTTTAGAAAAGGACTTGCTGAAATTTAAAACCCCATAAACATATATCACTTCACATTATTCTTGCACCTTCCGTGTACATAACAGACGGGATAAGGTTAAATGTAAATATCATGATTCGTCATTAGGAATCCTAGAATGGTGGAGCTTAAAGGGCCTTTAAGATACTAGTTCAACAACTTGGTGAGTTCACAGAGGAAGAAACTAAGTCTTGGTGAGGTAACTTGGTGCAGTGGAAATCCTACAGACTTTAAAGTCAGATGCTGGTGTTCAAGAACTGGTTCTGCTACTCACAACATGTAAATAGAATGACATTTTACTTAATCTCTTGGTGCTTTAGTTTTGCCATTTTTGAAACATGGTTAATGCTAGCAGGTTTATAGGCTATTGAGATCAGTTCCTTTCCTGTTCCCTAATCACTTGCTAGGGTCACTTACCTCGTTAAATGGACAGAGCAGTTTGGAGTCTTTATCCCCTGACAATTCGTCATATGCTCTGTTAACTATATCCCGGCTCCTTCTGTAGTTAAGGAATTTGAAGTCTGACATATTGAGATTCTTCATTTTGATTAAAAAAGGGACTAGAATGAAATAAAGGTGTGGCAAACACTGTTGTTTGGTTGACCCAATGCCCTTCAAACAAAGACTACCAGGACCATCTGTGCAGTTGTACAGATACAATGAGGTTTATTACTAGATACAATGAGGGAGGCCACACACCTTGGGAATTGTGGGGCATCTCTGTAAGAAGGGGTTTGAAAGGATGATTATAATATCTGGATTTGTTTTCGGTGATTTGGGGGGAGGGTATTAAGGAAGCAGCTTTGCTTTGGATTGGATGCTATCAGAGAATGGAGATGATTCTAGGATTGGATATTTTAAAAACCTTATAAGATGGGAGGAATAAAATGAGGCTAAGGCTATAATTGGGAAGGAAGCTGCAGTTATTTATGTTAGCTAGCATAAGGAGATGTTTGGCATTTTTGTGACATGTAAAATGACCTTGTTTTTGTCTGTACTTAGACAAGAACATGGAGCAGTCTTGTTTTTTCTCTCACTTCATCATGGTCACTGATGTTGGTGATCTGAAAGATCGTCTATGTTCACCCAGAGAACACTGAGGCCCATTTTCCAGGCCAGTTCCTAACAATATCAAGACCTAGCTACAAGGGGGTAAGCCAGTTTCTTGATGTCAGAAGCTGCTTTTCTTCTCACTGCATTTTGAACTCCCCTCTCTTACCAACCTTCCAGCCATGGTGACCCTGGTACAGAATTCTGGCCACAGAAACATAAACCGAGGTTTGCTGAGGTCCTGATAAAACATTTACTTTCAGATATTGGTACTACCTTTTCTCTTCCCCATCCTTCTTCTTCCCACTGGAAAGGGGATATAATTTTAGAAACTGCCACAGCCTTTTTGTAATTGAGAGGGTAAAGCCGAGGAAATCTCCTTTTGTATTTACATCATTGAGCTGCTAAACCAGTCCAGCACTGCCTAACTCTGGATTTCTAATTATGGGAGAAAAATATTCCCCAATTTTATAGAAGTCACTCAGGTCAGGCTTTCTGTTTGTTACCTGTAGCTGAAAGCATTCCTTAAATGTTAGTTATTCATGTTCTTTATTTGCAAAACTAGACTCTCATCTCACGACCAAATTTCTATGATGGCTTAGAGCATATTCCATTTTGGAAATGAGCTTGCCAAAATCCTATTTTTGAAAATTAGGCCTATGTTAGGTGGGTAAAGAACTGTTTTTTATGCTTCATAAGGTTTATCATTATTCATTCGGATGCAATGAATTCCTTGGTTTCAGAAACCTGCAAAAAAGAAGAAAGCTTTAACAACCTTCCAGATTACCTTCAGCAGAAAGAAGCGTAGGTGCATTTGTAGACTTGATTATTGAAAGGGTGGATACAGCTATAAACCTAATTGCTGGATAATTGTGACTTCACTGTTGCAATTTGTGGGTTGCTGTTGCCATTGTGATTTGTCAAGCTTAACAATGTATTGGTTGGTTTTAATGATCATTTGAGTTAGAGGTGAAAAGAATTCCTGTACTCCTGGGGGGATAATTCCCTGCTCACTCTAACCACTGTGGTTAGAAGGTTAGACTCCATAGTACAGAATCAATGCATACTGGAAAACTGATGATGTGTTGGGAGGCAAGGATGAGGATGATAGATAATTACTATTAATGTTCAGTGTGCAGAAAAATGAAACCAAAGGGCCAGTAGGAATTCAGTGCCTGCTGGCGGTTGGATGAGAGTTCTTACTAGATGAATGAAAAATTTCAAGAAAACTTTATATATTGACAGCCAGGATTTGCATGTTGAAAATTATGTGCCTGTGGTCAGAGTAAATTTTACTCTATCCATCAACTAATAATTGTTCTACAGGTGTTTCTTTTTATTTCCCTCTGTCCCTTACACACAGTAGGTGCAAAATAATTGTTGTTTGAGAAATTCTTGAAAATATACTAAAATTGGGCTCTGCATAGCAGTTTAACCTCTGCAACAGTGACAGTACTAATGTACTAAAATATTCCCACTAAGTAGAAAATTATGTAGCAGATCACAATTTAGATATTACATATATTCTACTGAGCAAAATATATTCCTGTTCACTGTGATTAGCATAAAAAATCCAGATGCAGGGAAGTTTAAAGATTTATGGGAGAGGTTCTTGCCCACTTAATAAATAGAATGTGAATCTTGTATGGAGTGCTTGCCTGTACCATGAAAATGTGTCATGGCATGAAACAGACCAGTGTCTCTCTCTTTCAGGAAAAACTTAACGATAAATTACAACAAAATAGTTTCACAATGTAAGTTAAACATTCTAGACTTGAAATGTTTATAGAAAGACTGACTTTTCTTCCAGTTCTTGTGTATATATGAAATAAATCCATCTAAATGAAATGAATCATATAAACTTAATCCATTGGTGGGTTATTTGTTGAAAGTATGTGTTGAAATTACATGTATTATGCATGTATCTTCACACATTTTTAGTAAATTGCAGGAATTTAGTAAATGAGGAACATGCTGAATACTAAATTTGTGGCCATATTCACGATGATTATCATTAGGTAGCCTTCTCAGAGATCCTTTCCACTTGTGTTTCTTCAAGCAGTAGGCTCTTTGAAATGCATAGGACATCCATGGTAGGAAACAGATTGCCAAAGAGGTTTAGAAGCTTGTCTGTTTTTCCTATTTGGTTTTCTTTAATAAATACCAATAAATACTATCAGTACTTATTACAGCAGAATTAATTTCTGGTGAAGTTCGTGTTTTGATGAGCTTATTTTGGGAAAATGAATTAATAAAAGAAATAGAAACTTCAACCTTTAAATAAAAGTAAATTTACTAAGAACTTCTCTACGAATCTGTTAAAAGTTGTAATGAGGGCAGAGTAAGAGGCAGCTGCAATAATGTTCCTCAAAAGGGCCATAGAATGCTATGGAATCTCGGAAGAAGTTTAATAAGTATGTTATATTGGGATTCCTAAGATTTTTATATTTTCTGACAGAGAGAAATGACAAGAGATGATGTTGTTGCAGGCTGTTTGGAGACAGACTGTGCAGGCATTGAATAGCATGCTGAGGAATTTAGTTTTTGTCTTGTACCATATCCTAAGGTTCACTAAAGCAGGAACCATGTCTGTCTTACTCACTGTGACAATCCTGGTGACTGGCAGAGTGCTTGGCACATTTGTAGGTGCTCAATGTGTGCTTATTAAATGAATGAATGAGGAGTCGCTGAGGAATTTTGGGAAAAGGAGCAACCAGTTAAGAATTAAATTTTGGGAACATCACTGACAACAGGAAGATCATGGAGAGATGGGAATATTAGTTTTCTATTTCTACTATAAAAGATGACCACAAACTCAGCAGCTTAAAACAACACAAATTTAGTATTGTAGAGTTTCGTAGATCAGAGGTCTAACCCAAATCTTACTGGGCTAAATGCAAGGTCTTGGCAGGGCTGTGTTCTTTCCTGGAGGCTTTAGGGGGAATCAGTTTCCTTACCCTTTCCAGCTTCTAGAAGTTGCTTGCAGTCTTTGGCTCATGTCTTTGGGTTTCGGGGGAATAGGACATCACTGGGAGGCTGTTATTCTGCCTACCACAAGGGGCCTGAAGGGTACTTGATACAGGGAGACTAATAAGGAAGAAGATTGTGACAGGATAAAGCTAGGTAGATGTTCATTAACTGCTTCACTTTTTCTTTGTGGTAGAGAGAGACTACATTTTGTACCTCCTTCACAGTTAGGTGTGCCCCATTTGACTAGGTTCTGGCCAGTGGGAGTTGTGAATGCCTTCTCCAGCCTGGCTCATAATACACAACCAGTGTGATCCTCCATCCTCTTTTTTTTCTCTCATCTGCTGTCTAGATGAAGAGGGATTCAGCGGAATACTCTGAGGCCCCAGGGGGTAGCAGAATCTCTAGATATATGAAGCTGAGACCCTATGTGGAGCAGAGCCCCCACCATGGCACATTGCGCTGTGATTGGTATTAGAAAGAAGCCTTTATTGTATTACTGAAATTTGAGAACTGTTTGCTGCAACAAATATCCCATATTGACTAATATTTATATTTGTACCTGGCAGTGGGGTGTTGCTCTTACGACAATAAAAAGAAGTGTTCTTGATGTAGTGTTTGGCTTGTGGCCTGCGATGACATTGATATTAGACTGGAAATATAGTAACCTGTGTTAGGAAAGAGCAAAACCTCTGACAAAACTGTTATCTGGAATAATTTGGAAGGCAGAAATTATGCCTGAAAATCTTACAGCTTTAGGATGGTAGTTGCCAATCCTAGTTGCATATTCCCCATATTCTCCTGGGGAATTAAGAAAAACCATCCAGACTCCACTCAGAGATTCTGATTTGATTGGTCTGTATGTATTGGGGTAGGATTAGGCATTAGTGTTATTTGAACAGTTTTCCAGTTGATTCTAATGTGCCACCAGGGTTGACAACCAATGCTGCTGTGCAGGGGCAGCAAACTTTTCTGTGAAGGGCCAGATAGGAATTATTTTAGGCGTTGGGAGACATACCAGCTCTGTTGCAAGTATTCACCTCTGTTGTGGTAGCATGAAACGTTCCAAGACAATGTGTGAACTGAATGAACATGGCCATGTACCAATAAAACTTTACTTACAAAAATAGTCAGGGAGCTGGATTTTGCTGGTAGGTCATTGTTTGCTTATCCCTAGTCCAGGGCAGTGATTCTCAAAACTTGTGTTTTCAGGGCTCTTTCACCATTTTAAAAACAATTGAGAACCACAAAATGCTTTTGTTTATGAGTTATATCTATCAAGAATTACCGTATTAAAATTAAAACTGAGAAATTAAGAAATATTTGATCAATTTAAAATATCCATCATATGTTGACATAAATAGCATTTTTATGAAAATAAGTATCAAGAAAACAATTGGATAAAATGGATGGCATTGTTTTACATTTTTGCAAAGCTCTATACTGTCAAGCTTGATAGAAGAATCTAGATTCTCGTATTTGCTTCTTCATTCAGTCTGCTGTGGTATGTTTTCTTGATGGAAGTATAAGAAGAAAATATGGCCCTATATAGATGTGTAGGTGTTTCTTGTTGGATAAACAATACTCATTCTTTTGAAGAAGTATTTCAATACCCTTTTCAAATAATTGTGAGTATTCTTTGAAGAATACTCAAAAGTGTTTGAATGCAAGTTTGAAATTAACAAGTGATAATTTCTTAAAAGTTGGTTGCAATGTGGAATCTGAAACCATATAAATGAACTCCTTATGCCATTTACATTAAAATCCATTTGTCTACAAGCATTTTTTAATTAATTATTTTTATTAGAGAAGTTGTGGGTTTACAGAACAATCATGCATAAAATACAGGATTCCCAATATACCACCTCACTACCAACACTTGCATTGGTATGGAAAATTTGTTACAATTGATGATTTTTTGGCAATTCTGTTTTTTTTTAATAGTAGTTATATTTGTTACAATTGATGAAAGCTTATTAAAGTAGTGCTATAACTATTGTCCATAGTTTACGTAGGGGTATTTTCCCCTTATATTCCTGACCTATTTTTTTTTTTTCATGTATGTCTTTATTTTATTACTCATCTGCCCATACACTGGATAAAAGGAGTGTCTCAGTCACAAGGTTTTTACAATCACAAGGTCACATGACAAAAGCTATCCAATTATACAATCATTATCAAAGATCAGGGTTATTGGATTACAGTTCAACTATTTCATGTGTTTCTTTCTGGCTATTCTAATACACTAGAAACTAAAAAGAAACATCTATATAAGTCAGTAGTCATAATCATTTGTTAAATCCCAGTTTGTCAGTTACAACTCCTCCCTCTCATTTGATCATATTCTCAATCTTCAGGGATATCTGGGCAATGACCATTTTAACTTCTGCATGCTGAAAAGGGGTGTTGACCTTATGGGGTAGAGGAATGAAACTGGTTTATGTTCTTGGAGAGACTGGTACCTCTGGGTTTCGGGGCTTATCTGGCATAGGAACAATCTGGTGGCCTTAAGTTTCTGAAAAAATAAACTTACTAAGTAAAACTTTTACTTAGATAGAGCAAAGGGTATTCTTTAGGGTTTTCAAGAATACCGTTGGTTGGATCTTGGCATACTGTGTCAATTTGCAATATCTCACCGAAGCATGAATAAAAGTAACCTCCAGAATGACCCCTCAACTCTATTTGAAATCTCTTAGCCACTGAAACTTTATTTTGATTCATTTCCTTTCCCCCTTTTGGTCAAGAAGGCATTCTCAATCCAATGATGACAGGGCCAAGCTCATCCCTGGAAGTCATGTCCCATGTTGCCAGGGAGACTTTCACCCCTGGGAGTCATGTCCCACATAGGGGGAAGGGTAGTAAGTTTCTTTGTAGAGTTAGCCTAGAGAGAGGGGCCACATCTGAACAACAAAAGAGGTTCTCTGGGAGTGACTCTCAGGCATAGTTACAAGCAGGCTTAGCTTTGCCATTACAGAAATAAGTCTCATAAGGGTGAGCCTCAAGATTGAGGGCTTGACTTATCAAATTGGGAGTCCCTAATGCTTGAAAGAATATCAGGAATTTCTCAGGTGGGGAAGTTTAATAGTTTCACATTTTCCCCCCAATCCATCAAGAGGGCTTTGCAAAAAATTTTTTAATTTTCTGCCCAAAATACTCTAGCATGTATAAGGCTATTACATTAACCTGTACAGAATAGAACCTATTCTAGGTTTTATGAAATTAGGTTGTTTTAAATAAACTGACCAGGCAGGTTAAATTAGATAGTGTGCTATACAAAATTTAAATTTTGGACAAAATAAACGTTTCTTCCTTTGGTCTCACACAGAAGTTGAAGTTTTAAAATATAGACTACATCATCCTTTACCCTGTATTCTGATTTAGCTTAGTCCTCACCAGATCTGCTTTGTTCATATCTCTAATTGAAGTCTGATATCTTTTTCAGCTTCTTTGACAGTGCTGTATGGAGTAATGCTGGCTTTCAGAGCTGTAGAACTCTAAATCTGAGTCTGAGGTGTCACACAGATACCTAAATTTCCAGGGAACTACATGGTTATACACAAAGAGCACAGCATCTCAGGATTTAGAAACAACTGTTAAAATTGGGGAATAAATGTGACTGATATAAGAACTTACAATCTAGGAACCTTTTCAATGAGCCTTATAGAACATTCTGTACTCCTCTATCATTGATTGCCCAATCTCTGCCCACTTTCTATCTCCTGATAACCTATACTCGTGAATTCAATTCTCCGAGTTTGCTCATTATAGTTTATATTAGTGTGACCATTCAATATTTTCCCTTTGTTTCTGGCTTATTTCATTCAGTGTAATGTCCTCAAGGTTCATTCACCTAATTGCATGCCTCACAACTTCATTCCTTTCTACAGTCACTCAATATTCCATTGTTTGTATACATCGCAGTTCACCCTTCCATTCTTCAGTCTATGTACCCTTAGGCCACTTCCATTCATTGGCAATCATGAGTAACACCACCATAAGCACCAGTGTGAAAATGTCTATTCGTGTCTCTGCTTTCAGTTCTTCCAAGTATATACCAAATAACCGGGTTGCAGGATCATATGGCAACCCTATACTTAGCTTCTTGTGGAACCACCACACTGTCCTCCAGAGGTACTGCACCATTCTACTTCCCAACCAACAATGAATAGGAGTATCTCTCCCTCCACATATTCTCCAGCAGTTCTATCTTTCTGTTTATTTTTTAAACAGTTTTATTCACATGCCCTACAATCCATCCTAAGAGTACAATCAATAGCTCCTGGTATAATCATATAGTTATGCAGTCACCACCACAATCTATATGAGAACATTTCCATTTCTTCTGCAAAGAAAGAAGAAGAGAAAAGAAAGAGGCAACAGCAACAAAAATCCCATACTCCTCCCTTAGATCCCCCTCTTACTGACATTTAGCTGTGGTATATTGCCTTTCTTACAATTATTGAAAGAATATTACAGTGTTACTGTTAACTATAGATCCTAGTTTGCATAAATTGTATTTTTTTCTGTATACCATCCCATTTTTAACACCTTGCAATGGTGACATTCATTGGTCTACATGCATTTTGATTGGATCTTGTAGCTGTGAATGGTTTTGTAATATTTTGCATGGATTATTTAGAAAAGAATGTTTTACTCAGTTATGCACTGGAGCATTTCATTATATAATATTAAGAAAAATCACACTGTTAATATCACCACTGATTTCATCAGAAAAGTCTTCAAGTATTGAGAAGCTGTCAAGCTTATGGTGGTGGATAAAGGTTTTCCAAAATTCTAATTTTCAACTTGAAAGCTCAAATTTTATCATTGGCAGCAAACTGTGTCAGGTGGTTTTCCTTGAGGTGACAGGCTCACTTCATTTATTTTTGAGAAAATGACTGCCAAATATTCAAGTCTGTAAAACCATATTTTGTCACTTGTTCTTTCAAGTAAAAATGGCATTCCATGAAAAAAGATACAAGTTTAGTTTGCAACTCAATCATACACTTTTTCCCCAAGACAACATTGTACTAAGGTATGCAGCAGAGTGCTTTATGTACTCTTTCTTTTTGCTTAAACAGAATATTTAAAAGACTTATATTCAAGGGTTGAGATTTAATAAAATTAATGTTTTCTTTAATTTTCCATCAAGGACATTCTTAAGTGAAACTGACTTTTATTTTTAAACTGTGAGTACATGGCAATGATTACAATGCAGTGATTCTAGTACATTTTAGTGATATTGTCTTGATTCATGCTAAAGCACCAACAGTTTTAACCCACCATTGCTTTTTCAGCATTGATGCAAATGTTGACACCATTAGCAAGGCAAATAACATCTTATTATTATAAAAATAGTGCTGACTTCTTGGACCCACTAAAATGGTCTTGGGAATTCCCAAGGTTGTGCAGAGCACACTTTGAAAACTGATGTTTTAGGGTGGTGTTTTAAAAGAAACAGGGTGTTAGTAATAGTGTGTGATAACTATTATTGACTTCCATTAGTAAGGTGCTTCAAGAAAGAAATGAGAGCTCAGGAAGAATTGGCCTGTTCTCAAGCAGAATAGAGAAAAATAGAGTTCATAGACATGAAATTAAAAAAAAAAAAATGATTGGAAAGCCTACTGCTTCTAGATCACAAATGGAATTGTAAAAGCCCAGTAACACTTTTTAGTTGAGCATCAAGACTTAGTTCTGTGGAAAAGAGCAAATAAAGTTCAAGCCTTCCAACAAGAAACGATCATCAAAGTAGCTGCTGCTAAGGAGGGAGAGGGAGAGAAGAGAGAGGCAAATACATCAGAAGTCTACCAAATTTTTGCAGAACTTGTATTGGCAAGAAACCAAACTATCATACTAAATCACTTTGACTGTTTGAGCTGTAAAATCACCTTTGGACTCTCAAACTTTTTGTAATACTCATTTCAGATGTAGCCAAAGAGAATAACTAGATGGTAAGAACTCCTAAGGGGCAAAGCCAAGGGCCATAGAGGGGCAAAGCCAAGGGCCATAGAGGAAAGGGACAAGGGAGTTATTCCTAGAGCAGAATAAAAATGTAATCAAGTATCTCATCCTCTCCCCAAGATTGGGGACTTCATAATGCCTGCCAAACAGGATTCTGGAATTGCAATGGACTGGTGAACACTGTGTGTCTCCCATTATTCCTCTTTTTGAATGGGACTTTTGGTTGCATTTATCCTGTCCCTGTTCTACTGTTTTATATAGATATGTGGATGGAGGAAAGGTATCTTTTTATTTCTTGGACATAGGAGCCACATTTGTACCTGATGGAGAAGACCGCTTACTACCCAGAGATTCTGGATACTGGATACTATACTAATTGGAAAGAATTTGGGTTGTGTATTTTGAAGAGGGGGTGAATATATTCAATCTGTGGGAAGAAGCAAATATGGATATTCAGTGGCAGTGTTTTAATCCCAAATTTTCCCTTTTTCTCTTGGTTAGACAGATTATTTTCCAGTTTATGTTCCCATTAAGTATGGGCATGAGATTGAATTGTGGACAGTGGAATGTGGTCAAAAGTGTTAGAAGCCATTCCAAGGCCTGGTCTGTAACCAATACTCCACCCATTCTCTGTTCCCTCACCTTCCTGCCAGATGTAAGAGTCTGGTAGGGGACCCCAAGCCACTAGGAGGTAATGTATTCACTGGATGAAGGAAGACTGGATACCAGAATGGAGCAGACACTTATTTGCAACCTGCACTGGATAGTGACATGAGTGGGGATTAAATGTATATTGTGCTATGCCGCTGATATTTTGGAGTTCTTTGTTACAACATTTTGACTACCTTGAATAATATAGAGGCTATTCCAATGAACTAAACATAAGGAATTGGACTACAGCAATGGCAAAAGAATAAGAAGGAAATACATATTGTACAGGTAGAATTAGCAAGCTTTCATAGATTGGTAGGGTGTGAAAGCAGAATGAGGGAGAGCAAGGAGTCTGGAAGGAGCTTTGGCTTTCTAGCTTGGGTGGAAGTGGTGGAGGTTTTGGATAGTACTCATGGAAAAACCCATTGATGTTGGTCAATAAGGAAGTAGCCCATGTGGGGGCTAAGAGGTCTGGAAAACAGGCACTTATGGGACAACTGTCAGCTTATAGTTGAAGGTCAATGCCATGCAGAAGGAAGAGTGACGGATGAGATTTTCTGGAAAGATAATTCAGAAGGAGTAGAGATGAGCACAGAAGACATTTAATTGATAGCAGAGAGAATAGAATCTGCAGAAAAGAGTGATAATGAACACTCAGAAAGGGAGAAAAATGGCAAGAAAGAATGGGTCAGAGAAAACAATGAGAAAACAGTTTGAAGAAATATGAAATATTTAAGAGTCAAATATTGCAAAGAAATCAATAATGATAAGAGCTAAAATTATTTATTAGGTTTTAAAATTGAGGGTATAAGTGATCTTCATGAGGAAGATCAATGGAGCATTGATGCAAAATTTCAGATCCTTGTATAATGAGTATTTGTCTTTCAATTTTATGGGTGATAAAACAGATTCAGAAGTATGAAACCTTGATAAAGGTACAGAGTGAACATTGGAGCATGGCTTTGAATCCTTGTTTACTCAATACTATAACCCATGCCCTTCTACTTTCCAAACTGAATCTGAAAAGCCCACTTAACTGGGATGGTGATTCAGATATGATATTGATTATAGTGTTGCTAAAGGAGGACAAAATAAAAGGCTTATGAAGCCATAAGGATCAATATTTATTTTCAGAGAAGGTATAGAGAGGTGACTAATTTTGTTCTGCAATATTTTCTGATGAGAGGATTCTCTCTCTCTCTCACTTACTGATTATATTGATTACTTAGGCCACTAGGAGTTAAATCTTATAATATGAATGTGTGTATTTGTCATATTTCTAAAATAGGGTTATTTTGGTTTTAGAACACTGGGTGTGTCATTCTGCTAAAATAACTTCTTCCAAAAACTGTAATGTTGACGTTGACAGATAGAACTTCTTCTCTCTGAAGTCTAATAAAACTTAATTGGCAAGATCAAAGGCTACAAGAGTTTAATAGCCACCTTCACATTTACCAGATACCTTATTAGTAATGCAGTATTTAAAATATAATTTCGCAATCAAGCCAAGAAACAGAGTCAAATGTTTTTAGATGAGTTACATTAGGTTTCTTTCTTTAATAAAAATAAAGGAAAACCCTGAATATTTCCATAGAGCACAATTTCAAAATAAATTTCTTAGCAAATTAAATAAGAGATGTAGAAATCCAAAGAAGCATTTCTTTCCTGTGAGCAAAGTGTCTACAAATCTTATGTAGGAAATCTTACAATCTCCATTGTATGAAATGAAGGAAAGTAATTGGCATCATTTGAATCCATTATTCATTAAATTTTACTATTTTAGTACAAAAGAAACTTTCTTGGCATGTAGTGATTTCCTAACCTGGAATACATGTTAAAATATTTTCATTTAGATATATTATTTTCAGTAGTAAAGGACCTTCCCATTTGGGACTCAGTACATTCATTTGTTGACATAAAGTCAAGAATACCTACAGTGAGCAATATTATACATGAAAGTTTATATGCCCTATTTCAGTTGTAATTTTTGATGGCATAATTCAGCATTATTTGTTCCCTTTGCATTTCTATAGAAACTATTTCTGTGGAATTTGTGTGTTTGAATGAAATGTCCCAGGAGGACAGAAAAGAGTCATTGGTAATTTAAAAAAAAAAAAAAAAAAAAAAAAGGCTGTGTTTTACTTATGAGGAATTGTGAAATAACCTGCCTTGTATATAATATGATTAAAAAAAAATAGCCCTTTACCATCCACACACACACACATACTTGTTGCATGTCTGTTTTATAGACATTGAGCAACATCTGATCACCAATATCTGCCTAAAATGAGGCTGTGGACCACAGGTAATCTCTTTCAAAAAGTTAATTAATTGAGGGGAAACAATTTAAAAAGAAGAGGTATTATCCCTATCACGAAAATCCTTGTGATTTTCAAGTCACATCTGTAGATTTTGTAAAATGTAAATAGAAGAATGTAGCTATCACATACCAATTACACACTTCACCTAAGAGATAAGGGAACAGGGTATGCTCTATATTTTGAGAGACACTATTTTGCAAGGCTACACAGGAAATTTAAAGAAAAGAAAATTAAAAGAGTTTATGCATAAAAAACCCAAACAATCAACCAATCTTTTTTTTGCTCCCAAACCAAGCTTATTTCTTCAGCAATATAAAACGTTTTGTTTGGCTATTCTAATCAAGACTTAAATTTATCCTATTCTGACAAATTAATTCAGAAGATCCCAAAGGTTTCTGCATATGAAATTGAGTACCTTAAGAGGTATATCTAGATTTCTCGTAAAATATACTTTTCAGAATCTATTATGTGTTGGAAGGACAGCTTTGTAACTTCTGGATACCTTTATCAAATGTCAGGATTATGTATACATTTTATAAAGACAATGAAAATAGAAAACTTACATATTGTGTGAAATTTTTAAACACATGCTGCCTTTGTGTGCAGATGAAACAAGGGCAGAATCTCATTTTTAAAACTAGAATAACTACTGTATTATGGTCATTAGTTATATACAGAGAAGGCAAATGAAAAGTAAGTATTTGATAACTTTAAAATGTTAATTTTATTCATTCATTCATTGAATAAATCCCAGGAAGCATAGCAAAGGCTTAGTCACTCAATACTTTCTGAAACTTCAGGACTAATTCTTAAAATCCTGTGGACTCTTTGGCATATATACTGAGTAAAAGAAAAAAATGAAACAAAACAAAAACTGTATGCCAATGAATTACAAAAACTACTATTTAACTAGTTTAGGACCAAAGGTTGTTAGTGTTATTGGCCACAACCGTCTGAAAAGAACCCAAAATGTCAAGCTGACCTTGAAATGGTGACTGGGTAAGTCCCAAGGTTCAGTGGCTTTTTCCTGATGCACGTCCAAGCATTTTGGTGTCTGTCTAATATTTTTAGCTAGAACTTTTTCTTCCATTAACATTGAAAAGTGTGAAGTGTGACTCTCTATAGAACATTCATTGCTCTATTTTTAACACCATACTAAACAACATGAAAACTTTCCATATTTTTTTAATGTATTCTCAAGTTTATATGGGGTTAAAGTAGTATGACATTAGTTATTTATGAATGATTGTTGAGAGCAAGAATTCTGTATTGTGAATTCAGAACTTGAGAGTCAGAAAATAAACAAGGTAATAATGGAATTGTGATGTGCTTTGTGATGGAAATACATCGGGTAATGTGAATGAGAGTAACTGGGGCTGGGCAGGGAGCAGGAAAGTGGCCAAGGAAGACGTCTCTGAGCAGGAAACCTGTACACTGAGACCTGAAGGATGACAAACCATGGGAAGAATCAGGGAAAGAGTCTCCTAGATAGAACAGGAATTGCAGGAACAGGAGGTGGAAGGAGCTTGGTCAGTAAGGAACAGGATGGAGGGTAGCTTAAACCACCCTAGAAAGGATCTTTCTGATTAGATTATTTCATATCTAATGGAGAATGCCCTGATAGCAATCAGGTTAGGCTAGGTTATCCTACTGTAACCAACCATGCCCAAACCTCAGCAGCTACAAACAACTAGGGTTATATTTTACTCACTCTACTTGTCCATTGCAGTTGGCTCACTGCTCTGCTGTTCGTTCTCCTCGCTCCAGGACCCAAGCTGACGGAGGAGCTACTGGCTGGAACATAGCAGTTTATCCTGGTAGGGCAAAAAGAGAAAGCAAGGCAAATTGTGTACAGGCTCTTAAAGCTTTCACACACGTCACTTCCACTCACATTTCATTGGCCAAAACAATGAATAATTTCAAGCCAGCAGGAAAATGTAATTCTCCCTTGTGCCTAAAAGGGGAATAGAACTGGAAGTATTGGTGAATGGCAGTACTATCTCCTATAAGGGACCAGTGACTCCCTAGAATTTTATGTACAAGTTGTGTGTGTGTGTGTGTGTGTGTGTGTGTGTATGTGTATTTAGATATGCATACATCTCCAGGAAGAAAGTCCGTTGCTTTAATCAGATTCTCAAGTGATCTGTGACACAACGATTAACAATCACTGGAACAATTCAAGACTGCCGTGTAAACAGATAATTGCTCTAGAAGGCAATTTGCAGCATGAGTGAGAGGTTGAAATGATTAGAGAATTGTGTGTTTCTGTGTGTGTGTGTGTGTGTGTGTGTGTGTGTGTGTGTGTGTGCATGCACAGGTGTACTCATGATGATAAGGAAAAGTTGAGCAAATGTGTAGGGTGAAGGGTAGAAGTTAGTACAGAGAGAGGCGAAAGTGTGAAGGGAAATGAGTGATGTACTGAGGCCCCAGAAAATGCTTGAGGAAACAGTGTCTGCTATTCTATAGAAATGTTAACTTTTGGGATTATTATAGATAACTCTTCTGGGAGTTAGAGAGGGTGGGAAAAGGTGATTTTCCTTGTGGGTCAGTCTGAAGGTGCAGGGGGAAGTAGGCATACTCTATTTTGTCTGTGACATCTGAGCAAAGTCATCTGCTTGAATTAGGGGATCGTAGAGCATGTTAATATTTCGGAACAGCTGTAAAGGAAATCTGAAACGGAGATGACTAGGGACAAATAAAAGGACTGCCAGTAGCACTGAGGGCCCAACCGTTGTTGGAGAACTTAGGTTTGTCAGAGTGCCAGTAAACGGAGTTATGTGATTTTCTCTGTCCATGCTCAGCTGCCTGGAAGCTGGAGCTGAGAAAGTCAGAGGTTGGATTGATCCAGGGCTGCAGATTGGCAGAGCAAGTGCAGCTACACGTTTTGCTGAGAATCTTAAATTCAACAGTCTTGGAAGAGACCAAAAAACAAATTCTGCTTTTAATTTTTAAAAATATGCCAGTTAACAATGGTGAGAAGCAGCTTTATTTCTAGAGTTGTCCTTTGTGAGTTGAGGTTTTTGCTCCCTGTACAACTTGTCTTTGTTGTGAGCACATAGCTGATATAACCAATATGACCATAGTTAGCAATAACTATAGTAACTAACGTTATCATTTAAGTAAAAATATTCATGCTGCAGACACATACGATTTTATATGTTCCTAATATTCTCTATTCCTCACTAGTAGAATCTAGCAGAAGAAAGGTAAAAGAAAAAAAAATTAAAGCTCTAAAAATATAATTACATACTCAGAGAAAGAATTGCTTAGGTAAGCATCTTGCTATTAATGAGTATGTTGTAAATTTTGCTGCCTTGGCTGATACTAAGACATTGTATTTAGAGGAACCATTGAATTGAAGACAAAAGAAAAACATCTGGAGTAGCTTATCTCCAAGGAAGACTGCATTCTGCCACAGCATTGTATTGCATTTTTCTTTTCCCAGTTGTCTCAGTTTTTGATGAGGTTACATCATAAACATTTGATAAAAATGGTGTTGCTGTTCAGAAGGGCTGCACAGGCATACTAAAGGCAAACACAGCTGCGATAGTAATTCTTATGATTTACTGAATGACTCCTTGAAATCTGTCACCTTCTTTTACATTTCCTCAGAAGGAAGGTTTCATCTCTCCCCTCCTCTTAAACATCCATTGATGACTGACAGGTGAGGTAAGAGAGCCAAGTGTGATCATTTAGAGTTAGGTTTCAGGCTGAAATTAAATGTGACATCTCCCATCCTTCCTCAACAAGAAGTTAGCAGGAGGCAAGCAAGTTCAAATTCTAAAAAGAGATTGTTGCTGCAAAGGCCTTTTTCCCAGAAGATCCTCTCTCAGTTGTTGATAGCTAGCAGGTTTTATCTCCAGGAACTAAGATAAGTTTCTCTTCAGTTCTGGCCTGCCAACTTGTAGACTGTCTTCCGTGGAAGCCGTGCTGCCAGAATGAAAATTGGAGAATCTACTCAAACTCTCTATTTATTTTAGAGTATGATAATTGAGGGAAAATTAAAATTGTCAGTTTTCCGTTACACCCTAAAGCTCTCACGGCTGGTTATCTCATCAGACCTCACAAACATCCTTGTGCAGAAAATTTTGTAAACAGATGGGAAACTCACGGAAAGGGAGCGTGACTGTTTTTCTAAAGGCCATGCAGTGTGTTCAGGGCAGGGGCTGTCACCTGTCCATCCTGACTGATCTGGCCCTGGAGCTCCCTGCTCTGTCCACAGGACGGGGTGGCATGTGGACGCTGAGGTCACCAAGTAAACACGGGGCAGAGGTCTCGTGATCCAAGGGTCAAGAGCAATAGATTTTAAATCTATGCATATTGACCCAGAGGCTCTAAGCACAGTGTGGGTAAGGACTCTGTTCGATTTATCTTCACATACCTGGCACCAAGCCCTGTGCCCGGCTTGTTGTCAGAAACCTCATCAATAATGAACGGTAGTCTGTTGAATGCATTCAGATCCTTTAAAAACTAAGTCAGATCATTGTATTTCTCTGCTCAAAACTCTGCAATGGCTTCTCATTTCACCCAGGGTAAAAGTCAAAGCCCTTACAAAAGTGATCTGGTCTGTAACCGAGGAGATGGCATTTCCTACTCCCCTTTCCCTGTTCTCTCCCCACTCCCACACCTTCCTTTTGCTCCTCATCCATACCAGGCAGCAAATGTGGCACTGGTGGTTCTTTGTGCCTGTACATACTCTTACTCTAGATCCCTAGAAGGTTACCTCCCTTAATTCCTTCAAGACTTTGTCCAGTGCCACTTTTCAGTAAGTTCTCCTCCACTGCCCTATGTAAAACTGCAGTCCTTTCCCCCAGTCTCTGTCTGTCCATACTCCTGATCCCCCTTAGAATATTCTATTTTTTAATAGTACTCATCACCCTCTAAAACTCTAACTTACTACATAATTTGCTTACTTATTAGGTTTATGTTTTGTTGTCTGTCTCCCCCTTCACCTACAAGGGATAATATTTGTATCTGTTTTGTTCACTGACATTCCTGGTGTTTCATCCAGTGCCTGACACATAGAGGATGTTTGGTAAATAATTGTGGAACGAATGAATGAATGAAACTGGGATAGTGAAGCAAGTGAGTGGATGAGTCTGGCAGTGAAAAGGATGTACCCTTAAACAATGCGCAGTTCAATCCCTGATGAACTCAGACAAAGAGGACGTGCTTGGTTTGGTGTTTCTTAAAGTGTCTGAGGCCCTCTGCATTAGGATTGCTTGGTGAGAATGTAGGTTCCTGAGCCTTATCCTGAGTTTATCAAATAATCTCTAAAGATTAGATCCCCAGGTGATTCATATGCCTGCTAAAATTTGAGAATTATTAGAAAATAGGAAACCCACAAAAATGATGGGATTATGACAGATTTTCCCTTATTATAGCATAATTGTTCCACAGGATGTTAACATTGCAGTTAAAAAAAGTTTTCCTTGAATTAATAAATTACAGAGTAACATTTAGTTAAATGGATTTTTTTTAAGTAACAGGCAGTCTCAGAACCTTTAATAAGCTGATATAATTATAAATTTCCAAGAGTAGGATATAGTATATAGCATCCCAGATTTGTTTCATCATGGAGATCTCTTTTTAGGTACCTCATTAACTTTTTTTTTTAATTCACTTTTATTGAGATATATTCACATACCATACAATCATCAATGGTGTACAATCAACTGTTCACGGTACCATCATATAATTGTACATTCATCACCGCAACCAATTTTTGAATATTTTCCTTACTCCAAAAAGAATGAAAATAAGAATAAAAAATAAAAGTAAAAAAGAACACCCAAATCTTTCCATCCCCCCCATCCAACCCTATTTTTCATTTAGTTTTTGTCCCCCTTTTTCTACTCATCCATCCATACACTGAATAAATGGAGTGTGAACCACAAGGTTTTCACAATCAAACCATCACACCGTGTAAGCTACATAGTTATACAATCATCTTCAAGAATCAAAGCTACCTCATTAACTTTTGGGGGAGAGTGTTTTGTTTTGAAGAAAAAGGCTGGATATTTCTGTTATAGATGATATCTCTTAGAGATGATATCTAAAATTCAGTCCTGATTCTAACATCCTTAACAAGATGTTAATATCTAACATCCTTAACATCAATAACAAGAAAGAAAACAGAATTAACTCTCCTTAGTTGTCATCTAATTGGGGCTTTTAACACCCCTGAAAATGAAGTATGAAATCAGTACATCTATATTTCATGATACCCAGGACTGACTCTTACAAATGGAAAAGGTCTTTTGCATTTGTGTGTGTGTGGCTACGTGTGTGTGTGTGAGATAGAGATAGATAGATAGATAGATAGATAGATAGATAGATAGATAGATAGATAGATAGATAGAAATTTGGATGAATACGGGTTTGGAGAGGCCACACAAAATAGTCTGTATAGAATATACCTGAATGTGTGGGTAATTGGCTCTGCTTGTTAAAATTTGGTAGATGAATAATGTAGGTTCTGTCCTTTGTGTAATGTTTTATATATTAGTAGGATCCACATATATAAATGTCTTCCTGGATATAAAGCACACATGGGGTTGGGTTCTCCTATGTTGATCATTACTAATCTATTTCTTATGTCACTTTCCATCCCTTCGGCATGGCCACTGGAAGCAAGATAGGTATATGCTTGGAATGAATAGCCTTCTCCCCCTTTGAAAGCTGTGCGTGGTTTACAGCACATTACATCCTTCTGTGTAATGGAAGTATCCACACATGGGCAATCGCTGTCTACTGATGTAATGAACCAGGTGGAAGGTAATGAGAAGTGACTGTCATGCAATCTCTAGGGCTCCGTTTCGCCCGCCATGCAATTACACTGTGACCCTAGAGAAACCGAGAAGACTGTAACAGTCTCCCCTTCCCTAATGGTCTTAAAATCAGCCGTTGCCTACCAGGGGGGAGCTAAATGCAGCATTATTTGGTTGACTGTCCAGAGGATATCCAAGGAAATGTATGATTATAATATATATTATAATATTTAATATAAGGGGAGGCAGTTAAGCTAGCACTCATATACTGTTTCCCCAGTGCTGACTTGGCTTCTTGCCTGAAAGATGCCAGCAGCCCAAGGCAGTCTTTTCCTGCTTTCCCTTTGCTTGTGTTTTTGGAGGTGAGAACTGTTACCTCTTTCATAATGGGAGAGTCTAGGTGGGGAGGCTGGTGGGCAGAACCACATTTCTATTACTGGAAAACTTGTTGAAGCCTAAAACCAAAACCCCAATCCAAACGAGAAAAGCTCTTTCAAATAATGATGATAAATGCAGGGTTAACAGCTCCTGGAAGTTATGTATCACCAATCGTATTTCTGAGTTTCCTTTCAGGGAAAGCGTTGGTTACAGCAACTATTTCCACTGACTGATTCTTGTGGTGAGAGGAAGATGGCAGGGTTGATGAAAAGGTAGAGGGTTGCCTGCTGAGTCAACTTTTAAAGAGAGGGTATACAGAAAGTTGCAAAAAAGGTGGAAGCCTTTTAAAATTCCTTTCATTGTCTTCATTTTGCTCGTATAGCTGAAGCTTGCCATGCTCTGAGGGAAGTCTGCCAACTGCTTCCTGAATAGTGAATGGGAACAAGCCGGGCTGCTGTGTTGCCTGGCAAAGAGAGAATAGCAGCACAGGCTGGCTGCTGGCTGGATGACACCATTTTCCACTCCTCTGCGCCTCTGCCTACGGGAAGCCCCCAGGTGGCATTAGGGAGAATTAGCGTGTAAATTACAGGGCCTGCTAATTTCTCATCACTTCATTAGTTGACAGTTCAATGAAAGAGCTCTCCTGCCATTCACCTCACGTCTGTGGCACTGACTCTTCTCATCAGCAAAAAGCAGAGTTCAATAGTGTTCTGTCGACATCCTTGTGACTTCTGGTTTTGCCTTGTGCCTGCTAGTTTATTCTCTAACCCTGATACTGGCAATTGCTTTCTTGGATGTCCCTGCAACATCTACCTCAAATCTCCTTCTGGTTCAGACTTGGTTTAGAGACACAAGGAAAAGGTGGAAATTGCTCCTGATTCTGTGTCTCTTTACAGAATGGGTCCAAAGATGTGCCACAAAGAAGGGAAAAATAAAATCATACCTTATATATTGAAAAGACTGCCCCTCACAGTATTACAGATAGTGAATATTTTGAGTACTTTCTGTGTGCCAGGCATTGTTCTAAGCCCTTTGCATTTCATCACATCCTATTATTACTTCTCTTTTGTGCACAAGAAACTGAAGCACAGAGAGGTTAAGTA
This sequence comes from Choloepus didactylus, assembly GCF_015220235.1. Classification (NCBI taxonomy): domain Eukaryota; kingdom Metazoa; phylum Chordata; class Mammalia; order Pilosa; family Megalonychidae; genus Choloepus; species Choloepus didactylus. The sequence continues at coordinate 114,328,939 of NC_051309.1, read as the reverse complement.
TATTGCCTAGGGTACACAGCATTTGAACATAGGAAGTCTGGCTCCAGAGCCCACACTCATAAGTACTAGGGAATTTGGCCTTAGTCAATTACTTTGTTAATTCTTGGATTAATTCAACAACATCAATGAGGCACCAACTATGTATCATTTACTATGCCAGAGTTTCTTAACCATCATTTATTTCATTTCAGTCAGTCAGAAAGTATTTGTTGGGTATCATCTATCTCCCCAATTCTGTGCTCACATGGGTACAAGAAATTCGGGGTGGGACTTTAGCATTAAGAAATTCACAGACACATAGACCAGAGGTTGGCACGCTTTTTCTATAATGGGTCAGATAGTAAATAGTTTTGGCTTTGAAGGTCCCAACAACTGTAAAACAGCCTTAGACAATAAGGCTTTATTTACAAGACCGTAAATAGTGATAGTATGGTATTGCATGTCCCTGCCTATGAGGCATATGAATGAAATAAATGTCAGGAGGCAAAGAGACTTGAGTGCATTTTAGTGATTAAGAAAATGGTTTCTAAAGAAGGAGGAACATGAGCCTCCACTAAAGGATGGGAAAAATTTGACATATACTTGGGTAGTTAGATGGGCTTCACTAACTAGTCCGCTGTTCTTAAGACTGTATGTGGAAGACAAGTTGGTTGCCTAATAGCTATTCTCTCTTCCTTCCTTGATAACAGAACCCAAATTTTGTTGGATACCGCCAAACAAAAGCTCTAAGTAATGGCTTTTCATTAAGTCAGTCTTGACAACTGTTTTTCTCCAATGTCCCAGCCTCTTTTGTAACTAAGGATGGTCATCTGGCCTAGTTCTGATCAATTAGAGGTGACGGGGTGCCTGCTGGGTGAAGTTCTTTTTTAACCGAAAGAACAGACAAAGCTAGTTTTACAACTCTCTCATGATTTCCTGCCACAAATGTGGGCATGAAGACTGGAGCTGGAACAGCCATCTTGAACACCTTGAAGGAGAAAGTCAACATGTGGTGGATGCAGAATGAGGAAAGAGAAAAGAAAAGAGCCTAAGCCTTAGACGATCCCTCTGATCCACTGCACCATCACTGGGTTGCCCACCTCCAGGCTTCTTTGTAAAAGAGTTAAATGTTTTTATTGATTTTAGTCACTGTTGGTTGAGTACTTTTTCTACTTGCCACTGAAAGTATTCCCAACTAATAAAGTCTCATTTAGATTTACTTGAATAACTGTCTTAAATGTTCTTTTTGTGAGCTAATATTTCAGTAATCAATTTTACTACCAACAACAGAATGTACAATAGTTCTTAGGGGTGTTAGAGAGATGTTCATGAAAAACTGTGAAGTAGAGAAAAATAAAAGCAAAATTAGGAAAAGATATTTCATTTTGAGGACTGAACTAAAAATGTGTCAACACAAAACTGATCAGAAGAGAGACATTCAAAGTTACCTAAGAAAGACAGAATGCTCCATGGGCCTGCAGGTCTTGTTTATAAATGAATTTGGTAGCATTAACATCTCTAAGAAAATACACCTGCCAGGAGGACAGACAACCCCAAAAGTATAGAAGAAGAAGGGGTCCTAAACATAGTGTCTATGTGAGCCCTATCCAAAGGAAAGGTGCCTTGCCAGGCCACCCCCAATGTCTGGTTAGACAGTAAGTATATTCTTGTTATGGCATTGGACATCTCAGGATATCAGAGGCTGAAACTATTTGTATCCAATTTGGTGTGTTGTGGTGTTTGAAGCCGTATGTACCTATCCTAGAAAAGGTCATGCTCTTTTAATCCATTCCTGTGGATGCAGACCTAGTGTGGGTGGGACCTTTTGATAGGTTATTTTGATTGAGATGTGACCCATCTTAATCCTCTTATTGGGGTCCTTTATAAGAGGATAAACCACATGGAGATGAAATTAAGAGAAGCTCATGGAAAAAGCCCTGGAGAAGCTGAGAAAAACAACCATAGAAGTTTAGAGAAAAAGCCATGGACAGACAAGCCGGAAAGCTGAAGCAACGAAACCCGGGAGAGAAGGACCAGACATCACCATGTGCCTTGCTATCTGACAGAGGAGGCCAAGCTCGCCAGTAACTGATCTTCAGAGACGGTATCATCCTGTTGATGACTTAATTGGGACATTTTCACAGCCTTAGAATTGTAAATTTGTAAGCTAATTAATCCCCTTTGTTAAAGCCAGTCCATTTCTGGTATATTGAATTTCGTCAGCTTTAGCAAACCAAAACACATGTCCCTTCCTTTTCCATGTCTAGCTCACTCAGGGGAGGCAGACATAGTAGGAGTATCACCTTACTGTATCTCTGGCTCTGTTTTCTTGTGTGTGCAGAAACTCTCCTGGACCCAGGCCTCCACAACGAGGATGCTCGTGTTGCCCACCACATAGTCTAACTTCCTCTATGTTTTTCGATGCCACATCTCCTATCTACTCTTAACAGAACAAATCTTGACTCTCATGCAGGTTTGGAAGCTTTTTATTTGAGAATACAGGGGAAAATATCTCAAACCTGTGCTCCATATCTAGCTACTATATAGTGTCCTTGAAATGCATAAAAAAGTGAGGTCTCAGTGATTAGGTTCTTAGAGATGGATGATTCCTCACATCTTAATTCTCCTTTTCTCTTCACTTTTCACTCTGTAGAAATATGGAAATAAGCACTGTGACAAAGACTTGAATCCTATATCCCTTCCTACATATATAAAATTTGCAGCCATCAGTGTCTGCTGTATATCATTTTTTCTTCTCCCTCAAATGTATGCAAGTTCTGTAGAGAGGAGAGGTTGTCTCTGGTTCAGCATTGGTTGGCTCCATCTGTGTGTGTTGGGGTGTCTACTGTTTTTTTGGGGTGAGGGAGATCAAGACCGATGCATGGGATGAGAAGCAGGAACATGGGGTGGAGACTTACATTCTGAAAACAGGTGGTTCTTATCATAAATTACTAAAGCAAAACATGCCTCACCACCCTGAGAACTGATTTCTTTCAGAAGGTCACAAAAAGTTCCACAAAGGAAATTAATCTAAAGGTGACACTCCTTCTCTTTCCTTGTCTGCCTTCTTTAAACTTCTACATCAGTGTTAGAATTACAGTAACTAAGAGAGGTGTTTGAAATGGATTTCTATGAAATGCCACAAAAATGCTCTGAAATCACTCCCTCCTGTCCTCCCCTTCTCCCTCCCTTCCATCCTGTTAATCAAGTACCTACTTGATAGTTTTCAGAGTGATTTAACAAATAAAGGAAGCAACCGTCTATCTTCCTTTCCCCTTTTACAGATGAGGGAGCTGTAAGAAAGAAGGTTCTGCAACATACCCACAAGCATCTGAAGAGTCAGAGTCTAAAATCTATCATTGGATAATTTGTGTTCTGTTTGAAGACATAATACTAAACACAATAATAGGAACAAATACAAAGTTGATTTTCACAACCTTGTAAAGGTTAGGTACTAGTAATCAATGAGTGTCTCTTGATTTTATTTAACTTTATCCTAGAAAACTAAGTCCATGTATTGTACTTTTCCCCTGTACACATCCTATATTTGCCTAAGTCTCATATTTGCAACAAAATAACAAATGTGTCTTTAAAAATATTCCAAGAGAAGTTACTAGGCTGGTTCTGTCTTAGATATTTCAGAAAATTGCACCAAATTGGATGAGAATTATTTCTACTTTTCACTTTCGTATTAATCTCCTTCTCCACACTATACTAATGAAAGAAAAATGCAGATTACAGAATGGTATTAATCTATTTTAATTTAAATGTTAGTTTAAATGTCTAAAGTCTGTATACCAAGGGGTTATAGTGGTTGTGTCTGGGTAATTGATTCTCTCTAGGTGTTGGAATTAGGAGTTTGTAAAAATTGTTTGTTTTGCTTTATTTTTCTAAATTTTCATAGAAAATGTATGAACAGAAAAAAAGTTGAATGGCACTGACAAAAACCAAACTAATGTCATTGTTAATGCAAGCTTCTTTTCTGGCTTACGCTATTTTTCTATCCTTGCTTTTCCATTGGCTTTCTAAGATCAACTCTCACCAGTTTTCTTTCCCCTATTGTCGTTTTGTGTAATTAACTACCTTGCTACAAAATTTCCATTTTAAGGCAGCCTGTAGCATGATGTTGCAAGTATGAAGTAGGTCCTTGAAGTTTAATTCTCATCAAACTAAGAATCACCCAACCCCATTCTTAACTCATTCATTCATTTAATAAATGTTATAGTGTGGCTATTATGTGCCACCCACTATTGTATGTGCTGTAGAATTAAGAAGAGTGGACATTAAGAACTTTGTGTTCTTCTCTCCTATTACTCTTCTCTCCTAGGCTGCCACACTTATACTCATTCTGTAAAACCCAATGTAAATACTGTTTCCTCTGTGAAACCTGAAGTGACACACTCAATGAACTAGTCACCCTCTGCTGTACACTTTCATTATGCCATTGTTTCTACCTCTCTTTGGTTATTTTCAATATTTTTGGTATGTTATATTTTTGGTATGTGTTCTTGTCTAGACTGTGGATTCCTTTAGGGGAGCTCTGGTGCCATTTTAATCTCCTCCTAGTGTCTAGCCCAGTGTTGCCCCTTTAACCAGCCATGCCCCATCCATGGTAAGGGCCATACACCACATAAATGCCATGCCCAGGTGCATGCCGTCTGTGAATAATACCCTAAACCAGGCAGCTCAACCTGTATCCAGCCACATCTCATGCTGTCAGTCAGTGCTCTCAGAGACTCATGCCACTTCTTGTTGTCCTTTCTTATCTTCTCCTCATTGTTTGTGTATCCCTCATCTCACTTGCCTCCTTGTTTTTTCTGGACCATTTCAACTGTGTTCCTTTCCCAACTTTCTTACTTTGACAGGGTGCCTTCTGGGAGGCTCAGACTTTGTGGAGGGACCTAGAGACCAATTATATTTTACAGTTACCAACCCCTCAGTTAATAATATATTTAATAATTAAGTGGACAAGTGAATATTCAGAGGAACTGTACATTTAAAGTTTTGATGCTTTTGTGAGTAAGTTTGGGGTGAAAGAAAAACTAAAACAATACCATTGGCTTCTGATGCTATTTATTGAGATGTAGAAGGGCACATAAATATAGGCCTGAAAATGCATTTCTGGTGCATGAAACCAGTATTCTCTTGGTCTCCCAGTCTTTATTCATTATCAGTCTTGTTGGCACAGTAACCCTCTTTAAATAAGGGGAAAAATAAGGGAAATAAGAAAAACATGACTCTTTTCGAACTCAAATTAGATCAGGAAATTGTGGCAATTTCTGGAATGTCAAGAGTGAAAATAAGTAAGGAAGAATTAATCCTGCTAGCCCAAAATGAGAAGCTGTCACCACCAAAGCTGTAACTCTCTAAATGAATATAACACCTCAGAAAACTCCCAGAACTCTGCCAAGTATTTACATGTTCTCTCTGAATGTGGCATCTAACAGCAAGCGGTTTTGGTCGTGAAGCACACCATCTGTGTGATTACCCACCCTTTGCTAGCGTATTCTGAACTCAGCAGTTGTACAACAGATGCATTTAAATATACAGTATTCCTCCTCGCATAGTTCAGAATGGGTGTTAGGAACTGAGGGAAAACAACCAGCTTCTCTGAAAACTCAGGCTTCATCCGACGTCTTTCCAGACACCTTCCACAGCCATACTACATGCAATCCTGGAAGATAACAACATTATGATAATAGATTTACAGATAGTTAAACAGGTCAAGCTGACCCATGGCATTAGCAGCTGCCGTCACAACCATTAGTGAGTCAGTCACTCCGGAAGGTGAAACCAGATACCGTTTGGTTTTAATTCAAGTGGAAGTCTGTTTAGTCATGGGAAAAACAAGTCTATATAAGTCAGATTGCAAGCCCTGCAGAGAGCTGATTAAAAATGGTTTCACTATAATTCATCATACCATATTAGTAGTTGTGTGTCTTTGGGGGTGGGGGTGACGGTGGAACTAGACTAGTTTTTAACAAAAATATGAAATCAAGAATGAAAAGTTGAAATCCATCCCTATCCTTTGCCTTTGTTTATTTAAAGGCTCCCTAGACAATCACCAAGGTATTTTACTTGGGGATTCGTTCAGCCTAATTTCAGGAATGAGGTCTAAAGTTGCATCTATCTGAATTTGTTAAGCCCTTCTGAATGATGTCTTCTCTTGCCTCCAAATGATGTGATGACGTCGTGACCTCCCAGGCTATTCTTAATCTCTGCTGGATGATGCTGGTTAGACACTCCTTACATAAATGGGGTAGCTCTTTTCACTTTGCCCATAGGTCCCCCATCTATTTTCTCCAGTGCTGGTGTATGGTAGGCAGGGGGTGTGGTCAACATTGAAAGAGAGTACACTCTAGGAACGCAGTGATTGTAACCTAAAGAACTAAAAAAATTGCATGGATGAAAGATGCATTTTTCTACATTAATGTGATAAAATTCCAAATGGTACATATACCATGATCAGAAAATGGATTATAATTAACATTTTTCTGTAAACTCTAGGTAAGATTTGCATTGTGACCCATCATCACGAAACACAATAATAACCTTTGAGAGTCACTGGAAACCAGTACTCATGGGTGGCATGATGGGTGGCGAAATGTCATGAGACATCTTGTCATCAGTATTACTAAACAATATTAGGAAATTGTGGAGGCAGGAAGATCAATTTTGAGAATGTCAAGAGTAAAAATAAGAAATGGGAGGTTAATCTTGCTAGCCCCAAAATGAGGCGTTGTCATCAAACGAACTTGACGAGATGGTTCCTGGACCTGAACAGGAAGAGATGGTGCTTGGATGCCTGCTCTGATTGGACAATGTGATGGAACGTTCCATGTGTCACCTTGGCTAGGTGATGGTGCCCAGTTGCTTGGTCCAGCACTGGCCTGCTGGTTAATGAGAGGGTATTTCGAGATGGGATTTGCATCTGTAATCAATTGATTGCATCTATGATCTACAAAACAAGATTGCCCTCACCGGTGTGGGGTGTCTGCTCATCAAACCAATTGGAGGTCTTAAAAGTCAGAATTGAGGATTTCAAAGGTCAGAAGAGAAATTTGGACTCAACTTCAGCATCTGTTCTTGCTGGAATTTCCAGTCAGTCAGCTTTCTCTGGGGAATTCGGACTAAGGACTTCAGCATCACCTTTATCAGAGTTTCCAGCTTGTGGCCTGCTCTACAGAGTTCAGACTTGCCTGCCCCTCATGGTTGTGTGAGCCAATTCCTTATAAATCTCTTTAAAGAGAATCTGGTTGGTTCTGTTTCTCTGGAGAACCTCGACTAATACCGACAATATGTAAGTCCCTCTTATTTACCCATTATTTTAAATCTTAATCAATAAATCACTGTGCCTCACAAAGGCCTATGGGGTTTTTAATACATTTTTAAATCAAGTTGTTTATATAGACAGAGGGCCTGCAAGAAAATATTTACCCAGGACCTCGTTCACCCTAGAGGTGGCTCTGACCTGGAATGCCAGATTAAGGACTTTAAACTGTGTTTTGTCGTCAGTAGGTAAACACTGACAAAATATTTAGCATAATATAGAACAATCAAATTTTATTTCAGAATTTTAATACTCTGAGTCTGTGTAAGATGTCAGAGTGGATGTGATTACTCATAGATAGAGGAATGGTTGGGAGACCAATACAGTTGTCACAGTGGAGGCAGAGAGACTGAGGTTTCTAATCTGGAGGAAAATAAGAATGCTTATGTCCTTAATAGAATTAGGGAAGTCTGAAGGACAAAGATTTGTTTTGAAGGGAAAGACAATGTATTTGGAATTTTATGCTTTGGAACCTGGTTATTTAATTTGCATTTTAAGAATAATTATATTGGTGGAATGCCTAACTAAGTTTTGGTTGCACTGAAATCCAAAGGTCTTTTGGCTGTAATTTCTCAGAAATTCTCATTAAATCTTTGAATAATCAGTCAGTTTATTTAACCATTCAGCAAGGTTCTCTCAGCCTGCCTTTAAGCAGTTTAGAATTGGTTCCCTATAATAAGTAGGAAAGAAATGGTCTGGCTTTTCTGTATTTTGAGCTACCTCTATCCTCATCTATATACAATACAATTTTGAGATCTTACAGAAGACTATTAGTAAAAAAATATCCAGCCAGTTTTGATGTTTCTGGCTAGTTTTTGCTGAGGAAAATATGATTCAGACCACATGGTCAAATGATTATTCAGATAGCACTCCTTTACACTCATATCTCCCAAAATGGAAACAAGCACAATCAATATTAACACGTGGGTAAAGGAACATTAACATTAAGAGTGGAAGAATGATATCGTGGGCTGTATGTCTCCCTCCACCACCCCCTTCTCTCTCTCTCTCTCTCTCTCAATGTTTGCACTCAGGCTTTTATCAAATTGCAGATGCTGGCAAATAATACAGTATAAAGCAAGGGCATGGGAGATAAAAATAATCATCAGTGGTTAGCAAAATTTGACTAATAGTTAGGCTACTGTAATAAAGGTCCCAGACAGTTTGGGTGACTAAGATTTTCATAGAATGCTTGTTTTCTTAACATGCTTGTGGGTTTTCATTAGTGATGCTTGCTTCAGCAACTCTGTTGGGTAGTGATGGCTGGTTAATGTGGCTTTGAGGCATGGCAGTAAAGGATTCTATATGCACAGTCAAAGAATCATAATATATTGGGTTATTTTGAATTTCTTTTTTTATTTTAAGATTGGCTGATATTTGACTAGAATGTTTTGGGGAAGCATTCACAATAACAATAAATTACTTAACCTTTTTTTTAAGTTTATGCAACTTATTTTCCAACATTTTCCTCATTATGTGTCATGGCATAGATAGTAAATATAATAATGCTTTGATAAGGAGGAAATTAAAGGGCATAATTTAAGATATTTTCATAAGAAAATATATCAAAGGCAGAAACAACTAGAACCACCAGGATCTTTCCACTAGCCCACAATTTTGCTCTGTTCACTTTGGTTCTCAGTTCAACTTAAATATTTATATATAGAAACAATATTTAATAGACAGAAAATTTAAAAAAATAATTTTACCTAAATGGAGGAACACTTGAAAAGATTTAGTCATCTCACTGTTTCAAATTCTTCAATTACTAAGAACAAACTTTTTGCTAGTGTTCACCTTCGGACTTCCTCTTTTACCCAGAGGGAGACATTCTTTGAGTCTGTTTAAAATAAGAATAAATAAATTTAAAATTCAGTGTGTTATACTAATGATTGATAGTTAACTATGTTATATAATGGAAAGATTTGTTTACTGGATAGCAGGAGACCTAATTGTAGACCAATTATCCCACTTTAAGTGTCTTTAGGAAAGTCTGTCTTACTTTCTTCCTTCTTTCCTTCTTCCTTTCTTCTCTTTCTGAACTCCATTTTTGTCATCTATAAGAATAGGGATAATGAGGCCTACCTCATAGTTACCTCAAAGAGTGATTGAGATGTTTATATGAGACTTGTAAATAGTTTTATCACCTTCCTCTGACTCCTTAGAGAAATCTTTAGAGTCATCCTGATTCTTTTCTTCTCTCCCAAACCTATCTGACCGCATGTCCTTCATAATGAACTCCATGTTTACTTGCTGTTTCCTTCCCTATTGCTACCACCCAGACAACCTAATAGCCTATAACTGGTCTCCCTGCTCTCTCTCTTGTCCTCATTCACTTTATTCTCTATCGGGCAGCCAAAGCGATCTTTTGAAATAAATCAAATGACATCATTTCCACCCTTAAAACCCTCCAGTGACTGTTCATTGTACTTTGAGTAAAATGCTTACTACTTACCATGGCCTCAGTGTCAGATTAAAGATAGCCACAAAACTTTGACATTCTCCTATGAGGGGTGGCAGATGTGAGTCTCCTTCATTTGAATATGGTCTGACCTTAATGACTTATTTGATTAATAAAATATGGCAGAAGTGAGAGACTTCTAAGTTGAGGTCATGAGAGTCTTTGAAGCTTGGATCAAGGCTTCCCCTGGGGGAAGCCAGTCTGTGTGTAAGGAGTCTAACTACCATGAGACAGCCATGGTTCCATCTTGTGAGAAGCCCAAGCCTCAGTCCTAGTATACGAGATGCTGTGTAGAGAAAGATGTAGAGAAAGAGAGAGGTCAAGGAGCAACATGGCAACAAACATGTGAATGAAGACATTATCTGGGAATCTGGGAAGTGGATCCTCCAGCTTTAGCTGCCACAGCTGACACCACATGGATCAGAGATAAATTGCTGAGCTTTTCCAATTGATAAGCTTTCCCATAGTCCTAACCCTCACGTTGCTTGAGCAAAGTGAAATGTTCGTTTTAAGTCACTAAATTTTGGGGTAGTTATTTCACAGAAATGGATAGCCAAACAGTCTCTAGTGCTCTATTAATTTGGTTCTTGCCTCGATTTCTGAGTTTATTGCCTTCCATTTTCCCTCTTACTTACTGCCCTCCAGCCATGCTGGTTTCCTGGAACATGCGAGCTTGTTCCAGTTTCAGCACCTTGACACTTGCTGTTCCTTCTCCTTGAACTTGGACTTCAGATCTTTGCCTAGTTGTCTCCTTATCTTGGAGCTCGAATGTCAAATTCTCACTGAGGTCTTCCATATCTTAGTTTAAATTAGCCTTATCTCTGTCAGATCATTCTATTTCATCATTCTGTTAATTTTTCATAGCACTTATAACTATCTGAAATGATTTGCTCATTTATTTATTCCCTACTTACTGACTTGTTTGCTAACTAGAATGTAAACTTCTCGAGACCAGGGACCTTATCTGTGTTTTTCACAAATGTATCCTATTTATGTTCAATATATATTTTTTAATGAATGCATGTAATAGTGCTTTAAACCTAAATGGTTTCATTTTCATCATACCACAAGAAACCATTGAGTGCTAGGTTAGCACAGTCTTGAATGTACTCAGATATATGCCAATAGAAAACTCAAAATATTCAGCAATATCATTACCTTTAAGTTTGTTTGAGTCAAGCATAGCACTATGTTTCCATGTTAATATGCCCCTTAGAAAACTGACGGTACGGTTGCACTATTTTTCTGTTCCCCCTTGGCACATGGCTCAATCTTCAGGTTCTTTTAGCATCTCTCCTTTAATAATAAAATTAAAAGTAAGGTGGTCTTTATGGTTGGCCCATAAAATAATTGACCAAGGAGTCAATGAGAATGTCAAAGGTGTTAATCATTTAAGGGAAGGATGAGGTCACAATCCAATTCACTTGTATTTTTGTTTTGCTTTGCATTTCATACCAAGTGACCACGTAGGGAGAAGACTATTGCTAATCAATAGTGTTAGGCTAACCAAGGGGAGAGATAACATACAGACCTTAACAAATTTGTAGAACGAACATCTCTGTAGGATTTAAGAGATAAGAAATTTGATTTGATTCTATTTCAATAAACTTGTTTGGCATGATAAGTTGGGTAATTATCAGCATGCACCAGGAGAGCAAGTTTAATATATATTACTATAGTACACATTTTAATGTACTAGGCTAGAGCAACACACTGACTAGTAAGCAATCAAAATGTTAAAATGGAAATCCAGGATTTGAGATTCCTAGAATCTCTGAAACCATCTTGCATCTTTCTCTCCATCTGCCTGTCAACATGACTTTCTCAAATAACTAATCTCAAAGGAATATTTTAGAGAAAAAAAATATCGTGTGGATGTGTGTGTTTTTTTTCCTCCTAATAAATGCCAATCTTAGGCAGTGTTTTTGTCAGGAGTCTCTGTTCCAGCTTTAAAAGCCAAAAGAAAGATAAAAATGATTACACCAAAATGTAATTTAAAATGCAAATGCAGATTCTGCAGAAAAGCAGCAAAAGCTAATTGTAGTTTTCCTTCATGCTTGGCTCCACAGATAAAGTGTATTGCTGCTACCTTCTTCCCACTGGGAATGCCCAGACTGCAGCTGTACTGCCACATTCTGACCTCTCAGATAAAATACGTTTGACCTAGAAAACCCCCAAACCCCAAGCAGTCACAGAAATCAATAGGTACTTAACCCTATACAGTAGCAGGTTGAAAAGCAACCATATGTGACAGTGTGGCTGTTAACTCATGAGAAATCCCCAGAATAGAAATAGCAGTTGCATATGATAAAGAAAAGGCAGCTAATCTATATTCTCCAACAGCTCACACAGTGTATAGATTAAAAAAAAAAAAAAAAAAAAATCAGCCCCGGCATTAAGGACACCATTTGAATGTAAGTGTTCAAGGCTACACAAATACTTTAGATTTAGATTTACTTGGAGTCAATTCCTAAAAATGCAACTGTAGCTTTTTTTGTTTTGTTTTGTTTTGTTTATTCCTGTCAAACCTGGATTCTATGAGGCTGCATATTAAGGTGATCTAGGGTAAATGTATTACTTACAGAAAATCCCTGTTCACTCTTTTAAAATCTAAGAACTTGTATATAAAATGTCCAAAATCATTTGCAGAGTCCAATTTTAACTCCATCCCCCTTTTTCTCCAGTGGACAGATGTTATAATAAATTCAATCAATATTTTGACACAAAATGTGAATAGTCTTGCACATGTGCACATGACAGCCAGCTCAAGGACATTGTGTAGAATCCAGGAGAAGAACGGATTTACCAAATTAAGTAACTGCTAGGAAAAGCTTGAAACAAGGAATTAGAATTTTGAGGTTTTTAATGACCCTAGGGCTCAAGTGGGGTCCATTCTCTATTATGTATGTTAATCAGGACTACAGACCCTATGGGCAAAAGAAAGAATTTTCTAACCCTTATCTTTCTCTCCAAAACTTTATGAACTCAGTTAATAGAGGCCTACTGGTTCTTCATGCCCTTTCCTGCCCTCTAGTGGGGGTGCTACTGTGCTATGAAATGGTCAGATAACAACAAGGAGGCTGTGAGGTGGAAGAGTTTGAATAATTGCATTAAACCCCACCCTCCCCACCGGGACCGAATGTGGTCGCTGATGTTCATACTTAAGCCAGACTCCAGAGGCTGTTGGGGATCCTCAGTGAGGCAAGGGTACAGAGATTCCCTGTGCAGCCTTAGACAGTATAAGGTTTTGGGACCAAAAGCTATGGTATTACGTTGCTTTATACCTCATTTCATTTCTTCTTCTAAGTTCTACCATCTGTATCTTTTCCTGCCTAATTAATCCCCTGGCTCCTTTTACTAACTCATACACATTTTTGGGTGGAAAGGCAGAATCCCTTGTTCAACCCTATCAGTTAGCTTGCACAGAGAATCACATCCACCTGTTTGCATGTCTGACGTGTTTGGCATGAGGAGATGGAAAGCACATGTAGGGAAGGGAAGAGAGTTGAAGTTCTCTCCTGAACTTGTGGGAAATACCAGTTTAACCACATGAAGAACACCCTTCAAAGCAAGTTTTGCAGGTTTCAGTCCTATATATACCAGTCTTAATGTTTTACCGGATAAGTCAAATTATGCTAGAGCTTCTCATACATAACCACTTTAATTTTCTCTGCAATTTCTTGCCTTTAATTCCAAGGATTTTGTTATCCCTTTTTTTTTATTTCTTTAGGGAGGAGGAGGAAGTGAGCTCTGAAACCTCCTCCCTAGAAACTTCATGCCAGAGTTCAACTGGGTAAAAACATAGTGCAGAAAATACCTTTAAAATACCACTCAGAAATATATTTTATTCTTTTAGTAATTATTTTTTGCAGGAATATTGAACTTTGTTCTAAAAGAGAAGACTGGAGCCATACTTTACTGCATCTTCTGCAGAGAAAGGGGATACATTCTAAACTCCTTCATATATTATTTCTTTATGGCATATTGTAAACATGATACATATAATATTCAGATGAAAACACAAATTTCAGGTAAAACAGGGGAGGTAAGAGAAGCCAAAATGTAGAGAATAACAGAGGGTCAAACAGGAGTAGGAAAAGGTCTAGGAGCAAAGTGTCATAAGGCCAAACACGGTTAGGCATCCATCTCTGATGATAGTTCAGACCCTCTGTTTAATCTTCACTTGCTGGGTTTGCTGTCAATTAATGAATGGTTCCTGCATTCCCCAAATGAATGAGGGCTCCCCTCTCCCCCACCAAAGCCCTGAGGTTTATTCCCTCCTTCCCTGATTGTATTTCCTTGTTGTCTTTTCTGGTGTAGGGCTGGCAAGTTTGAATTAAAAGAGAGAAATTATTCTTTTAAGTCCTACAATTGTTGCATAAAAAAGGACAATGTTTCCTTTTCTTTATTGCCAGATGAGAACAAATTGCAATGCAAAAAATGTGAAGGACCTGAAGTCTTATTTGATTTAGGGCTTACATGAATGTTAAGTGTGACAACATTTGCTATGTTCCTCTATATTCTTTTCTTCTTTAGAACCTTCACATTATAGTATACCCATTAAAGAACAATCCCTTCCTTAAGCTGCCTCCATAGAATGACTATAATAATAATATTAATACTACTATAACTACTCTTAATCATAAAGATAGCAAACTATAGTGTTACTATATATAAAGGGAACTCTTCTGCATGGTATATATTACTTTATTTATCCTCTAACAATCCTATAGTGAAGGTACTATTATTATCTGCATTTTACAGATAAGGAAACTGAAACAGAGAGTTTGGTTAACTTGATGAAGATCATACAGCCGGTAAGTTGTGGAACTGGATGCAAACCCAAGTGGTGTGGATCCAGAATTAATGTTCTTAACTTCAATGTTATGCCATTTTTTTCTACAATAATAGTTAAAACTTGTTGCATGCTTACCATTCACAATCTAAGGAAGAGTAGAAAAGGTATACCTCTATCACAGTAACTGGCAGAGTGATACTCACTCTGTAGTGTCTTGAAATTGAGGTTCCAAAGAAAACATATTCATTCATTTAAGCCACTGAGAATGCTGTATAGGGTTGCATGGCTATTCAGTCTGTTGACTAGATCCCTTTGTCCAAAGGCATGACTTTGTGCCAAAGTATCTCTTCACAGATGTCTGAATCATTGCAAAGAGACCAGTGGAGACACAGCACCTGAGTTAAGACCCAGTCCTGGGTTTAATGGCATGACTTCAGGCAAGTCATCTAATGTGCCTGAGCCTCAGATTCTTCCTCTATAAAAAAGAGATAATTCTGATCCATCAGGTAGCTGCAAGGCTATATTAGAAATTGAAAATTATAATCATGTGCTGTGTGAACAAAGGGTTTGTCAGTGTTTTTGAGGAGAAGAAAAATGGTAGAATGGAGTTACACTTAGCATATGAGAGTTTAGGTAAGTAGAACTCAAAAGAACCTGTACTGTAGAAGTATAACCCATTTTCACCTTAAAATGGGGGACATACCCAGTGGATGGCATCTTTGTATACATTAAATGACAATGGTTTAGTAGCAGTAAATAAATGTAAGTGTTCTTGATTATAGTAAACGCTACATTAGACTTTTAAAAAGCAGGCTTTTAAAAACACAGACTTCAAAAATATAACATGTGACAGAGATAGATGCCTATTCCAATATCCATTTTTCTCTTTCACCTTAGTAACAAACCAGGGCACTTCGCTGCCTAGAAAAAAAACAACCAATCAGCCAATCAACAAACCTGTATTTTTTTCCTTCCTTTGCAACTTAGGTATGGCCATGTGATTAAGTTTTGGGAAATGAGATGTAAGTGGAAATATTGTGTTGAATTTATGGGACGACTGTTTGAAGGGAAACATCTCTGGTGAGAAATTCTTTTTGTTCCTTTGCATTTGCTCTCTCTTTGCCTTCAATGTGGACATGATGATTGGAACTGTAGCATGAGCTCCACAGACTGTATGGTGACCTTAAAAAATGGAAGACATATTTTAGGGTGATGGAGCAGAAAAGAAATATAGGAGCCTGGATTCTTGATGACATTATGGTGACCTCTACCAGTTCTGGGTTGCCTATTTCCAGACTTCTTTTATGAAATAGTAAAAGATTAAAAAAAAAAAAACACGTAAGAAATATAAGCCACTGTATTTTGATCTCCATTACCAAGCTATTCTTAACTTGTGCCTGATAATACTAATCTTATCTTGAATTAAATTAACAAGTCATTTTTATAGAGGTATTTGGTGTGCCTCATTTATATCGGCATGTGAAGATAGATTGTTGTAGCTTTGATTAAGTGTAAGGTCTAATTAGCGTGAATTAGCAAAAAAACACTTGATCTTATTAATTTCATTAAGCACTGCATGCTTAAGTTAAAAAGATATTTTTCTGCATTAATATTGCTGAAATCAACATATAGAAATTGTTCATATATAGAACCAGACCTGAGGGTCTATCTCTACTATTTACATACCAACTCTTTGGATTCAGAAAAATGATATCATCCATCAAATTAAATTAACTTGATAATTTAATTGGATTATAGTCATAGTTTTAATTGAATTTTATGCATAGATGAATTTTGTTATTAATGTTAAGTTCTCTAAGCATAAGGAATTTATATTTAAGCAACATAAAAAATCCTGGGATCCCACAATTATTATTTTCCTTTAAAGTAATAAATAAATTACTCAAGTTAGACAACACTTTTAGGCAAAAAAAAATTATACTGATAAATTTAGCTATGTATTAGTTTGAGCAGACTAGGTGAAGAGAGTAGGTGCAGAATCCAGCTTTCAAGAGTCTCTATGATTTCTGTAGTATACATACTTCTGTAAATCCCTTCCTGCTCTAAACCCAGAGTTGTTTTTTTTTTTTTCCTAACCTACTAAAAATCTATATTCCCAAATGCTCAGTATATAAACATTTAGTTTACTAAATGAATTCTTGGATTACCTGAGAAGTGATTCCTTCATAGTGGGAACTTTTGAAGTAAGCATCTTTATCTTTCTCTAACTGCCATTCTCTTCCAACTATGCCTGGGATCTTTCAGACTGTGTTAACCTTAATTCTAGAGCCATTTAATTTCTGCTAAGAAATGAAAACACATCTTGATTAGCCATGCATAGGTGTTTATTGTTACTTTTATCATCATCATCATTAAATATTAGCAAACAAAACCAAATTAAAAGTAACTAGGATTCCGACCCAATAGTGGGAAAGGGCTTATTTGCTTCATAAAGCAAGAGGTAGTAGGAATGGAGGAAAAAGCTGATCATCACAGAAAGTGTCACCAACTTTAATAGCTTTTCTGGATGGAGTAGTTTAAACCATTGTAGAATGAAGACTGGCTTTGGGGGCAGACAGTCCTGTGTTTGAAATACTGTTCTGCCACCTAGGACCATGTGTCTTTTGGTACATAATTTGTCCATTCTGAATTTCAGATTCCCTATGTGTAGAATGGGGATAATAACATTTATCTTGGAGTATTTTTGTGAGATTTATATGTGATTTATTGGCCAAATGCTAACAGAGGTGTTCAGTTCATGACGGCTGTTATTATTATCAGCCTAGATTGGGACTTTCACATATTGCAAAGAAGACCAGCAATTAGGGTGTACAGACCTCAAAAAGTGAACAGGAACAAAAAGTCAGGAAATGGGACAAAGTAATAATGCCAAAGGGAATCAATTAATGTCCCCAAGTTTCTGTTGCATGTTTTCAAGGGAGGATTACTGCCTTTTTATCCCCCTTACAAGCTAACCCAAGCCAATGAATTCACTGAAATGGTTGTTTATAACACATTACGGTGGGAGAAAAAAAATGTTACTTACTCTATTAATATCTTATAACCCAGGTGATGTTTAAAATGTTTAATAACCAAGTAGTAGAGGTACCTTGTATTGCGTACTCTAATAGCCCATACCATCCCCTTCCCCCCAACTGGATGGACACTTGGAAAATGCCAAATTGGACTTTTTAACTAACTAAACAGATATTTTTATATAACAGGAAATGCTGAATACAAAGGAAAACAGTTCTAACTTGATGACTTCACTACTCTATGTGAGCTGCTTGGAGACATATACTATGTGAGATGCATACACTTTTGCTTGTGTTTTTCACTTTCAAGTATTGCTTTCCCTTTTCCTGTCAACAAGGAAAAATCCCAGTTCCTTAACAAGTGGAATAAAAAGTGAAGCTTTAATTTTGCACTTCAAAGAGTAATTGGAGCTTTCTCAGCATATGCACCAAATATTTTTTAAAAATTGGCAACTTTCATTTTGGTAAATATTTAATTAAAAAAATCACAGGAAACTAAGGGTAACCAAATATCTAACATTGCAATTCAGTCTCGCAATCAGCAGTAAATGTGAACTGGGCAGCTTTTTCAAATATTCAAATATGGCCTCATACCTAAAGGCTAGCTTAGAGACATGTTAAATTGATCTAGGAAGTTTCTATGGGTCTTTTTCAATGTATTTCATATTTTTACCTAAAGTCTGAAAAGAGACTCAGAAAATGCGTGCTGTCATCACTGGGAAGAGAATAAGTACAGAAATCCAAAGACCATTTGTTGAGTGGCACTATGTGAGCAGCCACCTTCCGGATTTGGCCTAGTAGACAAGCTGCAGCCTGCCCTTGAGTTCCCCCCGCCCATCGAGTGGTGCCAAGATGGCGCCCACATCCTGCTTCCGGCTTCTGATGTATGTAACCACCCGCTGTATTCACCAATCATGCTTGTGTGCGTGGCGTTAGCCCATTGGATACACGCAAGGTTTATAAGAAAGTTCCCGGGCAAAGCTCGGGGAGACAGCCCACAAGGAGCCGTACCTGACGGCCGCATCGAGGTTGTTCTCCCCCGAGGTGTCTCGCCCCGGGTGGAACCTGTAAAGATGATGATTGCCTAGTCCCATTAAAAGTTTATCTGCTTTACCACCGCGAGTCCTGAGTGATCACAAGTGCTCCGGGTAAGACGTTGTCCGCACCCTCTCTCCCCTTATCTCTCTGGTCCCCATCGCCGGCCGACCGAGGACTCGAGGCGGGGCGGAGAAGCGCCGGACAAGTGGTGGCCCGTACGGGGAACTTCGAACCCGCAACCTCATTTGCGTTCCCCTCGCCCCGACGGAGACGTGCTCCCGGGATCCGTGGTTTGACCTCCGCGACTGATCACCGCGAGAAGGTAAGCACCCCCTTTCCATACGAGGACTAGGGCCCGTGGGCGTTCAGGTAGCCCCGGGGACTCGGAAGAGCTCTCCGAGTGATTACAAGACAGTGCCGGCTGCAAGCATGGGGCAGTCCGGGAGTTCACCCCTACTAACCCCCTTAAAGACCCTTTTGAAACAGTGGGGTATCTCAGTTAAGAGAAGCTCTCTCCAGCGATTTTTTGATGATGTGGCCACTTTTGCCCCCTGGTTTCCTTGTTCTGGCGGCCTTAATCTGCCCTCTTGGATGAAACTTGGTCGTGATATAGACCGAGCGCGCCAAACGGCTGTCTGTTTGGACCCGATTCTAGTCCTTATATGGGAGACTGTTCGTGCAGTACTTGAGTTAGAATCAGCCACAGGCCTAACTACGCCTACCGCCTTGTTGCAGGCGCGACATGCACTCCAAGAGGCTCAGTCTGTTTCATCTGCGGAGGGCTCCCATAAGGGCAAGCCGCCGGAGTCGAGTGCTAGTTCTGATAATTCTGACTCAGAATCTGAAAGTGAGGCAGATGAAGGGCCGGAAGCGCCTCCGCTGATTGACCTAGAGGGGCCTCCTGTCTCACCCACGCGGCCCTCCGCCCCACCAGCAACGGCTGCTGCGCCTCAGAGGATGCACCTGCATCCGGTGGATGGTTTCAGCGGTTCCGTAAAGGGCCCTTATAGAGGGCTCCCTCTGGCGGACATGCCGAGTACATACCCTAACCTTCCCGCGCAATGCCCAGAATCCCCACCCGACTACGCGGACCCTCCGCACCCTTCACCCAATAGGAGGCATTTTTGGAGGTGGAGCCCTTTTACCACATTCAGACCTTTTGGCGTTCTTGGCGGCTACCGACCGCTGCTCAATGAACCCGAACCAGCCTCCGAGATGTTCCCAGTCATTATCAATCAGCAAGCTCGTAATCATGAACCCTATGATTACAAGCTCTTGAAGGAGCTGAGGCAAGCCGTCCATCAGTACGGCCCTAACGCCCCTTACACCCTGAATATGGTTGAAAACCTCTCCGCCCTAAATCATACACCTGCAGATATCCTTCAGCTGGCTCGCTCTTGCTTGCCTCCTGGCAGGTTTATCGATTGGAAGGCGTGGTTTGAGGAGTTAGCTGAGGAACAAGCCGCAAGAAACGCTGTGGCAAGGCACGGCGGGTGGAATGCGGATATGCTTTTAGGGAAAGGTGCTCACGCCCAGAATCAGACAGGATACCCCCAGGAGGTTTATGCCCAAATTTTTCGCTGTTTCATAGGGGCTTGGAAAAAATTGACAGGGGAAGGAGAGGCGCAGGCTTCGCTTAGCGGCATACACCAGGGTCCCACAGAACCTTTTGTAGATTTTGTAGCGAAAATGCAGACTGCGGCTGAGAGGATTTTCTCAGATCCAATGGTTGCAGAAACTGTGGTTAAGCAGATGATTTTGAGCAATGCAATAAGGAGTGCAAGGTTATCCTGGCACAGAATAAGGGAAAGAGCTTGACAGAGTGGGTTCGGCTTTGCAGGGACGCTGGCAGCCCGTTAACTAATGCGGGGCTGGCTGCTATGTTAGCCAGCTCCTTACAAGTAAACACAAAGGACCCCAGAGCTTTAGAGGTAAAGCCAAAAAGATGCTATGGCTGTGGCCAGTCTGGGCATTTTAAGAGAGACTGCCCCAATAAAGATCAACCGCCTGCCGTTCAGCACCTCCGCGGGCCACGTGCAGTCACTAGGCTGTGTGGCCGCTGCCACAAGGGGCCTCACCGCGCCGAGGACTGTAAGTCAGTCTTCAATGCGCAAGGAGTACGCCTTTCTGGTCGTCCTGAGCAAGATTCAAAAAACGGGCAGGGGGGGTCCACCCTTGCGGTGGGCCCCCAAACACACCAACGGACGATGCGGCCCCCATCCAGACCCGCGCATCTCCCGGATCAGCAGGATTGGACCTCCGTGCCACCTCCGGGCTCGTGCTAACCCCAGCTATGGGAGTCCAATTGGTGGGGACCTCTTTCAGGGGGCCCCTTCCAGTAGGAACCGTGGGGCTTATATTAGGGAGAGCATCCATAGCGTTAAGAGGATTAACAATTGTGCCAGGTGTTGTAGACTCAGATTTCACGGGTAATGTCCAGGTTATGGTGCAGTCTCTGCAGGGCACTCTGGTCATTGCAGAGGGCGATAGGTTGGCACAGCTTCTGCTCTTGCCCAGCCTGCATTCAGTCTTTCCAAGCAAGCCAGGACAGAGGGGGAATAAAAGATTTGGGTCCTCCGGAGAAGTTTTTGAGGGTCTTCAGATGTCCCTAGAGTCTCGACCCATGCTGACTCTTAAAGTACAAGGCCGAGCCTTCCTAGGTCTGTTAGATACTGGAGCCGATAGGTCGATTATAAGACAGTAAGATTGGCCCCCCGCTTGGCCAACGAACCAAGCGGAAGACACCATCAGAGGGATCGGCCAAATCTCAGCGCCCATGGTGAGCGCCATTACTCTCCATTGGGAGGATGAGGAAGGGCATCAAGGCAGTTTTCAGCCTTATGTGCTGGCCCTACCTGTTTCGTTATGGGGAAGAGATATTCTAGCTCAAATGGACGTGACTTTAACCACTGGTTACTCTCCAACTTCTAAACAGTTGCTGAATAGAATGGGATATGTCCCGGGCAGGGGGCTGGGAGCCTCCTTGCAAGGGCGCGTGAAGCCCATTCAGGCTGACTCTAACCCCGGTAGACAAGGCCTGGGTTTTTCCTAGGGGCCACTGAGGGTGCATACCCGATAAAGTTAAGGCTCCAGTCTGGGTACCTCAGTGGCCCTTACCTCAGGAAAAACTTTCAGCATTGCATGCTTTGGTGTCAGATCAGTTGGAGAGGGGGCACATCGTCCCTTCCACGTCACCCTGGAACACCCCTATCTTCGTCATCAAAAAGAAATCAGGTGCGTGGAGGCTTTTACATGATTTGAGGGCCATAAATAGTTGCATGGAGCCTCTAGGACCTGTCCAGATGGGGTTGCCCCTTCTCTCAACTCTGCCGGAGCGGTGGCCTGTTGTTGTCATAGACATTAGAGATTGCTTCTTTTCTATCCCACTTCACCCTGAGGATGCCTCAAAATTTGCTTTAAGACAGACAACGGCCCGGCTTACGTTAGCAAAGCTTTTCAAAAGTTTTGTGATGTTATGGAAGTTAACCTAAAACACGGCATCCCATACAACCCTCAGGGGCAGGGTGTCATCGAGAGAGCGCATAGGACCATTAAAGAACTATTGCAAAAGCAAAAGGAGGGAATAGGTCATGGTCTGTCCCCCAGGGCCCAATTGTCTGCCGCCCTATTTACATACAATTATTTAAATGAAAACGCATCAACCATGACGCCTGCCCTACAACATACCACCCCAGGTCCTCCGCATAGAGGCCTGGTCCGTTGGAGGGATGTTCTGTCGGGGCAATGGAAAGGTCCTGACCCAGTGCTCAGCTGGGCCAGAGGCTCTGTTTGTGTCTTTCCCCAGGAACCAGGACGCCAACCAGTGTGGGTACCGGAGAGATTGGTGAGAACCGTGCTGTCGCCTGAGAACACCAAAGAACTGCAGCCTGACGGGTCGTTAAACCCCCAACGTGACCTGTTGGATCCAGTCCTCAACTCGCGTGATGAGCGGTCAAATGATGTCGACGGTGTCGACCACTCCCCAGCAGACCGGGAAGAGGGCCAGGAATATTGACCTTTTTTCCCTCCTGGTTCTCTTGGCCTAATCTGACCAACTGGGTTCTTCTTGCTGTGGGGTTATTAGTAGGTTTGATCATTGTTAAGAGTTTGCTGGAGCGTTTGTTTCAAAGACAACAGCAATTACGTGTTACCGCCATGATGGCCATGTCCTCTGCCTGTAACCCTCCTGATAACTATAGTCCCTCTGCCCAGCACCCATCCCAACCACTCGAAGCTGGGCATTCGGGGGTAAGGTTCGCAGCTAAGTATATGAAAAAATCTCGTATATAAACATTCGGTACCAGTGGCCCTAATTTTTGTCTCAGGTGGACCTCTTACGCAGAGTCCTAGTTGTGGCCAGACGGGACCCTTGGCGTTTGCACAGAGGCTCCTAGTGACGCCCTCGGCACTGGCTACCTTCTCCTAATCCTCCTGTCCTCCAGTTGCGAGACTGAGTACTGCAAGGAGGGCCACGTGGTTTCCGGCTCACGGGTTCTCCGGTCTCTATATGAAGTGAGCATTCTGGTCGGTGCCAGAGGTCCCACCTTGGTATGGCCGGGACCTAGTCCAGACTCCCCAAAGCACCAAAAAATACGTTGTGGGCCATCTTGGTCCACGGGAGCACATTCATCACTGGAGACACTGGGGCATAAAAAACAAAAAAGGGGGAGATGTGAGCAGCCACCTTCCGGATTTGGCCTAGTAGACAAGCTGCAGCCTGCCCTTGAGTTCCCCCCGCCCATCGAGTGGTGCCAAGATGGCGCCCACATCCTGCTTCCGGCTTCTGATGTATGTAACCACCCGCTGTATTCACCAATCATGCTTGTGTGCGTGGCGTTAGCCCATTGGATACACGCAAGGTTTATAAGAAAGTTCCCGGGCAAAGCTCGGGGAGACAGCCCACAAGGAGCCGTACCTGACGGCCGCATCGAGGTTGTTCTCCCCCGAGGTGTCTCGCCCCGGGTGGAACCTGTAAAGATGATGATTGCCTAGTCCCATTAAAAGTTTATCTGCTTTACCACCGCGAGTCCTGAGTGATCACAAGTGCTCCGGGTAAGACGTTGTCCGCACCCTCTCTCCCCTTATCTCTCTGGTCCCCATCGCCGGCCGACCGAGGACTCGAGGCGGGGCGGAGAAGCGCCGGACAGCACTATACTCAAGGCATTTCTGAAGACAAGTCGATTGTATCCAAATCTCTTGATGGGAATACTGGAGAATTTGATTTGCCCATTATTGATATTGTTGTCCTTGGAGTATGTTTCTACATTGAAAACCCAAAGGATGCTGGGAGCCTGGGTTGGCTGTATATTCTAAACCCTTCAAAGGGACACAGAAGAGCAACCCCAAATTCCACAGGAGATGGTACTTTAGGAAGAATTAGTGCTTGCACTGATGCTGCCCTCCCATTTCAATGTATCAGGGGGGCAATTTAAAGGTATTCAAAACTTCTGGACTCAGTATCTATTGACTGGATCTTAATGGCTGTGATGATTAATTTCGTGTGTCAACTTGGCTAGGTTATGGTATCTCGTTGTTTGGTCAAGCAAGCACTGGACTCATTGTTACTGTGAGGGTGTTTTGTGGATTTAAATCATTTGTTGGTTGATTGCTTCTATGGCTGATTGTATCTACAATCAACAAAGGATATTTCTTTCAGCAATGAGAGAAATCTTCTCAATCAGTTGGCCCTAAAGAGAGAACTGATTCTCAGTCAGAAAGAAATGAATCAGTTCTCTCAGAACTGATCACAGTCAGAAGGAAGAATTTCTCTCTTTAATCCAGACAGTCAGCTTCTCCTAGGGAATTCATAGAAACCTTCATTGGAGTTCCCAACTTGTGGCTTCTCCTGGGGAACTCAATGTCACCTTCATTGAGTTTCCAACTTGTGGCCTGCCCCGTGGTCATGTGAGCCAAATCCTATAACAAATCTCTTAATAGCCACACACACACACACACACACACACACACACACACACATACACACACACAGATTTACATATATCCTGTCAGTTTTGTTTCTCTGGAGAACTCTGAAGCCAAGGGATCAGCCGGAGCTGCTTCTTTTTCACTGCTAGGGCAGTGAATTAATCACAGAATAACTGGCAGAATTCAGCTCCAGGTCAATTGTCTATTACCATGTCTATCAAGGGTCATGTGAAGTGCCTATTTGTATATATGGCAAATATCCTACACAGACAAGAGTAACTGATAGTCGTGCCAAGAAAATAGCTACACATGCTGCAGACATCTTGTCTTTCTTGTCTTTTCAGGTGTGAGATCTGGCAGGAGTCAAGTGCCAGGATGGAGACTGAATTCTTTTGGCCTCCCTTCTATGTTGGGCAGCTTCACAGTTCCAAATGGCAAATAGCCCCTTCCTTTTAATTAAGGCCATTGGCACATCTCTTAAGGGAGAAACATAAATGGGAAAGCACTGGTCTTCACTGTACAATGAGGATAATAAATTGATATATTTAAAAAATTATCTTAAGCTGAACTCATCTGAGAGTATCAACAATTTATTGCAGAAAAAGTCTATAGCTCTATTTTTATTATTATTATAATCATAGGGATCAGGCAAGGGGAAAATTAAATAGTGCACTGAAGACTCCTAGTCTCCTGGAGCAGAACCATTATGAGTTGGCATCTATGTTGCTAGAACATCTTGTAAGCAGGTATACTGCCAACTGAACACATGTGAACAAGAATACTCAGCAAGGAGGAAATGTTTATTTTATCAGTGGGTATCAAATTCAGCTAGAGAGCAGGAAAGAACTGTTCCATCTGCTCTATGGACAGGGCTGTTCAAGTTGCAAGACAATGGATCACTACTGGTGCAGAAGTCAGGGGTCAAAGAAAAATGTTGTGCATTCAGCCCTTTAGTGAAGCCTTGTGAATTAGCACTTTCCAAAGTATAAGCAAGTTTTATTGGCCCACCTCTCCCAGAGGAGGGTAACGTTGTAAATCAAGTCTGCATGCTTTGCTGTTCATCAGACATTGATTGTTATTCTCCTGGGCAAGTAGGGAGAGTGGCTAATTGTTTGGCTGTTTTTGCATGTTTAAGTATATTATCCATAAGACTGCATACTTTTATTGATAGTCCATAAATTTGCAGATAATATGAGGGGGAAATGGAAGTTCAATTTTTGCCAAGAGCAGACAACTTGTTTTATTTCCTCCTTTATGGTATTCTAACATTGTCTCTGCTTTCCTTTCCTTTTTTTTTCTTTTCCTTTTTAAACAGCTTTATTAAGGTGTAAATGATGTACAGTACAATTGATGTCTACAAACATACCTATATATCTATGAAACCATAACTATAATTAAGATAATTAACATATCCATTACCCCCGAAAGATTTCTGTGACTCTTTGTAGTCCCTTCCTCCTATGCCTCCCTATCCATCCTGTCAATCCTCTTTCCCAGGCAACCACCAATCTGCTTTTCACTACTAAAGATTACTTTGCGTTGTCTAGAATTTTAAATCAATGGGAACATGTATGTCCTTTTTTGGTCTGTTTTCTTTCACTCATCATACTTGTTTTGAGATTCCTCTGTATTGTCACGTTTCCATAACTCATTCTTTTTTTATCACAGAGTAGTATTCCAGTATATGGGTATATCACCATTTGTTTATCCATTCCCTTGTTGATGGATATTTGGGTTGTTTCCAGTTTTTTGGCTGTTACAAATAAAGCTGCTATGCACTTTGGTCTACAAGTCTTTGTGTGATCCTATGTTCTAATTTCTCTTGGGTAACTACTTAGGAGTGTAATGGCTGGATTGTATGGTAGGTGTATGTTTAACATTTTAATAACAAGCCAAACTGTTTTCTAAGGTAGTTGTAACATTTTATGCTACCATCAGCAGTGTTTGAGGGTTCTGTTTAATCCGTATTTTCACCAACATTGGATATTAAGTATTTTTAATTTTACTCATTTTAATATGTATGTAGTGGTATCTCTTTGAAATTTTTAATTTGCATTTCCTTAATAATAATGATGTTGACCGTTTTTCATCTGCTGATTTGCAATGTGATGATTCATTTGGAGAAGGGTCTTGTTCTAGTTTGCTAATGCTGCCGGAATACAAAACACCAGAGATGGATTGGCTTTTATAAAAGGGGGGTTTATTTTGCTACACAGTTACAGTCTTAAGGCCATAAAGTGTCCAATGGTGTCTGGAAAACCTCTGTTAGCTGGTAAGGCATGTGGCTGGCGTCTGCTCCAAAGTTCTGGTTTCAAAATGGCTTTCTCCCAGGACATTCCTCCCTAGGCTGCAGTTCCTCAAAAATGTCACTCTTAGTTGCACTTGGAATATTTGTCCTCTCTCAGCTTCTCCAGAGCAAGAGTCTGCTTTCAATGGCCATCTTCAAACTGTCTCTCATCTGCAGCTCCTGTGCTTTCTTCAAAGTGTCCCTCTCGGCTGTAGCAGCTTGCTCCTTCTGTCTGATCTTATATAGTGCTCCAATAATTTAATTCAGACCCACCTTGAATGGGCGGGCCAACACCGCCATGGAAATTATCCAATCAGAGCCATCACCCACAGTTGGGTGGGGCACATCTCCATGGAAGCACTCAAAGAATTACAATCTAACTAACACTGATAGGTCTGCCCACAGAGGATTACATCAAAGATAATGGCATTTGGAGGGACATAATACATTCAAACTGGCACAGGTCTATTCAAATTTTAGCCCATTAAGTTCTGTTTTCTTATTTTTGAGTTTTGAGTGTTCTTTCTGCATTCTTTAAATATTTCCTTTATTAAATACATGATTTACAAATATTGTTCCCAACTGTGGCTTGTCTTTTCACTCTCTTAATAGTAGTGTTGTTGTTGTTGTTTTTTAAATAAGATGTGTTTAATTTTGATGAATTCCAATGTATCAGTTGTTTTCTTTTAAGGATCTTTATTGCAGTACAATATCTAAGAAATCTTTGCCTAACCCATGGTCACAAAGCTTTTCTCCTATGTAACCTCTTTCCCATTCTTTCCATTCCTCAGTGCCAAGAGTAGAAGTGGAAGAGCTGTTATCTATGTGTTAAGGGATTCATGTTCTCTGCCTTGAACAACTCTGCAATCTGGCCATTTGCCATTTGGACTTAAAGCGTTAGAAAGAAGACAGGAGCAAGAACCTTGAAAACTTTCTGTAAAATCTCACATTCTGACTAAGAAAAAAAGCCTCTTAGTTGCTTTCAGAGGGCTTGTCAAGGTTTCAGATGTACTCACAGGTTTTTCCAAGAAAAAGCAATAGCAGTTTTGTATTTTGAAATGTTAGCCAGCCGCATTTATTATTTAGTAAAACTGTGGAATGGGAAGAACTTTCTTGGCATTTTAATCTTCAAGTGTAATTAAATTTTTTTCTTCAACATTTTGCTGCTCTCCCCAACTTAAGTTGTGTACTTCTAGCATGTGAGCTTAGCTAATGCCTCAAAATAAACAATCAATGTGGGTGCTGAATGAACAGTTCTAAGGACTTAAATTTTAACAATGCAGCCTTCAATGTTCATTTGGCCACAATATTTTGAAAATGTCCCATAAATTATAATTCTGGCATAAGCTTGATTTGTTAAAATTTCTTTAATTCAAGATGGATTGTTTTGATCTTCTTCTAAACCTACAGGTGTTCTAAGTCACCAAATATAGAAATGGAATCTCTCCCTTAAGCCACCTATTCCAAAGCAAACCTCATGCCTAAATGAAGAAAATTATTTGAAAAATTTTAATTTAATTTTCTTCTTATAGAACAGATAATCTAAAAAGAGTTGCTTATTAAACACCATGTGGTCCTTTTGTGGGAGTATCTATCCTGGTATTTTTGCTGATATTGATCATTACTTTTGAGACTTTGGAGATCATTACTTTTACAGAAGCCATGAATGTTCTGTATTCTGAAATTTAGATTTAAAACAGTGACACTGCACTGAGGAGGGTGTCTATCACAAAAGCTGGCTAAAGGGTTTAAAATGTAGTGAGAAAAGTTGTTTTGTATTGACAGTATAAAAGCCAGCTGAAAAGTTTGGAAGTGCTCATATAGGAGAGAGGGAGAGGGGGGTTGAATTTCTTGCCAAGGGCCACCACTAGAGCAACTGTTAACAATTTAAACAAGGATTATGTTTTAAAGTAAAACTGTGCAAGGAGAATTTCTCTTTGAGGCAGGCAGAAGGATGTGGATGGGTTCATACATTTGTAGCAGCTGGCATGTTAATGAGACCATTTCCATTGAAATGAACTCAATGCTATTACCATTTGTGGACGTCCAACCGATTTCTGAAGCATTTACTGAATTTCAAAAAGTGCTTCCAGAATCAATTAAAAATAATTTTTCGATTGAACATACATATACCCACAAACAGTCTACATTTATACTTATTTGAATTGGCTCTTATTGTGTCCAATTTTCCTTAAAGAGTTTGTATTTTTGATGGCTAAACAATAATAGACATGATATCTGGTAAAAGTTATAATCTAATTCAGAAAAGCTTTCAAAATTTTAACTTTCCCATTTTGGGGAAAGCTAGTGACAAAAATACCCATGAACCAAAAAGCCATTCTTTAGCTACCAATAGGTAATCTGCAATAGCTTGGGAGAATAACTAGTTTGGCAAAACTGAAAAGTGGGTGCATACTACAACAATAGGAAGAAATGGAGCTCTTCTCTAATTTCTGAATCAGAAAGTGGTCAGAAACCACTTATCAGGTGGTAATTATAATTTTGGAGTAAAACAGTGAACTTTTCAAAGTACTTATCTATGCTGATTTTGGTTATAATGACTGATGTTTTTATTTCTTTTCTAAATTGCTTTTATGTAAATTATCTTATTGGGTTTTCACAACTAATATTGCTAAACACATTAGAGAAACTAGAAATGCAGAAATTTCAACACGTTGCTTCAGGTAACATTGCCAGTTAGCAGAGAGAAACCAGAATGAGAACATTTTCTTTGTCTAATGCTGCCCTTTTTTTAAGCATCTATTTATAATAATGGAATATTCAACAATATCCGATTCTGTTTCTGTTAATATCCATCACTAGATGAGAGTAAAAAGTGAATGCCAACGAACTGGGTGGCAAATTAATGGGTACATTTAAGAAGACCCCATGTGCTTTTCAGGCATCCAGGATCCTATTTGCAGACTGCATAGATATTCTGCATCCTGAGATTTAGATTTTTTTTTTTTTGAAACCTAGATTTCATATAATTTTCACATCATGAGGTATTTTGATTTTCCCAACCATTTAAAAAATATGAAACCATCTTTGTTCATAAGCTGCACAAAAATAGTGGTAGGACAGACCAGTTTGTCTGACCCCTGTTCTAGTTATTATCCCAGAGCCAGGGAGTTTGCCATTCATTCCAGGAGACTTCTAGATTTCTCTAAAACTTGGTTCTACTTGACTTATGATAAATAAGTTTAGACAATACTTAACTTCCAACTATATTATAGTCTCTTTATTCTTTTGGTAACTCTTCCAGAGTTAACTACTTCTGTTTGTAGATGATAAAATGCATAAAGTTCCACCTCAAATGCTGGCACTGCTATGAATATGTTCTCCTCCCTTCAACACAGAATTAAGACTTTTGGTTCTTATTTTTATATTCCAGTCCCAGAAGTAAGTTAACTGTAGATGTTATCTGAAGATGGTCTTATGCTGTATAGCAGTTACCTACAAACAGGCTCTAGCTTCTCTCCAGGAACACTACAGGATGAATTTAGTTTAAATATGTTAAACTAAGACGCATTCTCTCAAATGAGTTTTAATGCATTTTTATTTTAGACAACCTACATGACATGTTTTTCTTAAAAACGACCCTGTTCCAAATAAATCAAAGTCAAAATAAACGAAGAGTTCAAGATGGCATCAGTCCATCTGTCTAAGTCCTGCTATTGTCTGGATTTTCATCATCCGCAGCCAGTTATGATGACAGGTGACAGATCCAAGGAATTGCCAAGTCTGTTAACATTTCTCCACTTCTAAACCATTCTTAAACAAAATCATATAGGGGGTTACACCATCCTCACGGTAGTCCAGGAGAGCAACCATACCATCTGGATTCATGTTTTCACCAATATAGAACTGGTAGTTTTTGAAATTAGCAAGGATGTGCTTGACTTGTTCTGTAGCCCCTGTCATAAAAGGTTTTACTCTTTCTGGTCTCTGTTCTTCAAGTGTGCCTTTGATTGATGTCATGTAATCTTTGAAGTACTCCTTGTAGGCTTCTTTTGTGAAGCTGGTTTCCTGCAAGTGATGGTTCATGACAATATCGACACTGGTGACGACTGTGGTTTCAGTAATTCACCCTCAAGGCCTTCAGGAGAGGCATTTCCACCAATGAGCAAGTCACCAGTGCTACCCTCTGTCCTACTGACCATCTTCCCCTCCACCTCCAGGCACAGTCCGTCCGCGATCTCCCGTATTCTTGTAAATTTCGGAGAACATCTCATCATGGCTGATGAGGTCCTGGTAGATGATCTTGATGGCGGCTGTAGCGAGGTGGCGGCGCTGGCGTTGCTGGAGCCAGGAGCTTGGAGCGAGCACCGAGCAGCCCAAGCGGCGCGGGTTGCGGGGCGGGCGGAAAAGGCCCCTGAGATTTAGATTTAAAACTTGTGACACTGAACCGAGGGGTGTGTGTATCAGTGAAGCTTCTTTCAAGTGATTTTTCCAGGGATCTCCACTGAGAGGGGGCCTGTCCGTGATCTTTAGGATGGGTAAACCTCGTGGCCTGCTTCTGTGTGTCTTTGAGTGCTAGGTCCCTTTTAAAAATGGGAGCACTCATGTCCTGATTAAAAATCCTGAAGATCAAAAGAAAGTGATTAAACTGGAGGAAGGGGTAGCAACAACAAGGTAGAATTTAACAAAGGATTACAAATACTGTAGCTTTGCTAAGGTATTATAATAGCTAAAAGGAAAGAACTGAAACTGTGGAACTGTAGCCCAAAGCATTCTTTGAAATTTGCTAACTATTTGTTAAATTACACTTGGAAAGTTATCACTTTTATGTGTATATGTTATATTCCACAATTTAAAAAATGAAAAAAAAAAAAAAAAAAAAAAGCCAAAATGATCCAGAAGGATGTCATCAGGATTTCTAAAATTAATTAATAAAAATTTAATTTTAAAATTAATATATGTTCTTGAGTAGAGATGAGGATAAAGACTGAAATAAGAGACAATGGTGAAATTGGTTAGTGAAAAATACAAAATTCCTTAAAAAAAAGAAAAAGTAAAGCTCATTGACTGACATGTGGAGGGTGACAAAGAACAGAAGCTGAGAGAGAAACACTTAGGCATGCCTGGCTGATATCTGCTGAAATTGAAAGTATATCTGTGCTACAGTGGGCTGTACCATGTGAATGCTGTGAGGTTCCTAAGAAAACCAAGAAGTAACAGAAAGATACTCATTATTCCTCAGAGAAAGAGACTTGACTTACTCTCATGAGCGCTAGGAGGACTACAGATGAGATATTAATCTAATTTAGAAATCTCCTCACCCATGATATTGCTCTTTAAAAGGAATATATCTATCTATCTATTTATTTATTTATTTATTTTTAGCACAAAATGCCTTTCTAAGCTTTCAGTCTATGTTTCAGATAACAAAAAGAAATGGCCCTGATTTAAGCCTGTAGCACATTTTGATGAATGACTGAGTGGACATTTTTTATAATGAAGTGCCAGCTTTCCTTGATTGAAAGCAAGACAGCTTAAAGGCCAGCCTGATTTTCTCCAATGTGTTATCACTTTTTAGAGAAAAAAGTAGATCCTGACACTAAAACTCCTGTGAGTCTCACAGGTGGTCCAAGTGTGTAGTGGATATTAACTATTGTTTGGGGCTCTCAAGAATCAAATCTCCCCTTCTTTGGTATCAGCATCCTGATTTCACTTTGGGGAATTACCTTCTCCCTATGTACCGCGATGATAAGAATCAATATGCCTTCCTCTAGTTATGCAGTGATCAGTGACTCAAGACAGGCCAATCAGATTCTGTCTTGGGATTTTGAATCATGAGGGTAGTGACACAAGATGAAAAACTTGTTCTAATGCTGGCATCCTGAAAATAGTGTCAGAAATTTCTGCTACCAGTCTCTACAGTGTCTCTGTACTCTTCTTTTGAGTCTGGTTTCTAAGTTTTTTGTCAATTCTGTGACCTACCCCAAATCCTTCCTTCCAATGAATCTTTTTTTCTACTAAGGAATAACAATGGAAGTGTTCCTGAGTATACTTTGGATATGTCAGGGAAAGATTTCTGAAAGAGATGACTTATCAGATGAGACATGAAGGATCATTTTAAATTATCCAGGTGAAGAAGGTGTTTTTTTTGTTGTTGTTTGTTTTGTTTTGTTTTTAAATAAAGGAGAACTGTGTACAAAGGATGGAACACATGAGAGAATAGACAGCATATTTGGGAAATGGCAAATTATTTGTGGAACTTAGGAGAGAAGTTGAGACTGGGGCCATGATCAAGAGGCAGATGCTGTAGGAATGTTGCCATGATAAGGGAATCATACTTTATCTTGAGAATACAGTGAACCATTAAAAGATTTTTAGCAGGCCAGTGACATCATCAGTTTTGCATTTTAAAGGGCCTGCTGGAAACAGTGTGGGGAATGGAGTGGGGAAGGTCCAAGAATGCAAGTAGGAGGCTAAGGCTGCAGTCTAGCTGAGAGATGCATGCTAATCCCTGGCTTTCTACCTTGTGCAACTAAGTTCCAGGAAGTACCCTTAACTGAGACTAGGAACCCAGCAGGAAGGTAAGATTTGTGGGAGATTAATTTCATTTTGAACACACCAAATTTGGTGGTCTGATGTGACATCCAACTGGAGATGTTCCACAAGCTGTTGTAAATGTGGTTCTATGCTTAGAAGCAAAACGTGTGGTAGAGTTAGAGATAATCTAGATAGAGTCTCCTCTACCGGGCCACTGTCTCTCCAACCTCTCTTGCGTGTGAGTTCTCTCAAGGTTTCTGCCCTAGGGAATTTTTAAATTTCATGTTACTACAAATTCTCCCTGGGAAATCTCACACCTGATTTTGCATCCACTACCACATGCGAATTGTCCCCAAACAAGGCAAAACTCCCAAATCTGTTCTCATGCTTTTCTGACCTATCTATCCAACTATATTCTAAATGTTTTCATATGGCTGTCCCTATAAGAATTTCAAAACTGAACTAATTTTTCCCTCAACATCCACCTTGATTAACAAACAAGAAAACTCTCCTCTCCCTGTCTTCTACCTTGAGTAACAGCATCACGGTTTGTCCTTTAAGTGGCCATCTGCTGGTGGAGCTCTCTCTCCCTATCCTAATTTTATGTTGCTGCTCTAACAAGGAGTAAACAAAGAGTTGCTTAAACAACTCAAATTTATTATTTTACTGTTCTGGAGATCATAAGTCTGATGTGGTTTTTACTGGCATAAAATCATGGTGTTGGCAGGGCTGCGTTCCCTTTTGGAGACTCCAGAGGGACAATCTATTTGCTTGCCTCTTCCAGCTTCTAGAAGCTACCTACTAGTGGCCCTCTTCCTATGTCTTCAAGGCCAGCAACCGTGGGTTGAGTTTCTCATGCTACCATCTCTCTGGTTCTCTCTTCTGCCTCCTTCTTCAGTATTTTTGAATCTTTGTGATTACATTGGGATCACCCGGATAATCCATAATAATGTTCTTGTCTTAAGGTCAGCTGATTAGCAACCTTAATTCCATCTGCAACCTTAGCTCCCCTTTGCCATGTAACATAACATATTCATACGTTCCAGGGATTAGGAGTTAGACATTTTCGGGGGCCACTATTCTGCCTACCACACACCCTCCCCATCACCATTGCTTACTCTACCATATTTTTCATTACATTTATTATTACCTAAATATTTTATTATAGATTTGCTTTTGCTTCCCCCACTGGAACGAAAGCATCATATATTTTCTTATCCATTGCTGAACCTAGAACAATGCCAAAAACATTGTTAAGTGCTTAATAAATATTCTTTGTATAATGGAATCATAGAAATCTAATTTGTCTTTGAAGATTGTCAATTTGACCCTGATTGCATGTTTTACATATCCAATCCTGTTTTTCACACTCACTCTCATTTTTTTCTTGGGCAATTTCCCTATTTCAGTATATTCCTAACAGGTTCTCTTTCACTTTCGGTCCTCTGTTTCTAAGCTACAAATCTGTTCATGTTACCCCCCTACTTAAAACCCTTCAATGGCTCTTTGGCAAGGCTTTTGAGATTAGCATGACCTGCCCTGCCCATGTCTTTAGCATCATCATGGTCCAGAGCTTTTGAAACATGTGCCCATTCTGTTCCCTCACCCTAGAATACTTTCCCTTCTTTGTCTACCTGGAGATGTGAATCAAGGACATCTTTCTCCACAAAGTTTTTAATGGAAGAATCTTAACAACATTGACAACTTCCTCTTTTGAGGTCATATTTGTCAGGAATAACTGAAGAGATGGCAGCTAAGAGGGAAACAAGAATGCTCAGATTGTGAATATATGTAAGAGATAGTTCGGGTACCTCTTGATCATAAAAGAAAGGTTTAGAGGCTAGGTTTCCATGATTCTGCTGCAGGAACTGAGTCTGAGCATTATTTTATTACTGTTATTTGTGACTTTATTTAACCACTACCATTGTTCTCTCTCACTTCCACACATGCACAATCTCCTTGGATCTCCCAGGTTGGTGAGGATAATAGAGTTTCAGATTACACTATTGCTATTTCCTATTCATCATTTTACTGGGCAGGGCAGGGTTATAAAACAAATACATGTATTCTAAATCACACATGTCTTTATGTGATATTTTTACTGCTGTATGGAGCTCTGGAGTCAGTTTTTCTGGATTTAAATCTCAGCTCTGCCACTCACTAACTGTAAGTGGTATAGCTCGTAAGGAGTTGGGAGTTGCTTAAGTGCCCTCATTTTTAGTTTATCATATAAAAATGGAGATAATAGTCCCATCTTATACATTTATTCAGAGGACTAAGTGAATTAATGCATTTAGTATGTTTAAAACAGTGCCAGGCATATATGTACTTAATAAATGTTAGATGTTATTGTTTTTATTCTTATTATTCTAGATTGTCAGCTTTCTGAAATAAAGCACTATTTATCATTCACTCCTTTATCCCCAGAACCAGGTGCAATGTTTGACATATAGCAGATGATCAAGTAAATATTTGTTGAGCAATGAGCACATATTCACTATTCTCAGAAAGTCAGGGCACATTTATTTACAGTACATGAATTCAGAAATATGCTTTATTTTGAAAATATTTCTAAAACTGGGGTGGTTTGCCTCTTTTCATCCCTCCACTCCACTCATGAATCAGAATTTTGACTTTACTTCTCAGATAGAATGCACTCAGTATATAATTAGATGGTGTTAGTTAACTTGGAATTTAATAAACAAAAACCAATTTGTTGAGAATTATTTATTCACCCAACAAATTTTTATTAAGGGACTAGTTTGTATTGAGCAGTCTTCTAGGTGCAGCATTGTATTGCTCATAATTGGAACCAGCAAACCTTTCTATCTATGTTTAAGTAAAAGACAGAGGATGTCAAGGGGGCAGGAACTGGCTCTGTTTCCTCCTCACTAGGTCTTCAGGGACAACCAGAATGAGTGTGGGAACAATCTGGATCTAGACTTTTCTGCCAGGTCCTGTGTAGTTTGCACTTGGACCACAGCTCTGGCCGTGTGGTCTGTACTCCTCTGCTCAGCTATCTGAATATTAATAGGCTCAGAGGGGAGAATGCTGCAGGACGAGGTGTTTTGTCCCTCTCTGTTTTCTTTTGGTTTTAGCTCTGCTAGACTAAACTCTCTTTTCTTTCCCAATGAAAATTCCCCTGAAGAGATATGGTAATTACTCTGGCAATTCTCACTTTTAGGTTGGTTAATAGCATTTTAGGGAAATATTGTTTGTGGAACCACTGCTCCAGAAAGGAGTGCATCTCTTGGCTAGTCCTCCTATTGCACTCATTTCCATGTATTTGGCATGTAATTGACATACATAAGTAAACGCTGCTTTATATGAATCCTGGTTCATTTGTAAGTACTGATCCTCAGAAACTTAGTACTGAATTTATCACCATACACCCATTCCATAATTGTTTATTATTATTCTGTTGTGCAGCTGCAGTCTACCCAAAGCTTAGGGTAAGGAATGTGTTTATATTCTCCTTTCTTCCCTCATCAGGAATAGTTACCCCTGTTGCAATCTTCTAATCAGCACCCTTCATGTGAAATAATCCCTTTGCTATATTTGAATATGGATATATAATCTGAGAAATGCCATGTATTTTATTATTTGAACAGCCCTTTCACTGATTAGCAATGTACAGCAGCTCAGCCACTATGGTAGATTATCTGCCCCAATACAGACATTTTCTTGATCTTGGTCCATATTCCTGTGGGTGTGAACCCAATGTAAATAGGATCTCTTGAAGATGTTGTGTGATCCAAGTGAAGGAAGTTGGACCTTAATCTGGATTACTGGAGTCTTTTATAAGCAGAAGAAATTCAGACAGAAAGAGAAAGCCACAGGGAGAAGCTGGAAGTTGGAAGTCAATGGAATGTGGAAGAGAAAGTGGAGGGCATCACCACGTGATGTGAAAGCCAAGGAACTGAAGGATTGCCGCTAGCCAGAATGCTACCAATCCTGGGAGGAAGTAAGCCTTCCTGCCTCTGAAACCTTGAGAAAATAAATTCCCATTTTTGAAGCCAGCCCACTTTGTGGTGTTAGTCATAGCAGCTGGGAAACTAAGCTAATTACCGATGCTTGATGTACCTTTCTCTGCCTGTTTCCTCATATGAAAAGGGGAGTGATAATAGTATCTACCATAGAGGCTTGCTACATGGAGGAAATGAGTTAATGTCATATGTAGTGCTTAGTGTGAGGCTGGCACATTGTAAGTGATCAATAAATGATAGCTATTGTTATTATCATTGATGTTATTACTCTTAGTTTCCAAGTTACAAAAAGATTTTAGTTAAGTGTTCCTAATATATGCCTTTATTTAACTGAAATATTATCAGTTAACATAAATATTTTTATTTTAGAATACTTTTATAATTATGGCAAAGGTGCGTAGATAGTACAGAGATTTCCCATATATATGCACCCAGTTTCCAATATTATTAATAGATGACATTACTATGATACATCTGTCACAACTAAGGAATCAACACTGATATGTTACTATTAGCTAAACGTCATGCTTTATTCAGATTTCACTAGTTTTTTTTTAATGTCCTTTTTCTGTTCCAGCGTCCCAAGGAAAATACCACATTACAACTAGTTATTAGATTTCCTTAGACTCTTCTTGACTGTGACATCTTCTGAGATTTTCCTTGTTTTTGATAACCTTGAAAGTTCTGAGGTGCACTGGTCAGGTATTTTGTAGAATGTTCATCATTTGGGATTTGTCTAGTATTTTTCTCATGGTTAGACTGGAGTTATGGGTTTTGGGCAGGAAGATCACAGAAGTGAAGGTCTCTTTTCATCATATTATATTAAGGTTGTGCATTGTCAACATGAGTTATCATTGATGATGTTAACCTTGATCACCTGGCTGAGGTAGTGTTTGTCAGTTTCTCCACTATAAAGTTACCTTGTTTTCCACCTTTCTGTACTCCCCTTTTTGGAAACATGTCATTAAGGGCAGGTACTACTCAAGTGATGGGGTGTTCACTTGAGGGGGCATGCCTATATAAATTATTTAGATGCTTCTTTGGAGAGTTGTCTTTGTTCCTGATTTATTTATTTACTTATTCAATCATTCACTTGTATTAGTAGAGACTCATGGATATTTCTCTTACACATTGGGTTATAATCTGATATGCTATTATTTAGTTTGTTGCCCAGAGTTTTCCAGCTTTGCCCATTGGGATTGATGTTGTGGATTAATTCATGTCCCTCATGAAGACATGTTCAAGTCTTAACCCTGTGGATGTGAACCCATGTATAAATTGGACCTTAAGATGTTATCATTTAAGGTGTGGCCAAACCTTATGAGAATGAGGGTGGGCCTTAAACCCAAATGTCTGAAATCCTTACAAGCAAAGGAAAGTGAATATAGAAGTATAAGCCAGAGAAAGAGAGATTGACATGTAATAAAGGAAGAGATGCTTCTGTAAGTCAAGGAATCCCAAGGATTGCTGGTAAAACCTGCATCAAAATGCTATAGACCAGGGGAGAAAGCACAGCCTGGCAATACCTTGATGTTGGACCTCCAGCCTCCCAAACTGTGAGACAATAAATTCCTGTTGTTTAAACCAACAAGTTTTGGTATTTGTCATAGCAGCCCTGATAAACCAAGACAGGAGCTCTTCCAGGTTGTATCCTGTGTATCTTTTACAAGTCCCCATCTCTTTGTGGTTTGAGCCTTTCCTTATTTTCTAGCAATACAAGATGCCCCCAGTTCATCTTATATATTTCCTGCTCATATCCTAGAATAAGCTATTTTATCAGGATGTTCTGGTTCCTTTATTTGGGGAATAACGTTGGAAAACAAGATCTGAACACTAGGTGCAGGATAGCTTTTCATGATTTTTTCTAATTGCAGCAGACTTCACTTTATTTTTAGATCTCTTTTTACAGCAGTCTGCAGGTTGACCAATCCTATTCTATTTTTCATACTACCAGAAATGTTTTCTGTTTTTCAAAACTTTTAACCTCAACTTAGTTTAATAAATACCTATACTGCTTGAAATAGTTAAATTCAATTATATTCTATTTCCTTCTGTTTCTGTATCATGACAGTTTCTAGTTAACACTATGGACAATATCCTATTCCCCAAAGGAGGAGCACTTACAGTCAATTATTTCTCAACTAATCCATGGTTTCTCAGAGTCTAGTTAAAATGCACAATGCTTTCAAAAAGGCCCTCAAGTTCTAATGCCAATATGAGGCTTTTTTGGTAAAAAACCCCAGTTTAAGGAGGCCATCCCCCAGGCTTACCATTGTGAAGATGAAAGGAGGCTCGAAGCAGAGAATTGGGGACCTTGTGACATGGAACTAACTGTGGTAAAAAGCTGCCAAGAGGGATTTAGTACAATTCAGATCTTTTGGTCTTTTGTGGGAAGGCAAATTAAACAGGATTTTGATGAAAAACCCTATCATTTTGGCTTTTTTGCTTGTCTCACCACATGACAGTCCTTCTTTATTTATTTATTTTTAAGTTAAATGGCTCATATTCCACAGCATCCTTAATCTAGTGCAACCTAGCAGCAACTGGAGAGAAAAATAACTGCAAACTGGGCTTCCTGTGATGTCCTTCATGCCAGCAAAGCATCTCTCAAAATTGTAACTGTGCTGGCAAAAATAAAGTGTGTGCAAAGACTAATCTGTATATTGTCACCAATAATTATGAAGTCCTCGATACCTTTAGTATGAAACTGTAACTTTTAAAAGTCCTGGTCCAGAGGTTGTTATGAATGAGTAGAACTTTTACAGGAACAACTTAGGCGAGTAAAAAGAAGGACTTAATTGTTGCAAAAGGCTTGTGAAGCCAATAACACTTTATATTTTAGGTGGCTAGAAATGCCATGGTTTGCTCTTTTTTTTTTGTCACAATATTCATTTTTACCCAAATTTTTTAATTAGAGAAGTTATGAGTTTAAAGAAAAATCATGCATAAAACACAGTATTCCCATGTAACACCCTATTAATAACACCATGCATTGGTATTGAACATTGTACAATTGATGAAAGCACATTTTTATAATTGTACTGTTAACTATGGTCCATGGTTTCACTTAGAGTTCCATCAATTTAAAAAAATATATATTCTTGTAACATTTACATAACCTAAAACTACCCCTTTGAACCACATTCAAATATATAATTCAATGGTGTTATGTTTACAATGTTGTGCTACTATTGTCACCGTCAAATACCAAAACTTTTCTATCATCCCAAATAACACTCTGTACATTTTAAACATTAACTCCTATTCTCTACCCCAACCCCAACCCCTGGTAACCTATATTCTAGATTTGAATTCTGTGAGTTTTCTTATTCTAATTATTTCCTGTTAGTGAAATCACATAATATTTGTACTATTGTGTCTAGCTTATTTCACTCAACATGATGTCTTAAAGGTTCATCCTTGTGCATGTATCAGAACTTTGTTCCTTTTTATGGCTTAATAATATTCCATTGTGTGTATATACCACATTTGTTTTATCCATTCATCAGTTGATGGACGCTTGGGTTGCTATCATCTTTTTGCAATGTGAATAGTGCCATTATGAACATCAGTGTGAAAATATCTGTTC
The DNA here is from genome assembly GCF_015220235.1 of Choloepus didactylus. Classification (NCBI taxonomy): domain Eukaryota; kingdom Metazoa; phylum Chordata; class Mammalia; order Pilosa; family Megalonychidae; genus Choloepus; species Choloepus didactylus. The sequence goes on along the minus strand of NC_051309.1, from coordinate 114,288,013 downwards.
AAGTGTCTGCTTTCAACTTTTGAGTGTATACCTAGAAATGGGATTGTGGTATCATAAGGTAATTCTATTCATAACTTTCTGAAGAATGGCCAAACTGTCTTCCACTGTGGTGGCACCATTTTACACTTCCACCAATAATGAATGAGTGTTCCTATTTCTCTATATCCTCTCCAACAGCTATAATTTTCCATTTTAAAAAAATAGTATCCATTCTAGTGAGTGTGAAATGGAATCTCATTGTGGTTTTGATTTGTATTTGCCTAATGGCTAAGGATGTTGAGCATCTTTTCATGTGCTTTGTGGCCGTTTGTATATCTTCTTTGGCAAGATGTCAGTTCAAGTCTTTTGCCCATTTTAAAATTAGGTTGTCTTTTCCTTATTGAATTGAAGCATCTCTTTATATATTCTGGATAGTAAATCCTTGTTGGATATGTGGTTTCCAAATATTTTCTCCCATTGTGTAGGTTGAGGCTTTACTTTCACGATAAAGTCCTTTGAAGCACAAAACTTTTTAATTTTGATTCAGTCCCATTTATCCTTTGGATGTAAAGTCTAAGAAACCACTGTCTAGCACAAGATCCTACAGATGCTTCCCTATGTTTTCTTCAGGAGTTTTATAATTCCTGGCTCTTATATTTAGGTCTTGGATCCATTTTGACTTGATATTTGTATATGGTGTGAAATAGGGGTCCATCCTCATTCTTTTGCACACAGCATTCAGTTTTCCCAGCACCATTTGTTGAAGAGAATTTTCTTATCCAATTGAGGCATCCTTGCCTACTTCTCAAAAATCAGGTGGCCATTACTATGAGGGTTGATTTCTGAGCTCTCAGTTCCATTCCATTGGTCCACATGTTTGTCCTTATGCCAGTATCATGCTCTTTTGATTACTGTGACTTTTTTTTTTCCCAATCCTTGAAGCTTTTATTTGGGAGGTAGGGAGAGTCCAACTGATGAACAAGATTGGGGTTCTTAGGAGGTGCTGGAAGAGAAAGCTGGACGGACTCAAGAGTGGTTGAAGTCTTAGGAAGAGGGGGATTGGTGGTGGTTAGGGGAGGAGATGCCTTGAAGCGCTCTGGGTATAAAGGAATGAGGTGGGGGGGGTGGCGTAACCACCCTTTATAGCCTGGGTGCCTTTATTCTTCTGACCTTTTATTTCCTTTGCATCTTTATCACACTTTACTCCCTGGGAGATGCGTTTGGGGCACCTCATGTTTCAAACGTGGCACAACTCAGGGGGAACCCAGCCTAAGGCTGGGAAGTGCTTTCTATTTCAGCTATCAAAGTAGCGCCCTCATATGCTCGCGGCTTGGGTTTAGGGTTCTGATCACTCTGAAGCAATTTTCATGCTGTGGTTTTGTGCTCCATGCAGGTTTTCCTCCTGACCTGAGCCCACGTTCTAATCCTAGCCCACTCTTCCGAACTCCAGCAATTTCAACTCACATGTGCCCTGCCTGGCACCTAGTGAAGCCGCATGGGAGGTAGTGCGGCAAGACAGGACGCCTGCGGCCGGCCGCGTCCAAGCCCCTTTATTCGCTCTCCCGCAGCCCACACCCCCTTCCCCGCGCTCTCAGGCCTGCATCGCCGACTGCAACTTCTCCGCCTGCAGCTTCACTCGGGAGCCTGGTAAGCCCGTTCCGACAGCTGTGGCACTGAGATTTCGCGGTCCGTGAGATTGTCCCCGTTTAAGGGGTCCATCATATCCTTCCGAATTAGCTTCTCCACGTACTCGAGGGTGGCCATGGTCCCAGAGGGCCGCAGCAGGGCGCCGGGCGTGGCGTTGCTCCGGCCTTCGCGGGTCACCGCGCACAGCGCTAAGAGCCGGTGATGAGCCCCACGTGGTCCAAGGAGCCGGAGCCGACGAGGGGCCTGAAGCGCTGGGGCTTCAGGTCTGACATGCACAGCGGCTTCCCCAGCGTGGGGCAGGTCTCGGTGCGCCTCGGCTTCTCCAACTTGGTGGTGTTGGCATCGGGCGTCAGCGACCTGATACAGAAGCTGGGCAGCGCGTTGTCCTTGTCTTTGTTTGTGGGGCCAGTGCCGGGCCCAGGCCGGGCCTCATTTGGGCCTCGGGTGTGAAGGGATTGAGGGGCTGGATTCCAATGGCCGCCTCCTTCTCCAGGAAGACACGCACGCAGCTGGTTCTGCGCCGCCGCCCGCTGCAGCTCCTTGTGCACCTCTCGCGGGATGCCGCGCTGCTTCTCGTAGGCCTTCATCTGCCAGGCAGTTTCCTTCTTCTGGTGCAGAATGTTCTCGAGGATGACGTTGCGTGCATACAGATACCCGCCCGAATGGTGACAGGGTTGTGACAGAGCTGCAGAGAGAGGCCACAGCTGTCGAAGTCCATCACGGCATCCCGTCTCAGTTGAATGTTCTGGATCCCCGTATTGCTGAGGCCACTGTGTCTTTCTTCTGCTGGTTTGGTGTAGGCAGCTCCCGCCATGCAGTTCTTGCCATGAGGTGTCTTCCTCACAGTCGACTCCTTGTGTCTTGTCACTTCTTGGTCTGTTCCCCTATTCTGAAAGGGCGTGCTCCCATTACTGTGAGTTTGTAATAAGTTTTAAGACTGACAAGTGTGAGCCCTCCAACTTTGTTCTTGTTCAAGATGGCTTTGATTATTCAGGGCCCCTTATACTTCCGTATAAATTTGATGATTGGCTTTTCCACGTCTGAAAATAATGTTATGGGAATTTTTATTGGGATTGCATTGACTCTGTCAATTGCTTTAGGTAGAATTGACATCTTAACATTTAGTCTTCCAATCCACGAACACAGAATGTCCTTCCATTTATTGAAATTTTTTATTTCTTTTACCAATGTTTTGTGAATTTCTGTGTACAAGTCTTTTATATCCTCGGTTAGATTATTCCTCAATATTTGATTTTTTTTAGCTACCCTTGTAAATGGATTTTTTTTCTTAATTTCTTCTTCTGGTTGTTTATTACTAGTGTATTGAAACGCTACTGATTTTTTTGTTGATCTTGTACCCTGCCACTTTCTGAATTCGTTTATTGACTCGAGTTTTGTTGTGGATTTTTCAGGATGTTCTGTATATAGGATCATATCCTCTGCAAATAGGGAAAGTTTTACTTCTTCCTTTTCAATTTGCATGGCTTTTATTTCTTATTCTTGTGAATTGCTCTGGCTAGAACTTCCAGTACAATGTTGAGTAACAGTGATGACAGTGGGCAACCTTATCTTGTTACAGCTTTTAGAGGGAAAGTTTACAGTCTTTCACCATTAAGTAGGATATCAGCTATGGGTTTTTCATGTATACTGTTTATCATGTTGAGGAAATTTCCTTCTTTTTCTGGTGTTCTGAGTGTTTTATCAAGAAGGGTGCTGGATTTTGACAAGTGCCTTTTCTGCATCAATTGAGATGATCATTTTTTTTTCCTTTAATTGGTTAATGTAACATATTATTAATTGTTTTACTTATATTGACCCATTCTTCCATACTTGGGATAAATCCCACTTGATCACGGTGTATAATTATTTTAATGTGCTGTTGGATTCAGTTTACTAGTATTTTGTTGATGATTTTTGGATCTATATTTGTAAAAGATATTGGTGTGTAATTTTCTTTTCTTGTGGTATTTCTATCTGGCTTTGATATGAGGGTGATGTTGGCCTCATACTTTCAATTAGGGAGTGTTCTCTCTTCAGTTTTTTGGAGGTTTGAGTAGGATTTGGTGTAAATTTTTCTCAGAATGTGTGTTAAAATTCCCCTGTGAAGCCATCTGGTACTGGTCTTTTTTTTGTTGGAAGGTTTTCGATTACTGATTCAATGTCTTAACTATCATTTTTTGTTTGTTTTGTTTTGTTTGGAATCTTCTGTTTTTCTTGAATCAGTTTAGCCAGCTTGTATGTTTCCAGGAATTTGTCTGCTTCATCTAGATTATCCAATTTGTTGGTGTACAGTTGTTCATAGTGTCCTCTAATACTTCTTTTTATTTCAGTGGGGTCAGTAGTAATATCCCCCTTTTCATTTCTGATTTTAGTTAATTGTGCCTCTTTTTTTCCTTTGTCAATCTAGCTAAAAGTTTGTCAGTTGTATAGCTCTTTTCAAAGAACCAAACTTTTGATTTTGTTGATTCTCTCTATTGTTTTTTATTCTCTATTTCATTTATCTCCATTTTAATCTTTGTCATTTCCTTCTTTCTGCTCACTTTGGGTTTAGTTTGCTCTTCTTTTTCTAGATCTTCCAGTTTTTAGGTTAGTTCTCTGATTTGAAATCTTTCTTCTTTTTTAATGTAAGCATTTAGAATAATACATTTCCCTCTTACCACTGCCTTTGCTGCATCCCATTCATTTTGGAATGAAGCATTTTTATTTTCATTTGCCTCAAGATATTTCCTAGTTTTCCTTGTGATTTCCTCATTAATCCAGTGGTTTTTTTAAGAGTAAGTTGCTTAATTTCCACATATTTGTGAATTTTCCATTTCTCCCTTTGATTTGATTTCATGTTTGATTCGGTTGTGATTGGAGAAAGATGCATCCTATGATTTCAATATTTTTGAATTTATTGAGATTTGTTTTTGACCCAAGATATGAATAGTATCTATGCTGGAGAATAATCTGTTTGCATTAAAGAAAATGCGTGTTCTGCTGCTGTTGGGTGAAGTTTTCCATATGTCTGCTAGGTATAGTTTGTTTAGATTATCATTCAAGTCTTCTATTTCATAATTGAAAATGGTATATTAAAATTTCCTACTATTAATTTAGAGCTGTCAGTTTCTCCCTTCAAATCTGTCATTATTTGCCTCATATAATTTTGGACTCTGCTGTAGGTATGTATATATTTGCAATTGACCTCTTTATCAGTGTGTAATGACTGTCTTTGTAACAGTTTCTGACTTAAAGTTTATTTTATTTAATATTAGTATAGCTACCCACAGTCTCTTTTGGTTACTACATGCATGGTATATTTTTTCCATCCATTCTCTTTCAACCTACCTATATCTTTGAATTTAAGGTTAGTCTCATAAACAGCATATAGTTGGGTCATGCTTTTTTATCCATTCTGCCAGGTATTTAATGCACAAAATAGAGCTGCTACAATAAAATGGTGGACCCATGTTTCAGATAGATATATCCTGAAATTTTAAAAATAATTTTTAAATAAATAACAAGATTTATTCCATAAGTAATTAGTAGTGAAAATCAATAGGGCTCCATTGATAGATGGATGGGTAGTTAGTTAGCTAAGTGATTTGCTGTTGACTCAGTTTCAAACCTCAGAAAGATTAGAAACTACCACATATTATAAATGTTTTGTATTTTTGCAACATTTTTAAAATTTCACAGGCCAATTCTAAGAATGCCCAAGGCTAAATTTAATAGAAAAGTTGAACCTTGAATCAATTCAAGTCAATTCCTTATTCTACAGAAGCAGCTGTTGTGATGAGAAGAGACAGCACATCATGTCACAGTTGCTTCCACCATGATTTGTCCTAATCTTCCCACACTGGCTGGAAAGCTAGACAGATATGAGTTTGGCGAGGGTGAGACTTAAATCAAGCAGATGATATTATTTGGGAGATGTAAATAATTGCAAATGTGTGGGTATAATGATTGTGTGGTATGCGCAAACAGTATATTGGTGAAGAAGGATTGTTTCAGGGATGGGGCTTCAGATCAAGGAAAGAGGGTGATACAAATTAGGAAGGATAGGGTTATAGGTTGATACTTTAGTGAAATGAGAGAACCAGCTATGTCTGGAGTGAGGAAAATACATTCCAGGTACAGGGAATGGCAAATATAAATGTCTAGAGGGTTTTTTTTTTTTACCTGATGTGTTCTAGGAATGGTAAAAATGCATTATAATTGCCAGTGATTTTTAGATGCTTCTTAGGAACATGATCTGGTTTTGAACTCTCTCCAGAAAACTTAGCCTGGTCCTGAGTCTGTGGAGTCATGGATATGTTCTCGAACCAGAATGTTGTCATATTTTCTTATCTTGAATAGGTAAACTCATTTTTTCCTTGCCATTTTTTCCCAAATAAAAGGCTTTGGAAGCACTGAGAGGAAATTAATAAGCAAGGATTTGATCTCATTGCTACTCTAGAAATTCTCTAACTCCCACAGAAATCTGAGGTATTTTCTTCCAAAATATATATCTCTCTAAAATCTTTCATTAACTATCAGCAGTTGGTTAAATCTTACTATGATCATGTCCAGGGAAGGTTTGTTAAGCTTGTTTATTTGTAACAGGTGTTAGAATTTGACATTTGATTTGACTTACCCATATTTTGGGGCACTGTAAATTAAGAAAGCATCTAAAATATGCACAAGCTTGTTATGTAGAAACGTACTTACAGATAGATGGGAAACTTTCAATAAAACTTTCCTTTCTACTTTAGGTTTGAAAAGCTTGGTAATTTTCTAGTGCTTCTCAGCCAGCTGATTTCAGTCCAAGAGGCTAAAAGAATATAACAAGAAACCTGTTCTTGTAAAATTTTCAGTCTGTCTGAAACAAGTTTGAGCAGGAAGTATTTGTGAGAAGCTGTTTTCTCAGAGTCTCCCTCCTGGTTCCTCATTCCAGGAGGCTTTCTCCACACCCAAATGAGTCTCTGAAACTTTTGTTTTAGATTTTTCTATTCCATACTAAGACTATTAAATGGAAAACAGGCAAGTGGGGCCAACTTCTCAATACAGTTTAGTGACACAGCAGTTCTCATTTGCTTCTGATGATACTGCCTGGATCAGCTCAACATGGTTTTGTCAATCTCAAAACTTAAGGAGACTATAAGCATGTCATCCCCCTACCCCTATTCCAGTGAATTGATAGTACTGTCGAAGCTGTGAGGGCAGGGACCACATGTATCTCATTTAGTACTCTATCCCCCCAGGGCCCAGCAAAATGCCTGTCACATAAAATGTGTTCACTTATAATTTATTAAGTATATGAATGACTAGCACATTAAGTACTGTCTGTCTGTAGCATCCAATTTGGAGAACTCAAAACCCAAACCAGACTTTACAAACTCTTTGCCCTTAATTTACTGCCTCATGGCCCTAGCATTCATTTAATTTCATTTCATAACTCAAATTAATTGCTCTTAATAACCCTGAAAAATATAGGAAGCAGATGCTTTTATAAAATTTATTTTTCTTCCAGATAAAGATAGTTAACCATAAGAAAGCCACATGCCTTATTTACAATCAGATGATTATTTTTAGTACTAATTCTATGTTCATAAGAAATCTGCCAAAAATGTGAGCTTAAAAATTCCCAAATAAAAAACAAAAGGCTTGAATCATTAGTACTTTTTGTTCAAAACCATATTACTAGGGATCCACTATATATTAAGTACCATAATAGATGCTATGTATGAACACATAAGAATCCAAGGAAATTTGTCTAATTTTTAGGAGTTAAATAATAATAACATGTATTGAGTACTTAGTGTGTGCCAGCTACTGGGCTAAATTTTTACATTACGTAATTTCATCCTCATCAGAGGCCTAGGAGCTAGGTACTACTGGCTTCCACATTCTACAGATGAAGAAACTAAGGTTTACAAAAGTTAAATAAATTGTCCATGGTCAAACTAATAGGAAGTGGTGGAAGTGGGATTTGAACTTGAACCTGATTTTTTTTCTTGTGCTTTTTCCTTGAGCATTTATGTTTACTTTTTGTTCTTCAAGTGAATATTCCAGTTGAGGTGAGGGTTCAGAACATACTCATGAAATAATATTTGCAAAACAAAACATACATGACTGTGGGTAACCATAACACAGATTACTAACATAAGCCACAGAGTGGGCCCAAATAAAGAGGAGATTAACCTGGGAAGCATTTCCTGCAGAAAGTGAGTTGGTGTCTGTATTGGCAACTGTGGAAGAATATATTTTTTGTGAAGATAAGAAATAGACTGTCACTAATTATGTTCAAAGATAAACCTTTATTTCCTTAATTTATAATGTGGGCTTCTGGTTAGATAATAATGACAACAACAATAACAACACCTTATATCTGTATAATATGCAAGAGTTTAAGCAAACATAATTTGATTTCCTCTGCAGATTAATGGTCCTTAATGTGCTAAGAATGGGTTTAATATAAGCATAAAGACACTAGAGGAACTTTTGTGATAAAGCCTTGGAAAAGGGCAACCTTTTAAAAGACCTCAACATTCAAAATATGATGAAGTAATGGAAACCCTCTGCAGTCTTGCCATGAATTTCTTTTGAATCATTTTTGAAATCATGGGAATCAGCCCAGAACCCCTTTCCTGCCCTACCCCACCCCACTTACCCCACCCCATTCCCACCACACACAGTGCTGCTCTTTGTGAAAAGAAAGGAAGAAAACAACCACATTATAGGAGTGGTTTTCATATTCATGGATGGAACTGTTCAGAATGAATCTGTAGTAGGTCAACATTTTTGTATATTTCATAATACATAGGGAAAATAAATATAATCTTTTTAAAGAGCATCTCTTGAGTTTACCAAATAATGAAGAGCACAAAAGCAGTTGTCTAGCTATTCCCTTTTAAGAGAAGATAATAATAATAAGAGACTTGTGTACTGGCACAAAAGTTACCATTAGGGAGAGAGAACAAGGAAGAAAAGAGGAGCACCAGGCCGGGAGGAGAAAACAGAAGACGAAGATTCACCCAAGGCATAGACTAGATTTATACCAGGAAAATTATTTGTTTTGATGCTAATATACTTTATTAATACCTCCCTAAGTCATTTGGATTAATTCAGCATACTTTGGTAATATATTTTAGTGTTTCTCATTATGGCAAACAAAACAAAACAAATGTATACTCACATACTTGCTGGTGAATAATTTTCTTTGGTTCCACATGGTGATGGGATAGAAATAAAAGATTAAAAGTCACTTCTGGGCTATTTGTGCTTCAATAACATTTTATTCTTACTATTATGTATCTAATGGAATTTGCAGATAATTCTTTAAAAGATATAGACATACAATTTCTTTTTAATGTTAGAAACATCGTCACCTCAAATATGTGGCATATATAATAATTTTCAATCTCAGAGCTATTCCATCACCTTCTTAATATATTTCTTTAAATGTGGGCATGCATGGCAAAATGGTCCCTTTCGTGGTATTAGAATTCAGTTATTTAACAATAAATATTGAAGTTGAGTAACAGAAATACAGAAAATACATATTTAGTAGGTACTTGTTTTTTCCCTAAATTGAAGCAGAGTAGCCCTAATTTTCAATCATGTATGTGTCAAGCATTTGTGTTTCTCCTAAAAAGAGAAAAGAAAAGAAAAACATCCTTAACAAAAACCTTAAAATATTATCTCTATATTTGGGGGAGATTTAGGAACTGAGAGCAAGATTTCTGTGTATTTTAGAGTGTGCCCTAGTTCTTAATTGTAAAAAAGAAAACAACAACAACAACTCATATAGTAAGATTTCACAAATTTAAGACAGGTTTGGCGGTGACCAGGGAGGTTAAGACATGAGATTATGTAATCTGAATTTATTCATTCATTTATTCAACAAATATTTAATGAGTATTTTTAAAGTTTTAGGGCTTTTTGCCAAGTCCTGAAGATGTAATGGTGAAAAAAGCCAAATCTTACCCTGTCCTCTTGGAGCTTACAGCCCAGATGGGAAGATAACATTAATTAATCAACAAACAAATGTAAAAGTAACTGTGAGAAGTGCTCTGAAGGGGAAGTTCTAGGGGATTTGACAGAATTGCGGAGGGACTGGTGACGGGGGTGGAGGTGGAAAGCTTGCTTGAGGACGATCCCTAACTGAGATGTGCAAACTGAGTACTGCAGACTGGCAAGGAGGTGTATTCCTGGTAGCAGAAACAGTGTTCAGAGGCCCATGGAGGAGAGTATAGTGAAAAAGAGCCTCCTATAGCTGGGATGAACAGGTGGACTTAAAGCTGAGAGGTCCATAGGAAACAGACCACACAGACTCTTGCAGGCCATGCTAAGACTTTATCTTTATACTAAGCACAATGTCAAGACAGTATACTGTGCATTACTGCATTACCTCAACCTGCTTTTAGTGGAGGAGCATTTTAAAATCCATTACAAAGTCTCTGTGACTCAGTCTTTCATCCTCATTCTTTTTTCTTTTTAATTGTATGTTCATCAATGAATATGAGCTATAGGAAATCACATGGCAACTCTCAGGGAGGTAAAGAGAAATGTTTAGCTTTGACTTTCAACCTGTTTTTCTTTTTTTAATTAGAGAAGTTGTAGGTTTACAGAAAAATCATGCATAAAATGCGGAAGTCCCATATACCACTGTATTATTAACACTTTGCATTAGTGTGGCACATTTGTTACAATTCATTAGAGAACATTAATGTACTATTAACTATAGTCCATTTACAATAGTGTTCACTGTTTGTGGTATGCAGTCCTATGTTTTTTTAAAAAATTTTATTCTAATAACATTTATAAAACCTAAAATTTCCCCTTTTAACCACCTTCACATATATAATACACTTTTCCTTTAATAGCGAGTAGTGATTTTCAGTTATTTTCTGTCCTAAATAATAAATTTGATTTGGAAGGACTTTCTGTACATTATTGTTAAAAACTTTTGTTTCTCTAACAAATATGAAATGTAAATACCATGGATAGGGAGTCTGGAAAATGGCTGCCACTGCGACATACAGCCATTTTAGCTTAGACTTCCTATGAGTATTATCTTTCACTAACCCAGCCTTTCTGACAGCATTATTTCTGGGAAATCAAGCTAATTTCTCTTACTCTTTCACTGCTGAAAGGGTTTCTCATACACCTTCCCCACTCCTAGTGTGTTCTTATCTCTGTACGAGATAATCTGTAATAATAATCCATGTGACTCCTTTGAAATTGTTTTTCTTAATAAATGCTATCAACATTTTTTTTTCTCACTTAACTCCATATACTGATTTTCGGTTCAAATACTGCTACCTCTCTGAAAACATTTTTCTAATTCTTGCTTTGTCTTAGGATCGTTTATGCTCTTATAAAAGAAACTATTTTATTCAAGCCTTCACATGTATACATTATTACTTACCATATTTGTATAATCTCTTTTCAATTTATAAAGTGTCTCTTTACACTTAATCTCACTTTATTTTCTTAAGGTGGTAGGTGTAATTGTTCTAATTTTATATTTGAAGAGATCAGTATATAAGGAAATTAAGTAATTTGCCCATAGTTATATTTTTGGAAAGTGGCAAAGTCAAGATGCAAACTAGATAATATTATTTTTAAAATATATAATTCCCAAATTAAAGTGCCTATTATACACGAGGCAATGCCTTGAAATTGAGAATAGGACAGCGAATAGAAGATCAAATCCCTGCTTTCATAGAGTTCACATTCCGCAACTGGGTATTTTGACTTAATTTTTTCTCTATAAATACAAAACCACAATGGCATCATTTACATAATCAGATTATTATGAGTTTCTTAATTTACCTGAATCCTGGAGTTTCATTTTTTGAAAAAGGGCTGTCCACATGTTAAAATGACCACTAAAGTATTATACAATATGCACCTCAAATTTTTGTTACGTGAAACAAGAATGTCTCTTGCTCTTTTTTCCATGTGACCCTGTGCATTTTCAGAACAGTTGATTGAGCTGAGAGTGTTACCTACAACCATTGAACGGAGCCAGGCTAAATGATCTGTTCACAGAATGACCTCATGGCCTTGGCTAAACGTTAGACTTCGTGAGCAGGCCAGCTTTTAGAGTGTGCCAAGATGCTATTGCCTAGGCATTGCTGGAGAGCTTATACTGAGTTTGCTGACGTGAATATAATTGTTCTGTTGACTTACATCAAGAAATCATTCCTTTATCTCACCCCCAATGTGGAACATGGATTCTAATAATACCTATGTCATTTTAATTCATCCCACAAAATAACAAGTCATATATTTCTTGAGTTAACTGTTCAATGTCCTCTCATAACTTAGCTGGAAAATAAACTTGGTGATTCCAACTATGTTGGAAAAGGACTATTGCTCTGAACTTTTCCTAAGAATTCTTAAGAGACAGTGTTTCTCAATAATATTCTACTATGACCCCAAGTTTAGGATCATTGTTCATATGAAAAAATCACTTAGAAGGAAATGTCAAGATTCAAACTCTGATAGAATATTCAGAGTGGAAACAAAATTATTACTCAAGTTGTTAGTTTATTTCCAAGATTTTAAGTCTCCGTTAAAATAGTATGCTAATTTTGGGGGAGTGAGTCTAAGGAATCTAGGGAATGAGGAGGACACGAATTTGATGCTAGGTGACTGTTGCCCCCAGTTTGAACCAAGGTAGTAATAGGAACTACACGGAGAAAATACAAGGATATCTCACCAGAAATTTCATTGTCCTGGATTCATGGAATATTTTGAAGTAATCTTTGCAATTAATACAGTATTTTGATAATGGCATTGTGATGCAGAAGCTTCTTTAAAACAATAAGCAAATGAAGAAACAAAACTGCCCGTTAGGTTTTATATATGTAAATGGTAGTTAAAGGAGGCTTTCCGTTTAGGTCAAATTTGGCAAGAGGGGAAAAGGTTGCAGTTCTACACAGTTCCAGCAGGGGTCAATATGTTTTCATCATTACATACTGGATGCTCAGTGAGCAAGCAGCAAAAGTGTTGATCCTAATTGGAGCAGACACTAGGATCTTCTATAATCTTCTGACATCCTTTTCAAATAATGTTTCTTAGGTGGGTGGTGGGCTGGTGGCTGCAATGCCAGTTCAGGCTTCTCTACAATGAAGCCTAACCATTGTCAATTATTTTTGATGTATGTTAGCTTAACTTAAGTCTCCTTACAGGCTTTTCCAACCCACAGAAGGGTATTCCTCCTCCTAATTACTGAGACACAGTACCCAGGATGGTCAGGACAAGTGTGTTATTTTGGCTGAATGTGCTCTCCAAAACCCATTCCCTCCTTTTCCAGCCTTCCTGTGCAATTCCTACTCAGCACAAAAAAAAAAAAAACAAGCATACACCTTCAGTCAGATGTCTTAGGAGTATTTTTTACCAGTCATTCGGCTTTAACTCTTTAAATGAAGGAAACTAGAAATAGACTAGTGAGTACATACGATTATAGTTGCATATATATCGCTTCCGATAGTGGTTAATTGAGACCAAATCCCTTCCCTGCCCCTGCCCCTTTCCCCTTCCCCACCCCCCACTTTCAAGTAATTTGTTCATGGGCCAGTCGGTGGTATTCAGGGAAGAAATTGTCATCCTTCACGTGCATTTTAAAGAATGGTGGCTGCCTGAGTTTCAAAGTGTCACACTGAAGCCCACGTGCTCTGAGTCAAAGAAAAACTGTGTTCTGCTCCACATATGTAGACTCATTTTGACTTTCCTTGGCCCTGACTACAGCCCTTTCTGTTGAGCAGAGGAGTGAATGTCTCCATGTAGAGACATTTTCAGAAATCCGATTCTGGAGAGCTGAGGAGTGTTCCAGCAGGAATATATTATTGGGACACTTAGAAGGTGGTTAACTGCTTGGGTGCTGCTGCTTGTACTGGGGAGAGAAGGGAAAAAACAGCATATCAGATGTGGCTCTAGCTCCACAAAGCTTAGCCAAAGTGGAGTTTTAAGGTTATGTCCCCATATATCTCTATAGGTAGGAGGGATGTCTTGGAAAGTTAAAACAGGGTTGTAGGTGAGGACAGACAGAGTGAGGCAAAATCAGGTCCGGATTTAGAATAAGTTCATAGAGTCTGGGATCATTTTCTACCTTGCAAAGAGCTTGAGATTTTCCTAAAATTGAATCTTCTATCACAGACCAGAGCTTCAGTGCCAGATATCAGGGAATATATTTATAACGTCTCTCAGAAATGTGGATGTTTCTTTTACTTTCAAAGATTAACAGAGCCCTTTAATGCATCAATAATAATAATAAAAATAAAATCCAGTCGTCACTATTGTTTTGGACAAATTTTGCTTTCATGTTTAAAATGGCATATTTAAGCAAAGCAGGTGATAAAACTCTTTGATGAGACTACACTTTATCTCCTTCACTTTAATTCCTTACTTATATAAAAGGCAAAACTTAATGACCTCCCTCAAATTCTAGGAAAGGTATGAGGCATAAATGCTCTAAGTTGATGAAGAGAACAGCAGTGATTTCATCTTGGGTCTGACAGTCACCTGACAGGTGATACCCGATGTTGCTGATGGGTAGTCTGGAGAAGTTGGGAGGAATTTTAAGCTCATCCTTGGCTGTTGCAGCAAAGATTAATTTCTTTATTTTGTAAGGGCTGTAGCAACAGTACAAAGTGGTTTTGATGCATAATATTACATCTCTTAAAAGAGACATATATTTATTTATTAACTCAAGGGGTATTTATTGAGGACCTACTATGTGCCAGACATTGATCTAAGTACTGGGGCTATATTGGTGAATAAGACAGGTATTCTCATAGGGCTTACATTCTGTTTGTTAAAATATACATGCTTTGAAAGAATATAAATGTATGTTCTAAAAAAAACTCAATATATTTTTATTTCCTCACTTCACACATTTGCTTCAAATGTAGGCAGAAAAACTTCTTGTATTCTTTGAAGGTGAAAAAAATATATAACTGCAGGATGAACTACAGAATTTCAGTGACTGCTGAATTGCTTCAAAACCTAAATTGGGAGCAAAGTGGATGCAAAATGGTTTACAAATAATTAGTAGATTAAGATGCGCTTTAGTTAGTGCATCCATTCATAAAACTGAGTAAAATGCTTCTTGAGCAGTTGACAGCAGAGTTCAAGGTTGCCCATCTCCTCTGCAGGAGGTCGTGGTAACTAAACATGACTATTTCTTGTTCTCACAGCATGGTTTCAGGGAAACCAAATGGTCTCTGCCCTCAGGGTCCTAATTGCATGCATTTGGAGAAGTGAGAGGAGAGGTTTTCCAAATTATGCTTTAAGACTGCAAAGGATTTTAACTCTATCCATAGAATTGATCATAAGCATGGAAACGACTTTGAAATAGAAAAAATAAGGTATTTATTTCATTTATTTATTAAGGTACAGCTCTATGCTCTCAAAGACTGACATCTTATATCTAGTGACTTATAAACCTTCATTTGAAAACTCAATTAAGATCCAGGCTTTGAAGGTGTGTTGCTTGCTATTAGTGTGTTACATGTTTTAAGGTATTTGGGAAGCAGGGCCTTAGGCACCTACTTTAATTTCTGTGTAATGGTCATACAGCCATTTTACGGCTCAGTTTTGATCCTTTTCTACCCACTTGCTTGGAGAAGAAAAATTCCAGAACCGAAGAGGAGAACTGGTCCTTTACCTTCCCCGTTGATTTGATTTTGATATTCATCCCTGTTTGCTTTTCTCATACAAATATATGATGTTTGATGCTTTCTTGTTTGCATTTACCCTGATTTACTGAATAATCACAAACTAAAAGATTGCCTCAGAGTCTGAGTGTTTTAATTTCCTAGGCTGCTTAAGCAAATACCATGAAATGGGTTGGCTTAAACAATGGGAATTTATTAGCTTAAGAGTTGTGAGGCTAAAAGAAAGTCCAAATCAAGGCATCGTCAAGGTGATGCTTTCTCCCCAAAGACTGTGGTGTTCTAGGGCTGGCTATTGGCGATCCTTGGCTCTTCTGTCAAATGGCAAGGCACATGGTGGTGTCTCAGTTTCTTTCCCTTCTCTTTCAGGTTTTGTTGATTTCGGCTTCTTGATTCCTGTAGCCTTTTTTTCTCTCATGTCTGAATTCATTACACCTAAAGAACTCCAGTAATGTGATTAATGCCCATCCTAATTGGGTCTGGGCCACACAAACCTTTACTGAGGTAACCTCATCAAAAGATCCTGTTTACAGCGGGTTCACATCCACAGGGATGGTTTAAATTTAAGAACATGTTTTTTTGGGGTACATACAGCTTTAAACTACCACGTTGGGAATTAGAGCCCTCAGGTTAGTGGGATCTAATAGGGAATGGTACACAGATTTCATACATTACTTTTATCCCACACTTGGTAGGGAAGGAAAGAATTCACTGTGATGAAATTATTTTATATATTTATGTATGTGAGTGTGGTATGTGTCTGAGTGTGTGTATGTATGTTAACATAGATATAGAAATGTAGATAAATATATAGACACACACATTTCCTAGCTTTGTCAGCTAAAAAGTCAGAAACAAAGACACACTGGAAGCAATAAGCAAACCTAGCACTCAATCTTGATGTCTAAATACTATTCTCCACTAAAAGGAACCAAATGGCTATTTCCACAACAGTCAGGGCAAATACAAGATGATTCCAGAAGTTCCAGAAAGTAAGGAAATGCTCAAAGAATGATGTTGGTATGTGAAAAAGACAAAGGATCAGTTTCAGCTCTGACATACAAAAAACTTGGAGGTTGTCTCTCCTGTCCTTACGATAAGAAAAAGGTGAAAAGCAGTATGTTTGCTTGGATTCATCAGAGAACTGAGGTCACAGGGAAAACCTGCACCCTGAAACCTGGAGAGACTGGTGAATCCAGAGAGATAGAGCAAATGAAATCTGCTTACCTGGAATCTCCTGTACAGAAGCTCCTGTAATCATAAGCAAGAATACTGAAATAGTAATTTTGATGAAGTGCTGGAGGCTGAGTGTGCACTAGTGTGAGAATGAGAAACTCCTGGGTGTCACATATTTTCCTGAAATTTCTTTTAAAGAACTGCACCAAGTTCTTATGGGAAGTATGAGGGACTGATTCGCTCATGATTCCAGCAAGGGCAGAGGAAGAGTGGACATTGTGAAATTTGCCCAGAGCCTTCTTCATAACAATGTCCATGAGAAAGGCTTTGCCAGAGGGTAATTATGAAACTTTATCCCAGCTAGAGTAAAATAATTTCTTCCTCTTCTTATCCTTCCAACCTGCTGTCTCACCAAAGGGAAAGGAGGTGAACATAGTCTATGGGGCTCAGGGCTTCAAGGGAATATACTAGTAACACTGCAACCAGAGAGGGGAGTAGAAGTCAGGGGAAAAAGGCTAACCCACTGGAGAAACGCTTGTGAAGGCCACAGCCCTGAGATGCAGACCCATTAAAAGACTGAAATTTAACTGGAAGATTAAAAATGGTTTCCCTTCTCCATAAGCTACCACCCCATCAAAAGGGACCCAATATTATAATAGTGGATTACACCTGAAAGAGCTGCAGGCACAGTCTTTCTCTGAGGAGGAAAACGTAGGGAAGCCCAAAGTCAAGAAGAGAGTCAAAAACAAAAACACTAGAGGAATTTGAAGTCTCTGGTACTTATAGGTACAACAGACATTAAATGTAGGCCAACTCCTAGTAACATAAATCTTCAAACTAAAGGCCTCCTTACCTCAGTTCCCATTATCCAATACAAGTCCAGCTTTCAATAAGATACTCAAAGAATGCCAAAAGACAAGAAAAAATACCCTCTGAGATGACAAAGCCATCATCAGAACCAGAGTAAGATATAATATTGATGTTGGAATTAAAAATAACTAAGATTAATATGTTAAAGGCTGTAACTGAAAAAGTAGACAATATGCAAGAACACATGGTAATGTAAGCAGAGAGATGGAATAATAAGAAAGAATCAAAAGGAAAGGCTAGGGGGAAAAAAAAAACACAGAAATGAAGAATGCTTTAGATGGGCAGAGCAGTAGATTTTACACAGTTGGGGAAATAATCAGTGACCTTAAAGATAGGTCAACTGAAACTTCCCAAAATGAAATGCCAAGGAACAAAAGAAAAACAAAACCCAAACCAGAACATCCAAAAACTGGGGAATAGTATTAAAATGTGTAACACATATCTATTGGAATATCAGAAGGAGAAGGAAAAAGAGACTGGAGCAGATGAAATATTTGATATAGTAATGTCCAAGACCTTACCAAAAATAGTGACAGGCATTAAACCACAGGTTCAGGAAGCTCAGAGAACACCAAACGGTAATTACCAAGGAAAAACAAATAGAAACAAACACACCTCGGCAGAACATATTCAAATTGCAGAAACTAAAGATAAAGAGACGCTATTGAAGGAAGCTGTTCTAGTTTGCTAATGCTGCTGGAATGCAAAACACCAGAGATGGATTGGCTTTTATAAAAGGGGGTTTATTTGGTTACACAGTTACAGTCTTAAGGCCATAAAGTTTCCAAGGTAACACATCAGCAATTGGGTACCTTCACTGGAGGATGGCCAGTGGTGTATGGAAAACCTGTTAGCTGGGAAAGCATGTAGCTGGCGTCTGCTCCAGAGTTCGGTTTCAAAATGGCTTTCTCCCAGGACGTTCCTCTCTAGGCTGCAGTTCCTCAAAAATGTCACTCTTAGTTGCTCTTGGGCGTTTTTCCTCTTAGCTTCTCCAGAGCAAAAGTCTGCTTTCAACGGCTGTCTTCAAACTGTCTCTCTTCTGCAGCTCCTGTTCTTTCTTCAAAGTGTTCCTCTTGGCTATAGCAGCTTGCTCCTTCTGTTTGATCTTAAATAGTGCTCCAGTAATTTAATTCAGACCCACCCTGAATGGGTGGGCCAACACCTCCATGGGAATTATCCAATCAGAGTCATCACCCACAGTTGGGTGGGGCACATCTCCATGGAAACACTCAAAGAATTACAATCTGATTAACACTGATAGGTCTGCCTACACAAGATTACATAAAAGGTAATGGCATTTGGGGGACACAACACATCCAAACTGGCACAGAAGCCAAAAGAGTTTGAAAAAAAAAAACAAAACCCTCTACAGAGGAACAGGATAAAAATTTTTAGCGGGCTTCTTGTCAGAAACTGCAAGCACAACAAGCATGGAGTAAAACATTTAAAACATTGTAAGAAAAACATACTAACTTAGAGTAATACTTATAGAAAAATTATCCTTTAAAATCTTTTAAAAGACTTCCTCAGAAAAACAAAAACTGAAGATCACAGGATCCAATGCAGACTGTGACAAAAATATAACCATCTTACAAATGTATGAAATAATCTCATTGAAAAGGGTGTTAAAAAGGTGCTGACCTAAGCAAATTTGGAATTGAGTAGAAACTGTAAATCTGAGGTCAAAAGGGATATAATAAGCAGTGTACTCTAGGTGATAAACTTGTTTTCTTTGGCAGTATAGATTACCAATTCTTAAACCACAATGCACGTACACTGGAATTGAACAATTAAGTAAAGACATGGTGTGGATGGTAGGAGCCAGCTTTCTCACTGTTGGAGTAGGAGGCTACAGATATGCAAGGGGATAAGTCTACAATAATCCATGTGGTCCATGACTTCAGTAAGAAGTCATGTTTAGCTTAACATAGATACAGATGGAAACAAAGAGAAATAATTATACATATATGTGTATGTATAGGTTAGTATATATGTACATATTTTGTTGCTCTGTCAGCTGACAGGGTCTAGAGGCGATGGCACCCTAATAGCAACAAACACATCTAGCATCCTGATCATGGTGCTGGATGATCCCTTTCCTCCAAATAATTAAAAGAAACCAGGGCTCCTTGGAAAAATCACTGCTTCTAGGACTGGGGAAGACAGTCTACAAGATGACCCTGGAGAATATTGTAGTGCCAGAAAGCAAGAAAGTATTAAAAAAATCCAAACAGTGATTAGGGTATGTTAAAGGGACACAAGAGCAAACTGAAAGAGCTTCCAGTGTCTAAAACTGGAATAACTTGAGCAACAAAATATAGTAGTATTAGATTATAACTGTAAATATGAAATAAATATCCATAGGTCCATTCTGATACAAATAATAGATTGAATAAATAAGCAAATGAGATGAATATACAAATATTCTACACAAGTGCATTGTCAGTGGATTCTAGAATTTGTGAGTAAAAGTTTAAAAAGAAACAGGTTATTTACACAGTCCAAAATATTGCCCCATAATGTACTTATTAATTACGATGGGAAAATTATCAACTTTACAGTTGACAAACCTAGCAGAAATCACCTTAACAGAAGGTTCAATGTTACTGTAGCCCATATTGGGATGAACAATATCATGTGACTCCTGATATGATACAGTGGGAATGACCCAGCATCACATTTATGATATTCCTGCACAAAATGCCTAACCTGAATTTAACACAAGGAAACATCAGACAAACCCAAATTGAGAAAGGTTCTACAAAAAACTAGTTGGAACTATTAAAATGATCAAGATCAAAAAACAAATAAAGGCCAAGGAACAGTACAGGTTAAAGGTTCCTAATGACAACAAATACCAGTGCATGATAGTAAATTGAATCCTGGTCTGAAAAAAAAAAAACTATAAAAGTTATTATTGTGACAAAAATGAAATTTGAATATGGACTGTGGATTAGACAATAGTATTTTGTGTTAAATGTTCTGATTTTGATCATTGTCTTGTGGTTATTTAAGAATGCCCTTGTTTTTAGGAACTACACATTGAATTATTTTGAGATAAAGAGGTACACTGTCTTAAGTCTACTCTCAAATGGTCCCAAAATACTATCCATATTTCTGTATCTATCTCCCAATCTGTCCATCTCGCTCTCTGAGAGAATAAAGCAAATGTTTGCAATTTTTCTGTAATTTTTTAGTTACAGCAAAATAAAAAGTTACAAAATAATGTGTGTGGGGAACTTGATTACTCTATACTTGGTACTCAAAATGTGGTCCATGCACCAGCAGTATTGTCATCAGCTGTGACCGTGGTTAGATATGTGGAGTCTCATGTCCCTCCTCTATCTATTCAATCAGAATCTACATTTTAACATGATCTGCAGGTTATTTTTAATACACATTAAAGGCTGAGGAGCCTGCTCTATGGGACTTTATTTATGTGAAAGTATTCAGTACCATTTCAGGTGCTGAAGAAATTCAGGGAGTTTGTTAATTTATCCTTCCATGTTAGCAGGCTGGCCTCATGGATGTGCCACTCCCATTTCCAATTCTTTCCTTAACCCACATTACTCTCTAGTAATGTGTGCATGATACAATGATATATTCAAAAAATTTTCATGTAATGAAATCTGCTTAATATATCTCTTCTCTTCATTCTACCTATTCTCATTCAGTGTGCAGTGTGACTTTTATGATTGTGCATTTTTCTTGAACCCCTTGAATATTTTTAAACTTCTGGAATACTGGCAGTCTTAAAAAACAATTTGACCTTTTACTTTTCATTATGTGCTATTTTCTTATTCTGTCCGTTAGTTTCAAATAGATTGTATATTTCCTACAGTTATGGACCAGATTTTACCTGTTGTCTTTGTTCTCTATTACAACTATCTCTGAAGTATGGTATTTATCCTCTAGGTTGTGTAGAAGAAGATTCATTGGAAATGAGAAAAATGTTAGAACTTCTGGTTATTTATCAAAACTAAGGAAGACCTTACATTTTACTAATATTTGATAAATATATTAACAGAAAGTCCATGCATATAATTTATAATTTCATAAAACATACAATGGAAATTGGACCTCAAAAGTTTTTTATTAATATGCACATGCAGTCAAAAAAGTTTTGAGACCCTTGCTTTAGAGAGCTATAGGAGATACCCAGTACATACTCTTTATTCCTTTTAGTAATGAAAGGAGATATGAAGGAAGAAGCAATGACAATCAGTAGTTGGCCTAAGAATCTTCATACTAGATGTGTTGGGCTCAGAGACTAACTCATTCCTGAATGGCTAGAGATACGGTTATGAGGATGATTCTTAAGTGGTATTGTACCAGAATTACTGTAATAAATTGTCATTCAAATTTCTACTGTTTATCTGCTGTTCCTCATTTGATTGATAGATTAGGCATTCCAGAATAACCTGACATTGAATTAAACTCAGGAATTTTATGGTTGTATAAAAGATAATAATTGTATTTTTTTTTAATTCCATAATTTACTTTCATTTTCAATTTTAAAAATGCTAGCTCTTAAAAGTTAATAGGTGAGATCTAAAATTTTACAAAACCCTATATGATGAAATCCTGATTTATTTATATAGGTGTTTATTGAGTAATAAATTTAAGGCAATACTTCTTATGTAAGTTTGGTGCCTGAAGTCTAAAGTCCCTTTGTTCAATGAATTGGAGTCTGTTAATCTGACTAATCATTAATATATTTAAAGTGCTTGATGGTTTATTACTTTTAAGATATAAAGTAATTTATATTAGTTCTAATTTTAAGGTGGCAATCTGTTTGGGAGCAATAACAAATTATGTTATTTGCATATGAATAGGTGCTTCAAAAAAGTCTAAAAACAGTAGTTCTTTTAAATAAATAATATAAATCAACCAGTGCTATTTGGGACCTTTATCACATTTTGTCCACTGTTACTACTTAGTGCATTTTGCAAACTTTAGGTTTAAATTTAAAATAAAATCAGTAATTTAAAAAGTAGTATCTAAAGATCCAGTACCTAACAGATCAGTTTTATCTCAACAACTGAGCCCAAACTAAAACTCCTATCTTGCTTTTTTTTAGTTTTTGTTTTTGAGCTTCTACAGTTTCTCTCAAACCCTCACATCACCCTTGTCAAAAAGGAAACAAACAACATCCATTGACAACCTCCCCCAGTAGACCATCTGACTCCCTTTTAAAATACACTAACTGATAGTATCCATTGAAGTTTGAACTTATTTAATTCAGTCTAATAGCTTGTACAGGCTTGATTCAGTTAATGGATGAATGTTAAACTGGGTTTATGAACAGTTGCAAAGAACAGATACCTTTTTAAAAACTTCCTGAAATTTCAAACTCAGTATCCCAAGAAAGGAAAGGAATAAAAAATATTAGCTTTTAAGTAAAGTTAATATTATGATTGTAATTGTTTTTCCTCATTCATGTTCATAATCTTGAATTCAGGTCTTTAAGTAGTCTTTTAATGTTGCAAAAAAACAGAACAGTTCAAGCTGAATCTTGAATTCAAGCAGAATCTTGAATCTTGACTCTTGAATTCAAGCTGAATCTTGAATTCAGGTCTTTAAGTAGTCTGTTAATGTTGCAAAAAAACAGAACATTTACAAAAAACAGATACCTTTAAAAACTTCCTGAAATTTCAAACTCAGTTTCCCAAGAAAGGAAAGGAATAAAAATAATATTAGCTTTTATGTAAAGTTAATATTCTGATTGTAATTGTTTTTTCTCATTCATGTTCATAATCTTGAATTCAGGTCTTTAAGTAGTCTGTTAAACACCAACATTAACAGATTATTTTTTAGAGAGTAAGACCTCAGTTTATGGAAACTATTGCTGTCTATTGGTAATTGTCAAAACTGTTCAAGGGTACTTAAAAGTTTGAATTCATTTTTTTGCACCTCCGCAATCAAGTTGGTTATTTGCTAGGCCAATCTGTCTTTCAAAAATATATAGCAAGTGTGGCAAATGTGACCCCTATGATCACAGGTGCTTAGTTGTGGAGTCCTGATTACAGGTAATACTGTAGAGTTATATATGCAACAAAACCATAACATACTTATTATTTGAATTATTTATTAATTCAATAAATATTTTCCAGGCAGAAACTCTATTAGGAACTGTAAAACAATTTCTGCAATTTGGATATATTTCTCGTGGTCTCCTTTTCCAGCTTTGAAATGTCCTTTAGATATTTATCTCTGAAAAACTTCAATAACTCACCTAAAAAAATGAACTGTGATTAAAGTCCTCATGAACCCTTATCTTTTTAACTTCATACTTCAGTATTCTTCTGTGGGAACCCTCCCTGCTTTAGTCAAGCCCATGTATTCCCATTTCCTTTATTTATCTGTTTTCTGTCTCTATTTGTGCCATTTGAAAAATGTCAAGAAGGACATTTTTGCATGCTAAGTTCTGTGTTAGAATTATTGTGTGTGTGTGTGTGTGTGTGTGTGTGTGTGTGTGTGTGTGTGTGTACATCTTTATGTTGGGTAGCTTGGGTAGCTTTCTGTTGGGCAAAGTGGGAATATATAAAGAAAAATAAAATATAATTGTGACCCAGTAGTACCTAATCTTATAAGCACAGAGTCAAAGATAAACAATTACATTTTACAACTCTGTGAAAAGAGTGATAACAGAGCTACAAGTAATATACTATGAGAGAACTTAAGGAACAAATAATTTTGATGGATAGAGAGGAAAATTTATTTGTACAAAAATATTTAAGTATGTGAATATCAACTATCTTCCAGACATTTTATCTAGGAGCTGGGGATAGAATGAAAACAAGACAGAAATTTCATCTCAGGGAACACATTCTAGTTGGGGAAAGCTGTCAGTGTACAAGTAAAGAATTAGTAAACAGTATATTTCTGATAGTGGTAATTGCTATGAAGACAATAAAGCAGGTACCACTGGAGAAGGTCTAAGAGAGACATCAGATGAGGTGACAGAAAAGGCTTTCCTGGGAGGGTGGTATCTATGATGGGCTCTATGAATGAGGTGATTTCTTTTCATCCTCTTTTCTAAATCACTCCCCCTCAAAACCAAAGTTTTACTCTCAGTAGACCTAAAGCTGCTGGCTTTCTGTCACTGTAAAGTTTCTGGAAAGAGTGGTCTATCAATTCCAACTACATGTTGATTATTTTCAAATCTAATTGCTAGTCCAGGCCTGACTTCAACCATAAATAACAAAGATCAATTAGACTTATCCACTTGACTGTCCATAGGCACCCAAATTTAATGTCACACTGCACAAAATATTCTTCATGTTGTATATTCTGTCTTGGATCCAGGTACTAGCATCTACACAATTCCACGAGTCATCTTTGACTTTCTCACATCTAGTCTGTGATAAATGCTTGACAATTCTAGCTCTATTGTATGTCTCACTTCTCTTTCCTATGTTCCATTACCGTTGACACAGCTGTAGTTCAGACACTTGCTGTATTTCTTCCATATTCTACCAGGGCCTTCTGGCTAGTCTCTCTACTTCCAAGCTTGTTCCCACCTTTTATATATATATATCTGCACAGCTGCTGATAGGAAAAGAATTATGCTCATAAACTCTTAAGCATATACCCATTGCTCTCTTTGCATCTAACAGAATTCAAACTTTATTGATGAGCTATAAAGTGTTGCATTATCTGGCCCATATCTAGCTCCCAGATTCATCTTTATATTCATCCCCTGCTTCTAATCCAGGACTCTACGCAGTGGTGAAGCCATAGTGCAAAGTCCTTCTCTTAGGTCTTGACTTGATCCAAAAATGCAAGTCCTTTCTTCATTTCTTACTTGAAACAAAAATTGTTTCATAAACTTTCAGTTTTACATAGGTTTGCTTTTTTTTGACCTCAAGGTATTAAAACTTGATATACATGGACTAAAATTAGTACATTCTTGAGTTTACTGAAGACTCTATTTCAGTATTTTATTGTGAAGTCTTTTTGCTGCTGCACATGTGCACATGAAGATAGAATGTCCACAATTTAGGGAGTAGGTTAGGGTGTCGTCATTGCTGTGAATTAGTAGTGGTTTTCCAACCACTGCTCCTTGGGCCTTGAATTTTACTTCACAATTATTAGTTTATTTCAACCTACAGAGTGTCATGTAATGTATATAAGTCAATAGTTTTTTTTGGCCTATGACTTTTCATATACAATGTCTAAGACTGGGATTGAAGTTCAATCCTTTATTGCTAAAGCAAGTATTTACATAGTCCACCCACTCAAAATTTGTTTGTGTAACAATCCTTCATCAGTGACATGCGTGTGAATGCATGCTATTTAAATAATTTATGTGTTAAAATATTTGCAAGTCATATTACAGACTAAGTGTTGAGCTTCCTAAAATATAAAGACTCCCAGAAATTTAAAAAATGGAGAAAAATTAATCACTCCATAGAAGAACTGGGCAATGGATATGAACAAACCATTCACAGACAAGGAAGTACAAATGGCTCATATACATTAGGAGATATGTAAATTAAAACTACACTGAAACATGTATCATCCACAAAATCTGTAAAAGCTCAAAGGCTTAATAACATGTTCTCTTAAGACTATGAGACATAGATTGTCTTGAATGTAAACTGGTATGTATGGTGAGTGACTTGGTTTTTGATGTTAAATAACAGATTACATATACATTTTGACCTAGCAATTCAATTCTTGAAATTTATTCTAGATATACTTACACTTATGGGAAATATAGAGGTATAGAAACTAACACTGTATAACTTTACATTTAAAATCGTTAAAAATATAAAAAAATTTAAATCTCATGAATTCATTATCTATTAAAATAATTTACCATATTGTGTCCTTCTCCATGCATCATATCAAATGGTTTACATGTCTTATTGCTAGTGATGCTCACCCTAATTCCTTGGTTAAATTGGTGTGTGTCAAATTTCTCTACTGTAAAATTATTTTTTCTCCTTTTGTAGTTAACAGTATTTAGTGGGAGACACTTTGAGACCAGGGAAACCCTGTTTCTCTTCAAATTTGTGTCCACTAATTTTAGCATCCATTGGTGGATCTTTTTTGCAACAGTTCTTACTGTGGTGTTGACCTAAGGTGGATTCTCTAATTCCCTCATCTTATTGATTAAATGGAATTTTATTGAAAGCCGTTCCTATCTGTTCCAGTTTATTAAAGCTGCTG
The DNA here is from genome assembly GCF_015220235.1 of Choloepus didactylus. Classification (NCBI taxonomy): domain Eukaryota; kingdom Metazoa; phylum Chordata; class Mammalia; order Pilosa; family Megalonychidae; genus Choloepus; species Choloepus didactylus. Next base: position 114,261,518 of record NC_051309.1, on the reverse strand, counting down.
TATGCAATATATCAGAAATGGGCTGGCTTTTAACAATGGGAGTTTATTAGTTTACAGGCTTACAGTTCTGAGGCTGTGAAAATGTCCAAATCAAGGCATTATCATTCTTCAGTCAGGCTCTGGGTGATCCTGGACTCCTTTGTCAGACAGCAACGCACATGGTGGCATCTGGGTCTCTCCCTTCTCTTCAAGGTTGTTGCTTCCAACTTCTGGCTTCAGTGTCTTCCTCTCTGTTTCTGTGGCTTTCTCTCTCAGCTTCTGTATCTTTTTCTCTGTCTTCCATTTTTTTTTTCCTCTGAATTTCATCCTCTTATAAAGTACCCCAGTAAGAGGATTAAGACCCGACTGGGGCATTCCTCAACTGAAATAATCTAATCAAAAAGTCCCAACTACAATACATTTACACACACAAGAATGGATTAGCTTTAAGAACATGATCTTTTCTGGGGTCCATAAAACCTCCAAACCATCACAGTCTGTCTATCTGTCTGTCTGTCTGTCTACCTACCTACCTACCTACCTATCTACTAGCTATCATGTACTACAAATATTTCATTTGTCCTATGGGTTAAAATCCAATATTATCATAATTTTTTTTACTCAGATTGTTCCAGCTTTGATTATTATGACTTCCTTCACTTGGCTCCTGTGTTCTTTTAAAAAACTTCCATCTTTTTTTGGGCACCTCCTTAACTTCTGGCACCACTAATACTCCAGCCATATCTTGTATTTTCTCTGCTTCAGCCCTGGAATCAACCACTGCTTGAAGGATCCCTAGAGGAATCATTTTTGTGGCATTCATGCAAATAATACATAACCTCTTTTAATCATGAGAAAACATGAAAAAAAAAAAAAAACCAAATTGAGATATATTCTATGAAATAACTGATCAGTACTCTTTAAATATCAAGGCTGTGAAAGACTGAGGAACTATTGCTGATGGAAAACCAAGGAGAAGTAATAACCAAATGCAATGTGGGATCCTGAACAGGATCCTGGAACAGAGAATGGACATTAGTAGAAAATTTAGAGAAAATAGAATGAAGTCTGAAGTTTAATTGACAATATCATAACAGTGTGTATTTCCTGGTTTGACAATGATACTATAGTTATGTAAAATGGTAACATTACGGAAAGTACCGTGTACTGTTTTTGAAAATTTTCTCTAAATCTAAAATTAGGTCAAAACAAAAAGTTAAAAAATTAAATTAAGAAGAGAAAAATACAGTGAAGTAGTCTGGCAAGCTCTCTAAAATATATTCTTCGGTCTGGGAAAGAAAAGCACATGTGTGTGCTTGTGTGAGCATATGTGGGTGTGTGTGTAAATATATGTTTTTGTAACTGTATATAGTATCTTTAGAAGGACACACAGGGTACTGTCAATATTTGTAATCTCTGTTGGGGATATTGGGAGGTGGGAAATGAACTGAATTTCTTCTGTATATTCTTTTGTGTTTTTTATCATTTGCATATATTACCAATACTAAAAAGCAACCAAAAAATTTCTTTTAAAGGACAATATATTGATAAAGTGGAATAATTTACAGGTTAATTTAAAATGTATAGATTATTGTGTAAACATAACATTATATATATTGATAATTTTTTATCTTATCAATATAAATGTTAATATCAAAAATTCACTGTAATTCGTTTATTTTGTTTCCCTTTAAGTCTTTGAAATCATCCTTTTTCTTGGAATTGGAAGTGTCTGTCTTAGGAAGGCTGTAGCTCTCGGACTCCACTAAATTGGAATATGATTTTTAAAGTTTTGGATTGCCACTACTACAAAACTCTGTTCTCTCTCAAGAATTATTTCTTTTTCACATCTGTTTTCTTGATTAGAATGCCTTTCTGATTGTCCCTTCATCTGGCTATCTCCTTTTCTTTAAAAGTCAATTTAGATGTTATCCTCTCCAGAAAGCTTTTCTGATCCCTAATCCCCAAATTTGAGCTTGACCCCAATCCTACGTTTCCATTACACTGTATGCTTGTCTTTGTCATAACCTCTAATTTACTAAAATTATTTAATTTTTGTTCTCCTTCCTAGATTATGTGCAATTTAAGGGAAGAAACTGGGTCTTTTATCTTTGTACCAGTTATACTTTAGAGAATGACAAACTTTCATCTAAAATAAGATATGTTTTTTTAAAGGATGCAATTAAAATAAATCTAAAATATCAGTAAGAAATCTCATACTTCCTGGTAAAATAGATGATTTTGAAATGAGCACATCCACACAGGATTAAGTCATTGCTACAAAAACAGAGTGAATTCACAAGGTCCAAGATCTGCAAAAATTACTCTGAATTTAAAGGAAATAGTAGATAATAGCAATTGAACAGAACCCTATTTTTATACACATGAGAAAATGTGTCCAAAAAAGGTAGACTGACATTATTTAAGTTGGATTCTTTTGATTTCAATAAACAGATTCAATTAGCAAAGGAGAAACTTATTCTAACATTTCACTTGGAGTGAGAAGGGTTGACCAACACTGTGCACATAATAGCTAGAGCTAGAGATAAAGATAGAAACAGATATAGATACAGATATATCCAGTAGGTTCTTTTTCCCTGGAGAAACCTAATACAATATGTAACGGTTCTGGGATTCTGTGAGTCTTTGTTTCTCTTGTCTAGGGCACAGTGAATGGTAGTGAGTGTTATGCCTTTTATTGAAGTACCAGGCTCAGGAGGGAAGGCAGCAATGACACCCAGTCTACATCCAGTATGGTAACTGGAGGTCTGAGTCATACAAAGGTGCTACAAATGGAAAATTTTCTTTCTGACTCCTGAAATTATCAGTTCTACCTTTAAGGATTTCAGTTGATTGGATGAGACTTCTCTCATTGTTGAAGGAAATCTTTGTTGATTGTAGATGCAAACAACCGTAGATGCAATCAACTGACTAATGATTTAAGTTTACAAAATACCTTCACAATAGCATTACCCTCACAGCTTGACAAAACAACTGGACACCATAACCTAGCTAAGATGACACACAAAGTTAACCATCACACATATCTCTGAGGTTAGCTCTGGATCCACAGCAGCACTGGGAACCTTGCATAGTGTTTCCTGGATATCCTTCCTATAGCTTTGCCATTGACTTGGCTCAATGGCTTTTCCCACGGCATCTTATTGTGTCTCTTTGTTTCTACTGCCTCTTACCAGTTGGCTCCTTTTTTCCTTTACCTCTATGTATATTAAAACCAAAACTTTCTTATCACTTTTCCTAGTTAAACTTTGTGATTTACCATAACTCTGTTAGATATCTCTTGACCCCTACTCAGCCTTCTCTTACAAAGTTCTCAGTACCTCATTTCTTTTTTAATTTTCCAATTTAATTTCTGAAGACAGTGTGACTGCCCCTGTTTATTTATTGTGTATGCATGTATGTGTCTGGGACCAAAATTCTTACCTTTATGAAATAGTTGCTTTTGGATGGATTAGGAGTCCACCATTTATTAACTCAGTAGTGGCTGGAAGAGGAAGATAGAGGCGGGATGAGGCTCATTTTGTTCAAAACATGACCTATTAAACGTGCTCATTCAGCCCTCTGACAAAAATCAACAGAAAATATAATAGACAAAATTAACATTGCAGTTCTTCAGGCATTATTGGTCTGTCCAACAAAACCAAAGTTTGTGAAGACTAAGACCGAAATATAATATTCACATAAAAAAGTCAATTTACATAGACACTGCCCTTTCTTATTAGTATATATAGTAACATGAAAATCCTGGGGATGAAGAACTGCTGTGGATGTGTTAAGTTTAACACCTTATACACTATGGGCACTCTATCAACATTAAGCAAGTGTGATAACAGCTGGAGATAGTTTGCAAGATGCATTTTTTCCTTTTTCCTGTTGGTGTTCTCAAGCTTCACTAGAATACTTGTTTGAATGTATGTTCCACATTAGTTTCTAGAACTCTAAATTTAGTGTCTGTGGAAACATCTTGACACTTTAAAATTTGAGCCTCATTCAAACATTTTTGTATAGTTTGCCAATTTTTCCCTTGCAATGAAGTGATTTATTATTTTTTAAAGTTATTGTTATTTGAAGAAGCACATCTAGGAGATAGAGGAAAACCAAGATATTTGTGCTATTTTTCTGATAATGAGCTTAAGTTTTTCCCTACAATTGTTAAGAGACTATGCTAAATCATTCCTCTTCTGTCGTCTACTTTTTCCAAGATCTCGGACAGCATTCTTTTATGACAGACCTCACTAGTTTTTCAGTGATCTCTCTACATCTCTCTCTCTCTTTGTCTCTGTCTCTCTCATTTCTCATTTAGCACAAGAATAGATATTGTTTGATTGGGTTTACATCTATAATACAGTATTAAGATATTATAGAAACAGTCTGCATATATAGTCTATAAATGTGACTTGAAGGAGTAAACACTGTGCTAATACATAAATGAAAGTGATTAAAAGCTATGGAACCTAGCTAAAATACTGTTAAAAAGCAGAGAAGGGAAATCTTACAGAATGAGTTTGAAAGAAGTGGTGGGTGTGTAATAATGCTGTTTCCTGATTGTACATTACCAAGTTCAATCCACTTAATAAGTTGGTTACAGATTCAGGAACCATCTATATGTCATTGATTCCTAATCTTTTCCTCCAATCAAATGCATTTTCCTAAGCTCCCGTCCTCATATAGCCAGATGCTTACCGGACATTTCCTTTGGATGTTTTACAGAAAGCTGAATCTTAAAATGTACCGTAAATACTTGTTGTTTTGCCCTCCAATTCCTAAACCACCTTCCCCCGTGCTTCTTATTTAATTGACTGGCACCAGCATTACTTATCTATAATAGGCAAAAGTATATTTATCTCCCTTTCTTTATCTTCATATTGGATGTCTCTCCATGATCACCATATCCTGTTTATTCTATTTACAAAATATTTCTTTAATGTATTATTTCTGTCCACTTAATGAGTCTAGTCCCCTAGTCCAAGCTACTAATTATTTTCACTTAAATACTACAAATAGTATCCCTGATTCCATTTTTGTGCTGTTTATAGTCTGTGAAGCCAAAGTGATTTTTCTGAAATGTGAACCTGGGTGCATGTTTCCTGCTTCCATCTTTAGTAGAATCTGTCTCTTTTCTTACCTTCTCTCTACACTTTGGCCATCCTGAACTTTTTCTTCTGGTTTCCTACCCCACCACACTCTCAGTCTCTGCTCTAGGCACATGCACTTGCTGTTTATTTGTCTGGAATAATTTCTCAGCTTCTTTGCATAGCTATTTTTACCATTGTTTTAACTCTTTGCTTGGAATGTGTGTCCTTCAAGTCAAATTCCTCACAATTTGCAATAAATATCTTACTATGAGCTCCCTGAGTCCTCTATACTTCCTCTACCTTAATATTCTGAATTACAATTGCCTATTTAATTGATGTCTGCCTCCCAGATTATGTCTCTCCATGATCACGGAAACCATATCTATCTTCTTCATCCTTATAACTCCAGCATTCACAAGAAATTCTGGAACATAGGCACTTTTTTTTCACAATTCTGATGATTCTTTCCATGCAGAGGGTGTTCCATTGACAAAGCAATCATGGCCCATCTCCTCACCCCTGCATGCTTATTACTGAGAGGAGAGGGTGGGTTATTTTGCTCAGTCCTTTCTCCTTGTCTTACTCTTGGGTCCAAACCTGTTTACAGAGAGTATATATTCTGCTCTGCTTCTCTATATGTTAGGTATACAAATGCAGGCTCCCATGTGAGAGGTTCTTTGGTGAGCTAGTGCTGCCTGTGCCTGGGTTGCTGCAGATATAACGTTCATTCTTATTTATCAGATTATTTAGTGTTAAAGCAATAATGGTGTTAAAGATTTTCATTTACTTTTCTCGGTTTTTAATTGGTTCAGAAATAAAGAAATGGAGTATTATTTCAGGTCTCATTGAATCCCATCATTGTCACATATCATTGCTGTATTTTAGGCTATTTTCATTAATTCATTTAGACAAAAAATACTTAATAAACATCTCCTACGGACCATGATATTCCCTATGGAAGATTAATTACTCCACTTGAGCTTTAAAAAGATAAATACAACTTTAGAGAGTTTATGGTTCTATTCCTACTAGAATGTAAGCTTCATGATGACATTGGATTAGACAGTATTTGGGTTTCATATTATTCTGAATGGACTTCAAAGTGCATGTAGATTACTCTGAAAATATTCTTCATGTATTGTACATTTTAGGAGACTAGTTTAAATATTCTTGCCTTTCCACCACTCGTCTGTAATTCTTCTAGATAAGTAGAATAAATTGTTCTTTAGGTTTCTAAATGTTTTCAACATTGTACCCTTGCCTCCAGTTAATTTAATTTATACTTTAAGAACATCTACAACTACATTTAAGCAAAAGCAGTTTCCATGGTAACCTCATAATCTTTCTAAATGCAGGCTATGATGTAATCAACTAAAATGACTGCCATACCCAAATTGTTTATTTCACCACACACAGATTTTCCACATCTGAGTTTAACTTGGAAGTATGGGGCATTTTCCTGTGGCTTCTATTCTAGAAATTCTTGTTTGATTTCACAGTATTACAGAATTCACATTTCCGCTAGAGTTAAGGTTTCGGCAGAATAGACTGGGTTATGTAGAATGTATCTTTATGATGTTGACCTAGTTTTAAAAAAATTACAGAAATTTTGTAACAATGCTGACAGTATATGGAATATCACTGTATTCAAAATGTTGTGGAAGAATGAATCTCACACATGAAATTGATTAATGCTAGCTCTATTAGCATATTACATTATGAAGTAGTTGAGGATCTTACCCTTGACTTCCTAAGCACTCATTCTAGTGATATTGTTTTCTGTGTATATATAATTTTTTTTAAAATTGCTTTTCCATTAAGTAGCAGCCATGAATGCCTGTTCTGTATATACCTGTATAGAATGGATGCTACTTTCTAAAGGGTTTCAATAGGGGAAACCCTCAAGGTCTTTGCATTTGGGTGCAAATCAGATATTTATTTGAATAAATCTAACCTTTCAAGCCTGTGGATTCTGAGCAGAGAATTTCATAAGTGGCTTTTCTTTACTCATATAAAATCTTACTTTTTGTGCATTTTTTCCTTTGTTCCTTATTTATGGACTCAGTTGGAAACATAGACATGCAGGATAGCAAATCAAGCATATCTGTCTGTGGATATAGGTGAGTTACATCCTAGAGGATAAGAGAAAAAGGTAGAATGGAAGAAAAGTCATTATATTTGTTAATATTGCCCAAGATACCCAATGTACTCCTTGGAGGCTCCAGAAAATTTCAACATGGCCAGGAAATTTATGTAACTATAGTTTGGAGGAAATCCTTCCTAATAATTTCCCAAAATAGATCCATTTTTTTTCTATATATTCATACAAATTTGTCTCTTTTAAAAGCACATCATAGTACATATATTATTATATGTCTGTAACTATCTCTTCTATTTGTCTCTAAGTTCTGTAAGGATAGGACATTTCAAGAAAGCAGTTGCCAACATTGGCAGTTGACAATAGGGATGGAAATGTGCTGGGTTTAGGAAATTTGGTGATTACTGGTGATATTTGCCAGAATAGATACAGTGGGTTGTTGGGTACATTTGTCAGCATTCACTCAGGGAAAATATGCCATACTTTGTATTCTGTGCTTAAAGGGTTAAATGTGGAATTCAGGGCTTATGGAACTATTAGTGGAATTGAAAGAGTGGAGCTCAGGGAAGCTGAAGTTTAGGTAGCTGTTGCCCAAAGGTCATAGAAGTTGACAGTGAAGGAATTAATTTGAAACCCTGAAGCATATCTTTCTCAAATGCTTGCCTGGAAGCTTTGCATGTCTCAACAAGCTCTGGGAAGCAACTGTCCCAGTCTGTGTGTGTGTGTGTGGGGGGGAGTGTGGTGGTAGAAGGGGGTTGATGCATTTAAGAGCTTTCCAGAAAAGCATGATCATCTGTCAACAGCTTCCAGAGAATAGCAGCTTCTGCTTCACTTTGGCCTGATTGTCACCTGAGTTTCTCTCACTGATGAGCTCTAACCTAGAATCATGTTGTAGGGAAGGGGGTTCTGGGAATGAATTTCCCAGGCTTGGAAATGAGTGGTGGTGGTCTATGTTGATAACAAACAGCCCAACACTGAAGTGTGTGGGAGACTTACAAAGTCTTAAGATAATTGGGCCAGAAAATAGAGACTTAACTTTTTTTAACATTTATTGAGAAAGAATTAAGGGAGATAGGGTATATTAGAGACAAAGGATTTAGATATTTTTTTCCTCTTTTAAAAAGTGGTAATTCTTGGCTAAATTTTTATGCATAAGGGAAGACATTAATAGAGAAGCACAGGTTGTAGTATGATAAAGGGAGATGATTGTTAATGAATCAAAGTCTCTGAGGAAAATGAGGGAAGTTGGGATGATGGGAGGTTTGTCCTGAATATGAATAAGAACATGGATTGAAAGCAAGATGACACAGTGCGAAACTAAATTAATTTTATGATTGGGAATGGTGAATTGAAGGAAGTAATGGATGATGACTTCTATTTTATCTGTGAAGTAAGAAGTAATGATGCCTGCTGGGAGGGTGTCTGGCAACAGTTAATTTTGAAGAGAGAGGATCAGTGTGAAGTAGTGCTGAGGAGAGTGGGAGCAAGAGCTATTCCAACAAATAAAAGATTACTGCATGCCCTAAGAGCTTACTTGTGCAAGGAACAAAATGCATGGCTGCTGGAATTTCTCTCCCTGCACTTATCACTCTTGATGACTTTACAGCTGGCCTGAGTTCCTCTTCCCTGTGGTTTCAGAGAATGCTTCATACTTATCTTGCTGCCTGGACACAGCAAAATTAATCTCTTTGTGCCTAATTTATATTAGGCATTCAGTAGATTGTATGTTGATTGGAACTGAACTAAACTTGCTATGGCAGGGGAGACGATCTTGGTTTAGTGATTTCTGGAGTCCATGATATGAAAAGATGAGAACTAGAGAGTTAATGGGGAATGTCTGTGACAATGTTCCTGGATTGACTAAGGATTTTAGGCTGTTAAGGAGAGAAAGTGAGACCAGGAGGGATCTGATAAAAAGGAGTAAAAATGAAGGGGACCAGGAAATAAAAGTCTTGAGACTTTTGAGTGGTAGTGATGGTAGCACAACACTGTGAACATAATTATCAGCACAGATCTATATACCTGAATGTGGCTAAAAGGGGAGGTGTTAGGTTTTGTATATGGTAACAGAATAAAAATTAAAAAAAAAAAAAAAGGAAATCCATGGAACCTCACTACACAAATAGTGAACCCTAAGTTAAACCATGGACTGTAGTTAACAGTACCATCGTAAAATCATGCTTTCATCAATTGTAACTAATTTTCCACACCAATGCAATGCATTAATAATAGAAAAAAAGTTTAAAAGCCTTCAGAAGAGACCAAGAAGATGGCAGCATAGAAAGGAGTGGAAGTTAGTTAGTCCCCCTGGGGCTAATAAACAACCAGGACAACTAGTAGATAATCTGGAATAACTACTGGGGGACAATCATGACTGTCTACACATCGTACACCAACCTGGATAGGGAGGAATGCCTGTGATCGCAGCATAAAATCTGTAAGTAAAAACTGCAGACCGGAGCCAGGAGCCCCCTACTCCCCATGGCAGCCTGAACTGCAAAACCTCACTGTAGTAGAAAGCAGCACTCTCTGAACAAGCAAATATACCTTAGTCCAGCTCCATCTGGGGTTTTAATTAACAAACGTGGACTGCTCAATACAAGCTACAAATCCCAGAGGCTTTTAGTGGCGACTGACCATAAAGAGCTGGAGGACTTCTCTGTGCCAGGAGGGGGAGCCCAGAGGACCAGGTACTATCTCTGGCTGGCAGGTGAAGCTGAGGGGGGGGGCTGTGGACTGGCCCTGAAGGGAGGCTTTCTGTCCCTTTTTCTCTCTCTTAACCTGGGCAGCTCAGTGGAGAAAGCCTCAGCCATTTTCAGTTCACAGCCCTCTGACTCAGAGAAGGGTGGAGATAGCAGAGTCAGAGAAACAAAGAACCTATTTAAATATAGATGATCACTCCCTAGGGGTGTATCTTCCCTAAGAGGAAGGAGGTGCTGCCCAGCTCTACTACCGGCCTTCTGTTCAGAACCAGACCCCAGAGCCTGGGGTAAAACAGCCAAAACAGAAACTAAGCCAGCCACACCTGTTGGGAATGACAGGCTGACAGACACCACCTGCTGGGCAGGTTAGAAAAAGCACAGCATCTAGAGGCTTCACAGGGCATGCCAATCTTCTAAGACATACCCTGAGGGAAACATGAAACTGAATATTTCCCCCTTCTGAGATCTGAGCCTTTACTGGTCTGGGAAAACCTTACTGGGGTAACCAAGGAAACCAGATGCTTAGACAACAGAAAACTACAACCTACACTAAGAAAAACAAATTATGGCCCAATCAAAGGAACAAACTTACACTTCAACTGAGATATAAGAACTTAAACAACTAATGCTAAATCAATTCAAAAAGTTTAGGGAAGATATGGTAAAAGAGATGAAGTGTAAAATGAAAACACTGGGCAAACCATAAGGTAGAAAGAAATCAAAAGTTCCAAAAAAAAACTGGCAGAATCTATGGAAATGAAAGGCACAACACAAGACATGAAAGACACAATGGAGACATACAACAGCAGATCTCAAGAGACAGAAGAAAACACTCAGGAACTGGAAAACATGACACCTGAAATCCTACACACAAAAGACCAGATAGGGAAAAGAATGGAAAAATATGAGCGACGTCTCAGGGAATTGAATGAAAACATTAAATGCATGAATGTACATGTCATGGGTGTCCCAGAAGGAGAAGAGGAGAGAAAAGGAGCAGAAGCAATAATAGAGAAAATAATCAATGAAAATTTCCCATCTCTTAAGAAAGACATAAAATTACAGATCCAAGAAGTGCAGTGTACCCGAAATAGCCCTGAATAGAATAGATCTGAATAGGCCTACACCAAGACACTTAATAATCAGATTATCAAATGTCAAAGACAAAGAGAGAATCCTGCAAACAGCAAGAGAAAAGCGATCCATCACATACAGAGGAATCTTAATAAGACTATGTGTGGATTTCTCAGTAGAAACCACGGAGGCAAGAAGGAAGTGGTGTGATATGTTTAAGATACTGAAAGAGAAAAACCACCAACCAAGAATCCTATATCCAGCAAAACTGACCTTAAATATGAGGGATACTTTAAAATATTCTCTGACAAACAGACAATGACAGAGTTTGTGAACAAGATACCGGGCCTACAGTTAACACTAAAGGGAGCACTGCAGACAGATAGGAAAAGACAGGAGTGAGAGGTCTGGAACACAGTTTTGGGGGATGGTAGCACAGCAGTGTAAGTACACTGAACAAAGATAACTGTGAGTATGGTTGAAAGAGGAAGGTTAGGAACTTGTGGGACACCAGAAGGAAGGAGGAAGGATAAAGACTGGGACTGTATAAGTCACTGAAACCTAGAGTGTTCAACAATTGTGATAAAATGTACAAATATGTTTTTACAAGAGGGAGAACAAATGAATGTCAACCTTGCAAGGTGTTAAAAATGGGGTGGTGTTGGGGGAAAAATACAATCAATGCAAACTAGAGACTATAATTAACAGAAACACTGTATTATGCTTCCTTTAATGTAAAAAAGGCAATATGCCAAAGCTAAATGCATGAAAGAGGGATACATAAGGGAGGGGTGTGGGACCCTTGGCATTGATGATGATGTCTGACTCTTTACTCTACTTTAGTTTAATGCTGTCTTTCCTTTTGTTTCTTCCTAGCTGTCATTTTTTTTCTCTTTTTTTTTTCTTTTTCTTTTGTCTCTCTACCTTCTTTGAGTCTTCCTCCTTCTTTATGGAAGAAATGAAGATTTCCTTATATAGATAGTGGTGATGGTGATGAATACATAAATACATGACTATACAGGGAACCATTGATTGTTTACTTAGGAAGGAATGTGTGGTGTGTGAACAAAACCATCTTAAAAAAATACTGGGTTGATGAAGAAACCTTGAAGGCACTATATTGAGTGAAATAAGTCAGACACATAAGGACAAATGTTGCAGGGTTTCACTGATATGAACTAATTATAATATGTAAACTCATGACATGAAATATAGGTTACCAGGATATAGAAGGAGGCTAAAGAATGGGGAGCGGTTGCTTATTATGAGCAGAATGTTCAACTAGGTTGAACTTAAATGTTTGGAAATGGACAGAGGTGATGGTAGCACATTGTGAGAATAACTAACAGTGCTGAATGGTGTGTAAATGTGGTAGAAAGGGGAAGCTTAGAGTCACTTATGTCACCAGAAAGAAAGTTAGAGGTTAAAAGATGGGAATGTATAAAATAGTGAATCTTGTGGTGGGCAATGTCCATGATTAACTGTACTAATATTTGGAATCTCCTTCACGAACTAGAACAAATGTATGACACTATAGAAGTTAATAATAGAGGTGCATATAGGAAAAATATATATGCCTGTTGCAAACTATATACTACAGTTAGTAGTATTTTAACATTCTTTCATCAACAGTAACAAATATACTATACCAATACTATGAATCAATAATGGAGGGGGTGGTGGTTAGGGGTATGGGAGGATTTGAGTTTCCTTTTTATGTCTTTATTTTTTTTCTGGAGTAATGAAAATGTTCTAAAAATTAAAAAAGAAATGGTGGTGATGGATGCACAGCTGTATGACAGTACTGTGGGCAATTGATTGTACACTTTGGATCTTTGGATAATTGTATGCTATGTGAACAATCTCAATTAAAAAAAAGATTTAAAAAAAAAGCCTCCAGAGATTGAAGAACATATATACTGTGAATAAAGGGATGAGAAAATTGGAAAAACCCTTAAAAGGAGTTGTAGTCAGAATATTATAAGACATATTTTCAGAGGTGTAGTAATTCTAGCTGGCAGAGTAAAAGATTCCAGTTATTGTCATGGAATGGGTGGGTAAAGGGCACCAGGACTCAAGACATCAAACAACAGAAAGATATGGTACTGGCAGGACCACTGCATACAGTTACACACTGCAGGCTTTGTGTATTAATGTTATCTAAAAGAATGGTGCCCCCCATGGAGGTGTGCGTTGCACAATCGGTGTGGCCATCCATGGTTGTCCTTGGCTGGGTGTTATTCATATGGACATTATGTTCACACAGGGCCCTGGCAAGTATTATCTTATGGTTTTTATTGTTAAGTGTTATCCATTGTGTAATTGGAAGCTCTGTGGAGAGAGCAGAAGGAGAAATCAAATTCAACTGGGGCAGGTTTCACAGTGGAAATGGTATAGGAAATATGAGGAACATTTTGGTTTGCAGAGAAGGGTAAACGCTTTACAGGTGGACAAACCAGCGAGAACAAAGGTCTAAATGCAGGGAATTACTCTGATTGCAGAGACTATAATTTTGTGGTTTTCAGAGATGTTCTGAAAACAGACATTTCCATAATCTACATCTGGTGATGGTAGCCATGGCATTATGATGAAAATGGAAATCCTAAACTTGGGAGTCTACTGGGCCTAGAAGAATATATTCCAGTAAAGGAAAGCAATTATGGACCTAGAAAACAGGGTCAGAGCAGGAAGTTAGCTGTTTTTAATGGGAGGTAGAAGGTACAAATCAGAGCCAGAAATTCTCTGCTGCTTTTATAAGAAGTAAAGCTAGTTGGAATAAAAAAAAAAAAGGATTTGTTTTCTTTGACACCAGAGATAATCATTAGTCTTTTCTAAGCGTTTTAATCTTCATACTATGAAGATAGAAGAGAACAAAATGGATAGATTGCACCAAGTGCTTTCTTAATTTGTTCCATGAAATTGTTTTGATATATTCACAAAGTGTTTATTTTAGCAGTTGTTTCAGGAAATAGTAGTTTCATATTTATATTATGCAGTATTATTCATTAACATTATAGCTTATAATAAAATTACTCTCATTGTTTTGCTTTATATGGAGATTTTGCTCTAAGGACTCAAGAAAGATTTACAAAAATATTCCAGTAATCCACATAACATCCTTGTATAAAGAGACAGACTTCCTTTTAAAAATCTGTTGATAGGAATGCTCAGAAACAGTGAACTTGTCACGCCACAGATAGGTGATGTTAGAGAAAAGATGCTGAGTGGCAGTAAACGGAAAAGAGACTTTAAGTTTCTCTCACTTTATTAGTTATGGTTAGCTGCTGTAATAGGAAACCTTAATATCTCATTACTTAACACAACAAAAATTTATTTTTAACTCCAGTAAAGCCCAGTTGAATGTGAGGGCTGAAGAAGATGTGGAAATGAAGGGGGCAGTCATTAGGTAAGAAGTTCCAGAAGCCTTTGCCTCTTTTGATATATGACTTCAAAGATTGCCCTAGATATTGCCATACAGTTTACAGTTGCTAGAAGTGGAAGATAGAGAATTATGCAGTAAATTTTTATTTGCTACCTACTTTCTGTTAGCTGGAGCTTGGTTATGTGACCATACCTAAAGTCCAGGGAGGCCAAGAAAAAAGGAATCTGGGTTTAATGAATGACTAGTTAGTCACTGCCATAATCACCAATCAACACACCACAAAACAAGTGAGTTTTCTTATATGGGATTATGAAATCTAGCCTGAATTTTTTTTTTTTCAATTCAGTTTTATTGAAATACATTCACACACCATACAATATCCATGATATACAATCCACTGTCCACAGTATGATAACATAGTTATGCGTTCATCACCACAATCTATCTCTGAACATTTTCCTTACATCAGAAAGAACCAGAACAAGAATAAAAAACAAAAGTGAAAAAAGAACACCCAAATCATCCCCCCATCCCACTCCATTTGTCCTTTAGTTTTTTCCCCATTCCTCCACTCATCCATACACTAGATAAAGGGGGTGTGATCCACAAGGTCTTCACAATCACACTGTCACCCCTTGTAATCTACATTATTATATAATTGTCTTCAGGAGTCCAGACTGCTGGGTTGGAGTTTGGTAGTTTCAGGTATTTACTTCTAGCTATTCCAATACATTAAAGCCTGAGAGGTGTTATCTATATAGTGCATAAGAATGTCCACCAGAGTGACCTCTTGACTCCATTTGGAATCTCTCAGCCACTGAAACTATTTCGTCTCATTTTGCATCCCCCTTTTGGTCCAGAAGATACTCTCAGTCCCATGATGCCAGGTCCACATTCATCCCCGGGAGTCATACTCTGCGTTGCCAGGGAGATTTACACCCCTGGGAGTCGGGTCCCACATAGGGGGGAGGGCAGCGAGTTCACCTGTCGAGATGGCTCAGTTAGAGAGAGAGAGGGCCACATCTGAGCAACAAAGAGGTACTCAGGGGGAGACTCTTAGGCACCATTACATACAACTATAGACTCTCCTTTGTGGTAATGAGCTTCATAAGGGCAAGTCCCATGCTCGAGGGCTCAGCACATCAAACCGCCAGTCCCAATGTTTGTGACAACATCAACACCAGTCCAGGTGAGGATGTGCAACACATCCGCACCTTCCCCCAGATCCTCGGGGCTGGGGAGGGGGAGGCTGTAAATATATTTTTTATTATCTGCCCAAATTACTCTAGGATGTGTCACTATTTCACTCCAGCCTATAATAACCTACCATATCTCACTTCCTATTCAAAGTTCCATGCAATTGTGGTGTTTGAACAAATCGACTGTAGAGTTGTACCGTTTAGAAAATTTAGATCCTGTACCAAATAGATATCTATTCCCTTGGTCTCATATGAAAGTTGAAGTTTTAAAACACAATCAGTTTCAACCTTTATCCTTTGGCCTGGCTTGCCCTGGTCTTAACCAGACCTGCTTCATTCATATCACTAATTGAAGTCTGGGCTCTGTTTCAGCTTTTTTTTTTTTTTTTTTTTGACAGTGGCTGTATGCACTAATACTGAAATTCATATCTGCCGAGCTCTAGCTCTGAGTTTCAGGTGTCTCAGAGATATGCATTGTTCCAGAGACCAATCAGGTTATACGCTAGGGGATCAGCATCTCAAAGTTTAGAGATAGGCCTTACAATTCAGGGATAGAGTTAACTGCTATAAGAGCTTACAATCTAGGGACTATTACAATTATTGTGTCCACATTAGGCTATGTTCTAAGATTCAATTCTGAGTTTACACATTGTAGTTAGTCCATATTGGTGAGGCATCATCCCTCTCACCATGTTTTCTCCAACACTTTTACCCCTATATATATATTTTCCTACAATTTTATAGAGTTATATTCACATACCATACATTTATCCACAGTGTACAATCAGTTGTTCATGGTATCATCATAAAGTTGTACATTTATCACCACAATCAGCACTTGAACATACTGTTTACTACAAGAAAAATTGTTTTTTTTTTTTTTAGCAATAAGAAAAAATGATAAAAAGAAAAATAACATGTCATACAATACAATATACTACTAAGGACAGCAAATAACACCACTACCAAGAATCCCATATTACTCCCCTATATCCCCCTCTCATATACATTTAGCATTGGCATATTGCCTTTGTTACATTTAATGGAGGTATATTACAATGTTACTGTTGACCATAGACTCCACTTTGCTTTGATTATGTTTTTTCCTGAATACCATCCCTTTTTCAAATTTCTACATGGTTGACATTCATTTGCTTTCCCACATGCAAAAACATTTTTATATGTGTATATTTAGTAACAGTCATTGGCCACTCCAGTTTTTGCCACGTTATACAGTCCCAGTCTTTATCATCTATCTTTACCTCTGGTGTCATACATTCTCCTATCCCACCTCTTTCAGCTTTACTCACAGACATCTTTGTTCAGTGTACTTACAATACCATGCTACCATCACACAGTATTATGCTATCTATTTCTGGATCTATGCAATCAATCCTAAACATTCTGTAGTCCTTCAGCATCAAATGGCAGATCTCTGCCCTCTTTCTATCTCCTGGTCACCTGTGTTGTCAGCTTTTAACTCCCAAAGTTTGTTCATTAATGTCTGTTCATATTAGTGAGACCATACAGAATCTGTCCTTTTGTTTCTGGCTAACTTCACTCAACATAATGTCCTCAAGGTTCATCCACATTATTACATGATCCATGTCTTTGTTCTGTCTTACAGCTGCATAATATTCCATCATGTGTATATACCACAGTTTGTTTATCCACTCGTCCTTTGATGGACATTTGGGCTGTTTCCATCTCTTGGCAATTGTGAATAATGCTGCAATAAACATTGGTTTACAAATGTCTGTTTGTGTCTTAAGTTTCAGTTCCTCTGAGTATATACCCAGCAATGGAATAGCTGGGTCATATGGCAAATCTATATTTAGCTTCCTGAGGAACCTCCATACTGTCTTCCAGAGTGGTTGCACCATTCTACATTCCCACCAACAATGAATAAGTGTGCCTCTTTCTCCACATCCTCTCCAGCACTTGTCATTTTCTGTTTTTTGGATAATGGCCATTCTGGTAGGTGTAAGATGATATCTCATTGTGGTTTTTATTTGCATTTCCTTAATAGCTAGTGAAGTTGAGCATTTTTTCATATGCTTTTGAGCCATTTGTATTTCCTCTTCAGAAAAATGTCTGTCATGTGTTTTGCCCATTTTTTAATTGGATTGTTTGTCTTTCTGTTATTGAGATGCAGGATTCCTTTATATATTCAGGATATTAAACCCTTATCTGATATGTGGTTTCCAAATATCATCTCCCATTGCGTAGGTTGCCTTTTGACTTTTCTGACAAAGTCCTTTGATGTACAAAAGTGTTTAATTTTGAGGCGATCCCATTTGTCTATTTGTTCTTTGGTTGCTCGTGCCTTGAGTGTGAGGTCTAAGAAACCACCTCCTTTCACAAGATCTTTAAGATATTGCCCTACATTTTCTTCTAAGAGTTTTATGGTCTTGGTGCTAATTTTTAGCACCAAGACACTTTGAGTTAATTTTGGTATAAGGTGTGAGATGGGCATCCTCTTTCATTCTTTTGGAAATGGATATCCAGTTCTCCAAACACCATTTATTGAACAGGCTGCTCTTTCCCAGTTGCTTCGGCTTCACTGCCTTATCAAAGATCAGTTGTCCATAGATGTAAGGGTCTACTTCTGAACACTCAATTCTATTCCATTGATCAGTATATCTGTCCTTATGCCAGTACCATGCTGTTTTGAGCACTGTAGCTTTGTAATATGCTTCAAAGTCAGGTAGTGTGAGACCTCCCACTTCCTTCCTCTTTCTCAAGACATTTTTGGCTATTTGGGGCACCTTATCCTTCCAAATAAATTTAGTTATTGGTTTTTCTATTTCTGTAAAGTAAGTTGTTGGGATTTGAATTGGTATTGCATTGAATCTGTAAATCAGTTTAGGTAAAATTGCCATCTTAACTATATTTAGTCTTCCAATCCATGAACATGGTATGTTCTTCCATTTTTTTCAGGTCTTGTTCAATTTCTTTTAGCAGTTTCTTATAGTTTTCTATGTAAAAGTCTTTTGTGTCCTTGGTTAAGTTTATTCCTAAATACTTGATTCTTTTGGTTGCTATTGTAAATGGGTTTTTTTTTTTTTATTTCCTCCTCTTGTTGCACATTACTTGTGTATAGGAACACTACAGATTTTTGCGTGTTGATCTTGTAGCCTGCTACTTTGCTGTATTCATTGACTAGTTCTAGTAGCTTTGCTGTAGATTTTTCTGGATTACCTACATATAGAATCATGTCATCTGCAAATAGTGAAAGTTTTACTTCTTCCTCTCCAATTTGTATGCCTTTTATTTCTTTTTCTTGCCTAATTGCTCTAGCTAGAACTTCCAGCACAATTTTGAATAACAATGGTGATAGTGGACATCCCTGTCTTGTTCCTGATCTTAGAGGAAAAGCTTTCAGTCTCTCCCCATTGAGTGTGATGTTAGCTGTGGGTTTTTCATATATTGCCTTTATCATATTGAATAAGTTCCCTTCTATTCCTATCCTTTGAAGTGTTTTCATCAGGAAAGGATGTTGAATTTTGTCAAATGCCTTTTCTGCATCAATCGAGATGATCATGTGGTTCTTCTGCTTAGATTTATTGATGTGGTGTATTACATTAATTGATTTTCTTGTGTTGAACCAGCCTTGCATACCTGGAATCAATCCCACCTGGTTGTGGTGTATAATTCTTTTAATGTGCTGCTGGATTCGATTTGCGAGTATTTTGTTGAGGATTTTTTGCATCTATATTCATTAAAGAAATTGGTCTATAATTTTCTTTTTTTGTAGTATCTTTGCCTGGTTTTGGTATTAGGGTGATGATGGCTTCATAGAAAGAGTTAGGTAGCTTTCCCTCTTCTTCAATTTTTTTGAAGAGATTGAGCAGGATTGGTACTAATTCGTTCTTGAATGCTTGGTAGAATTCACATGTGAAACCATCTGGTCCTGGGCTTTTCCTTTTTGGGAGCTTTTTGATGACTGACTCAATCTCTTTAATTTTGATTGGTTTGTTGAGGTCATCTGTTTCTTCTTGAGTTGATGTTGGTTGTTTATGCTTTTCTAGGAAGTTGTCCATTTCATCTAAGTTGTCTAGTTTATTAGCATATAGTTGCTCATAGTATCTTCTCATTATCTCCTTAATTTCTGCAGGGTCGGTAGTTATATTTCCTTTCCCATTTCTGATTGCATTTATTTCCGTCTGCTCTCTCTCTTTTTTTTTTTTTGTTAGCCTAGCCAGTGGTCCATCGATTTCATTGATTTTCTCAAAGAACCAACTTCTGGTTTTGTTGATTCTCTCTATTGTTTTCCTGTTCTCAGTTGCATTTATTTCTGCTCTAATGTTTGTTATTTCTTCCCTTCTGCTTGCTTTGGGGTTAGTTTGCTGTTCTTTCTCTACTTCCTCCAGGTGAGCAGTTAACTCTTCAATTTTTGCTCTCTCTTCTCTTTTAATATAGGCATTTAGGGCAATAAATTTCCCTCTCAGCACCGCCTTTGCTGCATCCCATAAGTTTTGATAAGTTGTGTTTTCATTGTCATTTGCCTCGAGGTATTTACTAATTTCTCTTGTAATTTCTTCCTTTACCCACTGGTTTTCTAAGAGGGTGTTGTTTAGCCTCCATATGTTTGTGAATTTTATGTTCTTCTGCCTTTTATTTATTTCCAACTTCATTCCATTGTGGTCTGAGAAAGTGTTTTGTATAATATCAATATTTTTAAATTTGTTGAGACTTGCTTTGTGACCCAACATGTGGTCTATCCTAGAGAATGTTCCATGAGCACTTGAGAAAAAAGTGTATCCTGCTGTTGTTGGATGTAGTGTTCTATAAATGTCTGTCAAGTCTAGTTCATTTATCATACAATTCAACATCTCTGTTTCTTTAGTGATCCTCTCTCTAGATGTTCTATCCATTGATGAGAGTGGTGTATTGAAGTCTCCAACTATTATTGTAGAGGTATCTATTTCTCCTTTCAGTGATCGCAGTGTTTGCCTCATGAATTTTGGGGCATTCTGGCTTGGTGCATAAATATTTATGACTGTTATGTTTTCTTGATGAATTGACCCTTTTATCAATATATAGTGTCCTTCTTTGTCTCTTTTAATTATTTTGCTTTTGAAGTCTAACTTGTCTGATATTAATATAGCTACTCCTGCTTTTTTCTGGTTGTTGTTTGCATGAAATATCTTTTTCCAACCTTTCACTTTCAGTCTATGTTTGTCCTTTTGTCTAAAGTGAGTTTCTTGTAGACAGCATATAGATGGGTCCTGTTTTTTAATCCATTCTGCCAGTCTGTGTCTTTTTATTGGGGAGTTTAATCCATTTACATTTAGTGTTATTACTGTAAGGGCAGTACTTTCTACTACCATTTTGTTTTTTGGAATTTGTATGTCATATGTTATTTTTTCCTCTCCTTTTACTACTTTCCTGATAATCTTCATTTCTGCACTCTTCTCCAACTCTCTCTCTCCTGTCTTTTCCTATCAGCCTGTAGCACTCCCTTTAATATTTCTTGTAGTGCCGGTCTCTTATTCACAAACTCTCTCAGTGTCTGTTTGTCTGAAGATGTTTTAATCTCTCCCTCATTTTTGAAGGAAAGTTTTGCTGGATATAGAATTCTTGGTTGGCAGTTTTTCTCTTTCAGTATCTTAAATATATCATGCCACTGTCTTCTTGCCTCCATGGTTTCTGCAGAGAAATCTGTACATAGACTTATTGACCTTCCCTTGTATGTGATGGATTGCTTTTCTCTTGCTGCTTTCAGAGTCCTCTCTTTGTCTTTGACATTGGACAATCTGACCAGTAAGTGTCTTGGAGTAGGTCTATTGGGATCTATTGTATTTGGGGTACATTGTACTTCTTGAATCTCTAATTTTCTGTCTTTTATAAGAGTTGGGAAATTTTCAGTGAATATGTCTTCTATTACTCTTTCTGCCCCTTTTCCCCTCTCTTCTCCTTCTGGGATACCCATAACACGTATATTTGTGCGTTTCATGTTGTCACTCAGCTCCCTAAGACCCTGCTCATATTTTTCCATTTTTTTCACCATCTGTTCTTTTGTGTGTATGAATTTGAATGACCTGTCTTCCAGTTCACTGATCCTTTCTTCTGCCTGTTAAAATCTACTGTTGTGTCCCTCCATTGTGTTTTTCATCTCCTCCATTGTGGCCTTCATTCCCATGAGTTCTGCCATTTGTTTTTTTAAGTTTATGAATTCTTCTTTATGGTCAGCCAGTGTCTTCTTTATATCCTTCAGCTCTTTTGCTATATATTCCTTCATTTCATCAAATTTATTTAGCATTAGTTGCCTCCACTCCTGTGTCTCAGCTGAGCTATTAGTTTGTTCCTTTGGCTGGTCCATGTTTTCATGTTTCCTGGTATGGCTTGTTATCTTAAGTTGTCTAGGCATCTGATTTTCTTGATTAGTTTATTTTGGAGCTTGTTTTCTGTCTTTTACCTAGTGGTTTTCTTGTTGGTTGGCTTGGTTCTCTGGCTTCTGTTATTCAGTTCAACTTATTCTAGACCTCTAACTTAGGTTCTATTTAGTTGATCAGAATTTTTCCCCTCTTGTTTTTTCTGTTTCTTGCTCTGCCTCTGTGTAACCTTTTTGTGAGTGGGTCTCTTCAGATATGGTCGACCCTAGTCAGATTTTCCCAGTCTAGTGAGGCCCAGGTCTCACTGGGAGGTTATGGAGTTTTCCTGAGAATGAGACCCTCCTATGAGGCCTTTAGAATTGGTGCTTTTCCTCTCCTATCCAGCAGGTGGTGCTGGCCAGCCCGCAGCTCCCCCACCAGTGTAAGGAGGTATGGAGCCTTTAGTTCTCCTGGTGACTCTGATCCTGTCAGTGGAGTGGCTGACTGAAGCCAGAATCTGAATTCCAGCCCCTGTGGTCTGAATTCCCAGAAGGAGGACTGCCAGTTGAGCTGGACCTCCCTCCACTCTCCCAGTCCTCAGAACTCCAGTTGTCTCTCAGGGGCACTATTCCCTTCTCCTCTCTCCTCTTTGGGGCCTCTCCAGGTAGATTCCTTGGTCAGCCTGAGTTGCCAATTAAAGACAGGGGTGGAGGCCCTCAGTAGTGAATACGGAATTCAAAGACACTGTGGGTACTCTGTCTCCCCCAAGCCCAGCCTAGTCCCTCAATCTGGGCTTTCTGATAGAAAATCACCACATGTATTACTTTTAGATTTAAAAAAAAAAAAAAGTAGAAAAGAAATCAA
Source organism: Choloepus didactylus (assembly GCF_015220235.1). Classification (NCBI taxonomy): domain Eukaryota; kingdom Metazoa; phylum Chordata; class Mammalia; order Pilosa; family Megalonychidae; genus Choloepus; species Choloepus didactylus. The sequence continues at coordinate 114,238,807 of NC_051309.1, read as the reverse complement.
GAAAAAGAAAAAAGGAAAAAAAAAAAAAAAAAAAAAAAAAAGAAGAGTCTCTTTTAAAAGTCTTTCCCCAGCCTGGAAGTTTTGTCAGTGTCAGAATAGAGCATTTAAAGATATCTTTTGGGGTATTGTCTGATAATTACTCTCTAACAGCTTCAGTTCCACCCCTGCTGGGGGCTATTGAAATGTAAAAAGATAAGGGATCAGTGAGAAGCCAGAAGGGACAAAATGTAGGGGAAAAAAAATGGCTTTTTTGGAATCTGGGAATGGGTGCCCGCTTTTACGTGCCCCCACTTCTCGGAGTCCAGCCCTTCTTTAGCACCCCAGCTCCCAAAGTTAGTTAATTAATTTGTTAATTAATTCTGCAGTTGAGGCTGGGTTGAGCCTCCCTTCTTGCCCTCAGCAGATTGCTGTTTTTTTTTTTTTTTTTTCCCCCCTTTCAGGGAGCTGGCAGCAAGACAGTCTGTGAGGTCTGGGTGGGGAGGGGCGCCAGACCCCTTGTCCGGGGAACTTACAATGTTCGCTGCGATCTCAGCTTTTCCTCCAATTCCAAACTTGTGTCCAATGTGTGACTGGTTACTGGAGACCACGAAAACACTGTTTCATATAGTTCTTGGGTAATTGCCAGATGCTCTAGGGGAGAGACGAAATTCTGCTCCTCACCACTCCGCCATCTTGCCCCGCCTCCTAGCCTGAATTTTTTTAAGCAACTGTTTGACATCTTGACATAGACTACAAAATAGCAAAAAAATTCCAGGCAATAGATTTCCACAACAGTACTTCCATAGTGCATTATAGATTCAGTAATGCAATTCTTTCTCAAGCAATACTTCCTGGCATGACAAACTATTTGAGCCAGGCATATACTAGTGGATGTTGCAACTTTAAATGAATCTACACTAATGAAAAAGAGAAGCCAGAAAGCCCTCACTCCCTCTCTCTCCCCCTTACACACACATCCACCCCAACCACATGCAAATACCCTGAGCACCATAATAATACTAGTTAAAATATAATGGAAGGGGGAGGACAACTTACTTGGCCACCCAAGAGAAGAGTGGGTTGGTTCTAAATCAGGAAAGTATAGGCAAGAATATTTTTCTTCTGAAGAATAGGAAACTTCTCAGGGGTGATTCCCATGTCAATAGAGTTATCTCTAAGGATAGAAACAGCAGCTGAAAGAATACTGATTGTAAGCCAGTATAAAATTTTCCAGTTTTGTTCACATGGTGGACTGAGTTGTCACAGACTCCCCTTCCACTACCAACACATAGAAAGCCTGGAAAAAGAGATATAAAATAAAATTCCAAATTTTAAAAATATCCAGCTGAGAGCAAAGAAAGAAAGGGAAACTCCCAGGTGTTAGGGACAAAGTTGAGCTTCAAAACCAGAATAGCAAACTCAGAAGGCATTTCTAGCTTGGACTTCGAAAATACAGGACATAATATGTAGTGGCTGTTTTTTTTTTTCATAATTATTATTTTTTTTTATTAAGCAGTTGTAGATTTACAGAAAAATCATGCAGATAGTACAGAGTCTCCATATAAACCCTCACACAGTTTTCCCTATTAACATTTTGCATTCATGTGGTATCTTTCTTATAATTCCTGAAACAGTATTACCACTATACTATTAACTATAGTCCGTAGTTTACTTTAGGGTTCACTCTATTGTACAGTTCTCTGTTGTTATTTTTTTTTTGTAATTTTTATTCTAGTTACATATGTGCAACCTAAAATTTCCCATTATATCCACTTTCAACTATACAATTCAGTGGTGTTAATTACATTCATAATGTTGTACTACCATCACCACCATCCATGACCAAAAGTAATGTTCACACACAGGCAGAAATTATGGTCTTGGGTCTGCACAAGGAAAGAAGGAGAACTGAGATCCTTCATGAAGCCTGGAAGTTGGAATGGCTGTCCCTCAATGAAAGGGTGCTTGAAATCTCAACCCATTGGATTTCAACCATTGAAACTCAAGTAAGTGACAAACAGTTTTCTCTGTCCAGGTTTTTGGAAGAAAATAAAAGTTTAAAAAGCCTTCCATGAGAAGCCTGGGTCACCTATGGTAAAGTAACCAAGTTGAAAAATTAACAAGAATTCTGGTTCCAGATTGGATTCTGACAGGACACCTGGAATCCCTGATAGGACATCAGGGCAAGCAAACCTTGCTGAAAATGAGCTCCAAAGCATAAATGAAAAACACATCAAGAAATGATTTACCTTAAGCTGAGTCTCTAGATACAGTTAAAAGTGGTATTAGAACCCCTAGAACACCATATAGTAGAACAAGCAGAAAGAGTCAATAAAATAAGTATATATACAATAGTAAAAAGATAAAATAAGGCATAGAAAATATCATGAAAGATCAGTGTACCATGGAAAGGAACTAGCATATTTAAAACAAAAAGTGACATCTTTAGATTATATATATATAATACACACATATATGTATATGTATAATATTTGCACATATATATGCATATATATTTAAACTTTAAATTCAGTGGGAAAGTTTAATAGATTAGACTCAAGAATTAGTGATCTTGATGACATAACTAAGGGAATTTGCTCAATTCAACACACAGAAAAAGAGATTAAAATTATATTTTAATCAATAGACACAAAGTATACAATGAGAAGTTAAAACACATGTCTAATAAAAGTTCCAAAAGAAAGACCAGTGAGAAAGGAGAAGCAATAGACAAAACACAAAAGCTGCAAATTATGCAGTAAGATATAAATCTTTAGATGGAAGGAGCATGCTCAGTCCCCAAACTGACTAAAGCATACCTGTCCATGCACACAATCTAGTGAAAGCATGATTACTGTATAATAACAGCAGACACAAAAGAAACTTAAAAGCAACCATAGAGAAAAGGCAAATATAATCAATATTCTCTCTGCAATAGATGAAAATGGACCTGCCAAGCAACTGGAAAAACAAATAAAAGGTGTGGGTAATGTGGAGCAGGGAGGAGGGAAAAACAGGTATTTCCAATACTGCAAACAGACTGACTTTAATCTCAGCAAGAGGGCTGGTTGCTTTTCTTAAAGTGCAATTAACTCAGCTCATTATCAGTTTTTTTTTGGGGGGGTGGGTCTACTTTATCTGTTTCTCTTAACATATGCTTGCCTTTTATTTTATTTTTTTTGAGAAAATTAGGAAAACTGATCACCTCAGATTCATTTACTCATTTTCATTCTGGTGTTTCTTATTGGTTCATATATTTTACTGTGTATTATACACCACTCTTCCATGTCCAGGGCTTATCTCCTGGAGCAGATGCTTTGTTAAATTTTTCTGTCTGACTTTGATTACACGAAATGTGTATGTTACTTCATCTCACATGAGCATTTAAGTAGGTATTTAGCAAAGAACTATCTTAAAAAATATGGAATGTGTTAATTAAAACATTAACCCATTGTGTGTGTACATGTGTTTAGATTTATATGTCATGGAATTCCAGAAAGGATCTGAAATGACTAAGGGAGGGTGAAAACAAAATACTGATCAGGAAGGCCAGAAAAACAACCCAAAGCAAAAATAATGAGAAAAATACTCAAAACCTCTATCAATAACTATGGGAGAAAAACATAGAAATTAAGCAGAAACCTGTAATTTTCTTAATAGTAAGGGCAATAAAGGAAATATACTGTGTTCTGTCATTCTTGTTATCTAGTACAGGAGACATTGAATTCCCATATCTCTCAAACAAAAATATCCTAAATATATTAGTGTACACAATATTTTTCTGCATAACCAAACATTTTAAACTAAATGATATTCTGATGTATTCATTTTGGTTGATTACTATAGTTGATCAAGACCTATAACACATTTTAATCTTTTTTTTTTATCCTAAGCACTCATGATCTTTCTCAGACTTGCACCACTTTTAATTGTAGACTTTCAGATTCTGAATTAACTGACCATTTCTTCTATTCTTTTCTTCCATAATTTTGCTTTTCTTCTTTTCCCCACATTGACTGTTCTCAAATAAAACAGCAAGTTTAAAATAAAAAACGAATGCAAAGTGCTCTTGCTTACTAACTTCTGTATAGACTCTTCTGGCAGCTTGAAAGCCTGATCTTGAATGCCAAGTTCCATATTAATTTCTTACATAAAGCCTTTAAGTGTAGCCCCACTTAGCTTCAGGTGTCCTATTTACTTTATAAATTTAACTTTTTCTTTTCTTGAAAAAAATAGCAATTAATAAATGATGTGTGTTCATACAAATGTATAATGAATAGCAACTGATCAAACAGACTAGTTTATATAGAACAGGGAGTTGCTGTTAAAATATATTCATTAAGAATCTATCATGGTTTCCATTAAAATTATAACCTTTGGTTACAAAAACCTCTGTATTGTGATAACTATTTTTGGGGGCTAAAATATTGATGAGTGGGACTTTGCTACTGAGCAATTCAGTGATGGTAACAAATTTCAAGGGCACTAACTCATTGACAAGCGGTAGTGATGTCAAGAAAAAACTCAGCAAACTAAATTGGTATAGAAGTATTAAATTACCTGATAAATGCATTTTATAATAGTTGTCCCCAGTCTATTAGCTCAGATTTTAGAGGGTAATGTTAAATAAGAGAGAGAACCCATCTTGGGGAAAATTGGAAGTACTCATGCCCAGTATCAATAAGTACATGGAGCTGAATGGTAGTTAATTCTGTTCCTTACCCAATCCACAACAGATACTCCTACTGATTTTATGTTGCTCATCTTACTTTTACCAAGTTAATGTTGGATAATAGTTATTAAAATGACAACTCTTCCTATATAGGAACATTTATAGGAACATTACTTCCTGGCTATATTTCTCAGATTTCCCAATGAAGTTGTTGTTAAGGGAAGAAACTTCAATTTTCTTTTGAAATTCTGGGAATACTATATCTCTTTTAGGAAAATCCATGGAATTTTTTTCTACCTTTGGAGAGGAAAAAAGAAGTCAGTCATTGTGACAAACTAATGCTGTCTATTATTTCTCTATTTATTTCTTCTCTGTGCTTGAAAATTTACAGCCCAACACTTACTTCTATCTACTTGTCAAGTACTCACCTAAATATAAAGATTCCTTTAATTTCAAAAAAGATTCCTAAATCAAGTTAATGCAAGTTAATTCAGTCAACATTTATTGGGTTTCCAATTTATGCAAGATATTTTAAGGATACACAAATGAATAAAACAATTGCTGACCTCAAAGAAGTTACAGTCTCACAAGAGCTATTACTATTTTTTTTACTTGCTTTTATACATATCCCTGTAGTTGTTGCTGGTCTTACTATCTTTCAATTCTGCAAATACGCCTGCTGCAAAAACTTGTAAATGCCTTCTTTTTTGTGTTGCTGTATTGGGAGAAGTTTTAAAAGCCCGTTGCTTTTGGTGAGAAACAACATACTTTTAACACAGATGCTATCAGGAATCTTTCCCTGCATTTCTTAAAAGATCTTTACATGATGTTTACTTCCTGCATGATATTATCAATTTCTGCACTGCTTTTAGTAGCTAAGGTTAAACACTTTTCATTTTCTATTTCGCTGTGGTTTGGTTCTTTAACTCTTTCATGCTTTATGTGTGCAGTACAATTTTACCAGCTTAGGAATCCTGAAAATATTTAGACCTAAAATTGTGACTCAATAAACAGGTTTTAGCATATTCCTTTTTCTGTAATTTCCCCAAACTCACTTTTTGGGGCTACCCTTCTTGAGGCATACCTTCACATACATTTCTGCCCTCAAACCTCAACTTGCAGGAGGTTAAGAAGCAGAAACTAAGAGGAAGAGAAGCAAGAAATAGAGGGACAATGATTCCAGCGCTGGGGAGGGAAATAAATACAATTAGATTAAAATTTTGCATGATAAAACTGAGCACATATTTTTGGGGAAAGAATATATATAATGCTCCTTTTAAAATTTCTTAGAAACTCAGGACTTCTGCTTGTGGCCTTGAGGGAATAAGATGGTGCACAATTGATCTCCTGCCATAAACAATTAAAGAATAGACAAAAATAAGAAATATTTCAGGTACTGACAAGAGAAATTATAGGGTTGATAAAAGGGGTGAATACTACCATCGTCCAGACTTTGTACTTAGATAACTTCTAGATTGTGGCGCAGGAAGGGAGACATAAAACTTGATCCGGTAATCTCATTAAGTTGAGAAGACAGGGATGGGAATTCAGGGGGATTGAGCTGGCCAGAATTTGTGGGAAAGAGAACTTGAGAGGAGGGAGCTACATGGATAAAAACTTAAAAGAAACATAACTAGTTGCCAGAAAAATTCAACATTCTTTCAAGGAATAAAAATCCAGTCTTTAAAAATGTAAAATTCACAATGTCCAACATCCAATAAATATTAGTAGGCATGCGAATAAGTAGAAAATGTAAACCAAACTCAAGAGAAAAATAAGTCAATTGTGTAATCCCTGCAAATGTACTGTTCAGCCTGTTTCAAGGAACATAATTGACTGACAGCCCAGCAGCAGCCTTTCTGGATTCTTTACAGTTTTTGTGCTGAGACCACACTGCCTTTAGGAAGCACACGGCCAAGCCTGAGTATGGTGAGGGTGCTAATATAAGCCTATTGCAGCCAGATGTGGGACTCCTTAAATGGGTGACTTTTGTCTCTAAGACTCCCTATCTGCCTGGTTGAACCTCTTTTGGAAATTTGCTGCCTTTCTTTCATCTCTCATTCTGGAGATGTGAGATCTGCAACATAGCTGAGGACTCTCCCACCCTCTCCTGCTCCCTCTACCATTAAACATCTAGGATATCTAAATTCAATAATAGCATCTGCTACTTGGTAGACTCAAAATAACACATGTGGTACTAGGTATTGTCCAAGAAAGCAGGTGGTAAGACAGGGATTTGAGACTAGCTCATTGACTGCCAGGCTGACAAAGTGGTATCCATTCGAATTCTAGATGGAGCATGGATATTCCTTGGCACAGGAAGTGGCACAATTGCTAAAGGTTTTAACATTGTTGAACTAAGAAAATGCCCTGGTGGAGTTAAATGCCCTTGTAGGTTTGGTGATTCAGTCATTTGAAAGTTATAGGGAAAAAAAATCCTACAAAGACAGTGGTGTTGGCTGGTTTTGCTCAGTTTTATTTATGCCCTTTGGAGAGATTATGAAAAACTAAGAATTTTAAATAAGCAGTTAAAGGCTGAGAGTGAGCACCAGAGGTCTCATTTTTAGTTTTTCTCCTGCAGTGGAAGAATAGATATAGCTGAGTAGTCACGCTAAGGATTTGGTAATTAGAGTTGCAGAGTTCCAAAGCTGATTGAATGCTCATCGTGCTGGTTTGTATATATTATGTCCCTCAGAAAAAGCCATATTCTTTAATGCAGTCTTGTGGGGTCAGACGTATTAGTGTTGATTAGGTTGGAACCTTCTGACTGAGTGCTTCCATGGAGATGTGACCCAACCAACTGCGAGTGACACCTTTGATTAGGGTTTGACCTCTTGATTGACTGTTTCCATGGAAATATGACCCCACCCATTCAGCATGGGCCTTGATTAGTTCACTGGAGCCTTATAAAACCTCAGTCAGAAGGAGCTCACTGCTTCCTGCAGCTGAGAGACACATTTTGAAGACGGCCATTGGACACTGACAGTATTTTGGAGAATGCCGTTTGAAAATGCAACCTGGGAGCAAGCAGATACCAGCCATGTGCCTTCCGAGTGAACAGAGGTTTTCCGGATGCCAATGGCCATCCTTCAGTGAAGGTACCCTGTTGTTGATGCCTTACCTTGGACACTTTATGGCCTTAAGACTGTAGCTTTGTAACCAAATAAACCCCCTTTGTAAAAGCCAATCAATTTCTGGCTATCTTGCAAACAGCAGCATTAGCAAACCAAAACACTCATCCAAGGCAGGTCTGTTGTGCTAATGCCAGAGCTTTGGTTGTGAAAACAAGGGACCCTGAAAAATGGGATGGGGACATGTGGTTGATGCCCTTGAGGACTTATTAGCTCCTCCCAAACCCTCAGGGCTTACAGAAGTGGTCCACCTTTTTTCCCTAGTAGGTACTTCCTTTGAGCTGGGCAGTGCCATAGAGATCTACTCCCTACAAGGCAGCTGGTGCCCCCCTCAGAAGCTGTCCTTTGCTTCTTTTTTGCATGCCATTATGATGGTACTTGATCAAATGGCTTGGAATGAAAGATTGAATAGCAAAAAATAATTAATTGAAGGGAACTTTCTCAACACATAGGATTTAACATGCTGGCAAGGGCCCTGGGGTAAAGGGATAACATGCTGGTAGGGTTGCCCCTAAGGAGTCTGGGGGAAAGTGATGTCAAACACTAAGTGAAGTGGAAATGCCTGAATTGTCCTAGCAGACTTAGGGAATGGAATAAACAGGCTAAGGGATGTGAGCACGCTGAATTGGATATGTGAGACCAGATCTGTCAAAGGATTATGTTCCATAGGAGGGCCAGAGAGCATGCCATTCACTAAGGATATTAGGGATGTGCCACCTTCAGTCTGCATCACTAAGAAGTTCGGTGAAGGCTTTCCTTTGCAGGATAGGACTGAAGATAGGAGAGGCAGTCCCAGACCAGGGCTTGTTAATATCTTTGGGGATACTGGGATCCTGAAGTAATGGCAACTAGGTACTGGCACTTCATCACCAGAAACCAAGAGGCTACAATTACTTTAATTCTAAGGACAAAGGGGAAGTCAAGTTGCTTGACACTCAGTAAATTATGGAGATGGTTAATAAAGCATGTAGTCCCTTGTGGCAAAATAGTTTGCCAACCAACAAGCTTGCTACTTATCATGTGAAGTAAAAAAAACATTGCATGAATTGGGGAGCAGGAGGCTGAGGGTAGTCACCCAGTTCCTAAAACTGAACCAATTTTCAGCTCTAAAACCCATGGACTAAAGTACTGGGTACATAGAAAAAAGACCCTCTAATTCCAAAGCATATGTATACAGTAATGTTCTCACATTCTTTCCTCAAAGGGACCTATGGACAGTTTTGGGTGACTGTACATTAGGAAAGGGATGCATTAACTCCTTTGCACTGCCTTTACAAATTGCTACAAATCTAGAAGCTTGAAATAACACTTCTTTATTATTTTACAGTTCTGTAGGTCAGAAGTCCAGCACTGTTTGACTCAGGTGATCTGTTCAGGGTCTCACAAGGCCAAAATTAAGGGGTCAGTAGTGCTGCATTTCTTTCTGGAGGCCCTGGGAGGAAATCTGCTTACAACTCATTCAGGTTGGTGTTAGAATTCGTTTCCTTGTGATTGTAGGGCTGAGGTCTCTATTTCCTTGCTGGCTTCAGAAACTTCTCTCAGCTACTTAAGGCCACATCCATTCCTTGTCACATTGTCCCCTCCATCCTTACTCAATCCAGCAATGGTATGTTCTCATGCTTCATATCTCTTCTTCTGACAGCTCCCTCCGACTGTAGCGAGAAGGTTCTCTGTTTTTAAGGGCTTATGTGATTAGATTGGTCCCACCTGGATACATCTCTCTATTTTAAGGTATATAACCTTACTTACATCTGCAAATGCTCTTTTGCCAGCTAACATAATATATTCACATGTTCTGGGGCTTAGGGAATGTGCATTTTTAAGGGTCTCTTCTCCCTACCACAGGGGAATACTTAGACTTTCTGAGGACTATATTAATAGAATGAAAGAGAAAAACAATTTGATGATCTCAATAGATGCAGAAAAATAATTTGACAAAATCTAACACTGATTTGTGATTAAAAAAAAAAAACCTCTCAGAAACTAGAAATAGAACATACAGCTGACATTATACAGTATTTAGTGGTTAAAGACTACTAAGTTTTCTACCAAAGTTCTGGAGTATAGCAATGAAACACACTCTTATCACATCTATTTAAAATTAAACTGTAGAGCTCAGCCTTTGCAATAAGACAGTGAAAAAAATCAAAGCTTACAGATTAAAAAGGAGACAAAACAGAACTCTGGAGTAAGGTAGAGACTGGAGAAGGACTCCACAAATGCCAAATCAAAGAAAGAGAAAAATATCAGGTAGGAAACTAAACTTTAGTCCGGGACCAGCTGGCCCTCTTCCCTCCCCCTTACCTTGTCCCATGCAGCTTGGGAAGTGCTCAGAGACAGTGGCCAGGATCCCTCCCACCTCCCACTGGGAACACAGACTATACTATCACTCACAACAGTGAGTTAGATCCCCAAGCATATCCAGACACAGGGACTCAAGTCCACAGATGCCCAGGGCAGATCACAAGCTGCTGAGGAGTGCTGAATATGGAAGGGCTCCAAGGATGAGCTTCCAAAATGGAGGATTAGGGAGGGAACAACAGAACCTACTTCTCTCCCCAAAGCAGCAAGTAGCCAGGCAGAAACTGTCCAAATCAACTTTTGGGGATCCAGGGACCAGGGGATACAAATTGATTAGGAGTCACATCTTAACAATGCAACCACAAACAGAATTCTAATAGGCTCTAATTTTTTTTGGTAGAAATTGACAAGCTATCTCTAAAAATTTATATGGAAAGGCAAAGTTAAGAATCTAGACTAGCTAGAATAAATTCGTAAGATTATGCTACCTTGCTTTAAGATTATAAAAAGCTACAGCAATCAAGACACTGTGGTACTAGAATAGAGACCAACATACAGATTGATGGCAGGGAGTAGAGAGTCCAATAGTTGACTTACATATATTGGTCAATTGATTTTCAACAAAGTGACAAGCTTAGTCAATTGAATAAGGGGGTAGTCTTCTAGACAAGTGATGCTGGGACAACTGAATATCCATATGTGGGGAGAAATGAACCTTGACTATTGCCTCACAATGTACTAAAAAATTAACTCAAAATGCATCATGTTCCTGTAGGTAAAGTTAAAAATATTAAACTTTTAAAAGAAATCACAGGTAATATTCTTTATGACTTTGGGGAACTCAAAGATTTCTTAAGTATAAAACAGAAAGAATGATATGAATCATTAAAGAAAAATTAATAAATTGAATTTCATCAAAATTAAAAACTTCTGAAAGGCAACTCACAGATGGAGAGAAAATATTTGCAACAAATAGTTAAGTGCTTATGTTCACAACATGTAAATAACTACAGTTCGATAATAAAAGAAAAATAATCCAATATTAATGGACAAAATATTTGAAAGTTACTGTAAGAAGATATGCAGGTGGCCAAAAAGCCTATGAAAGCTGCTCAGCATCATTGGTCATCATAGAATGATAGAGAAATCCAAATTAAAATCACAGGTTATCATAACATGTCTATTAGAATGGCTAAAATGAGCAAGACTGACAATGCCAAGTGTTGTAAAGGACGTGATGCAACTGGGATTCTCATACCTTGCTTGTGGGTAACCAAAATGTTATAACACTGTGCTGGTTTGAATGTATTATGTCCCCCAGGAAAAGCCATATTCTTTGATGCAATCTTGTGGGGCAGACATAATAGTGGGGATTAAGTTGGAAAGTTTGGATTAGGTTGTTTGCATGGAGATGCGCCCCACCCAACTGTAGAGGATAACTGATGGGATATTTCCATGGAGGTGTGGCCCTACCCATTCAGGGTGGGCCTTGATCAGTGGAGCCATATAAATGAGCTGACTCAGGGAGATGGAACTCAGTGCAGTTGTGAGTGACATTTTGAAGAGGAGCAAGCTTGCTAGAGAGGAACATCCTGGGAGAAAGCCATTGTGGAACCAGAACTTTGGAGCAGATGCCAGCCACGTGCCTTCCCAGCTAACAGAGGTTTTCCGGATGCCATTGGCCATCTTCCGGTGAAGGTACCCGATTGCTGATGTGTTACCTTGGACGTTTTGTGGCCTTAAGACTGTAACTGTGTAGCGAAATAAACCCCCGTTTTATAAAAGCCTATCCATCTCTGGTATTTTGCATTCCGCAGCATTAGCAAACTAGAACAAACACTTTGGCAAATAGTAGAAATTCACTGAAATTCACACAAGACATAGGTCTATTCAAGGACTTATACACTGATATTCGTAGGGACTTTTTTCATAGTAGCCCCAAACTGGATAAAACCCAAATGTACATCAGAGGGTAGTGGAAAAAACTAATTGCGTTATATCAATACAGTGGGATACTATTTTATAGTATACTATTTATATCATTTAGCTATAAAAAATGAACTACTGATATACCTAACAACATAGATGAAACATAAATATTATGCTGTCACAGAGCCAGTCCAAAATGGTACACACTTTATGATTCCACTTTATGAAACAGAAAGACAAATAAGGTACATAGTGACAGGAAGAGGCTCAGTGGTTGTCTGTGGCCAGGGTGGGGTGAGGTCCTGACTTTGGAGAGCACCAGAGAAGTTTTTGAGGCAATAAAAATATATTATAATTGCTGTGGTTACTTTGGTGTATATATTTGTCAAAATTCATCAACCTGCATTCATTTTATTGTATTTAAACTATATTACAGTAAAGTTTTTTATTAAATTCTTATTAACCTAAAATTAATGTGACAATGTTAGACCCAAGTGGTCAGGGCTGTCCTTTGGCTGTTTTATCCTAGTCATGAATAAGGGCATTTTTCCGTTATGACTGGGTATGGACCCTGACAATAACAGCTATGATTTTTTTCCTATGAGGTATTCTAAACGGTGCCTTTATTAAAATATATATATACTCTTAAGAATTTGTATATACTTTTAAAAGATGTTTCAGCAGGCTAAGCTTGTTAGTGTTCATGTGATAAGCAGTTCAATTTGAATAAGATGAATGAATATTATGTTTGAACTTTGCGTGAGAGACTGTGGGCACAGTTGGCTGGTATGGCCTGGAGTTACCATAAGGGAAGTAAGCAAGTTTCTGTGTATGTCTGCTGGCAACATAAAGCCCTTGGACATAGGTTTTAGAGTCTGCATCTCTGTCACAGGACTGAAGTCTCACCAGTGAGTTGGTCTAAATGACCTTCTTTGATGCTGTCTCCTGGGAACTTTACCCTCCCTGATACCAGTCACCCTCTCTTTCTTCTTCCTCCTCTCTTTCCTTCCATACAGAGAGCATGGTCACCCTATCTAGGTTGTCACACCAGCCAAGGAAGTAGACGTCTTTCAACAGCACCTCATTCCTACTTTTACTGATGACTCTTACGTCTAATTAAAGTACCTTCTTAACCTTAGAAAGGTAATGCATATTGAACAGGGTCTCCCATGACCAGGCATAGTATTTCAAAGATCTACATCTGGGTCTTTTCTATGAGTCCTGATTTTTTCCAGTACCAACAACTCTCATTTACTTATTATTCAGGGCTCCTTTTCAAATATTAAGCAAATGGAGAATGCAGAATGAAAAATGTTTAAGAGCCGCTTCAGACCTCAGTTCTCTCCCTATTCTGCTCTCCTTCTCATCTGCCCCCTGCCCCAGGTACTTTTTCATACCTTCTATTTTTTTTTTTAAGTTTGAAAGTAGACCACCCCATTAATCTTCCTGTTTCATTAAAACTTCTTGTCCTTGACCTCTCCTCACTGCTCTCGCAAATCCTCTGACAACCACCCATGTATTCGGAGTTCCTGGGAGAGACCCTTGCTTACTCTTTGAAAGCTCTGGTTACCCGTTTTTGCAGAATGACCCTATTCTCACCTCTTCTAGCCTCAATATACATCAGTTTTGATATAACAAATAATTGATGACTGAAAGTTGTTTATGCTTACTAAACTCAAAGCACTCGTAATTGTAGTTAATGGCATTTAGAATCAGCTATGTCCTTGTCCTAACACATTTCTCTTTTTACTATGCAATTAAGAGATTGGAAGAATAGAGTTAGTCATTGCTTCTACTTTATTATTTCTTTGCAAGGACAGTTTTCCTTCTTTATGCTACTACTCTTGAGGACCTTTTATTTTGCTTGTGTTTTCCCATGGTTTTTCTAAGGCATTGTTTTCATTAGACTTTCTCCTTTTGACAATACAGAAATGGAGGCAGTTATCATTGCTTCCAGTAACTATGTATTCATATTGTCCAGTTTCCATTTTGACTTAAATTTCCATAGAGTCACCTTAATTCTGTTTCATTGTCACATGGGGTTGGAAGACTTTCTGAGGGAACTACTTCCTTAGTTCAAACTAAAAACAAGTTTAACAAAATTATCGGGACTCAGAGTTGATATTCAACTACCTTTTTAATCTTGGTTTTATTATATCAGGTCATTAAAACTATTCCGTTTTTTGTTTAGAAAGGTCATAGTAACAGAGGTTGGTTAGGGAGGGATGGGTCATAAGAGTAATTATCCAATATTATGTGTGATAATTAGCTGATTTCTTAATCTTTAGCTTGTGGTTGGAAATCCAGAGTGCACATCACAGTATCTGAGACATTCTAGGTACTCAGAATATTTGTTGAATTGTCATCATTTTCACCATGTTAAATATATTATATCTAGGGTTCAGGTTAGGGGATGCTCTGTCTCTAATTTGAAAGAGCGGTTTGTATTGAAAAGTTGTCAGATGAGGGACGTAACAGGAAATACTTGGGCTTTTCTCTCATCCCTGCAAAAGAGCCAAGAGGGTCACATAGCCTCATTTCGTCAGAAAGCAGAGCAGAGGCATATGCACTGTTATTTTATACGAAGGGCAATCCCAGGAAATAGGAGTGAGGAAAAAGAGGAGTAAGTCGGGGAAGGAAGTAGAGCCTAAATGAGACTGTCATTGAGTCGGCTGCAGTGCCACACCTTGAAGATGCCTATAAACTGGTATCTAGACCAGTCCTGTGGAGGGAAAGGAGAAAGTGGAAAGAATGTATTCACTGGTTCCTGTAAGTCATTGGTAAAATTTTAACCTATGACATATTAGCTATCCGCACTTTCAGGTTGTGTATTCAGGGTGTGGGAACTGAGCAGATCCCCAGGGTACCTCAGCAAGGCAGCTCTGGAATGGGAGAACAGAAATACGTGGGGCAGGTGTAAGTTGAAGCACCGATCAGTTGCATCTGTTTGATTTTGGAGACAAATAGAGAGCTGAAAGTGTTGTAACTCTGTTAATTAGTCCCTACCTCTGGAGGGAAGGATGTAAGTGCAAGTTTGGAAATACAATTCTTCTCTACTTTTGACTGCTTTCTTGGGAGTAATCTTCATGGAGAATTTCTGTCTTATTACAAGGAGAACTCACATATGTGAGGCCTGTATGTTACACACTTGAGAGTGGCCAAGAACAGCTGGCCATAAGCTGCAACATTGTCACTGACAGAAAGAAGATGCTCTGAGTTAGCTCCCTCTCCCCAGCCTGCAATGAGTCTGTATAGAATTCTTGGAGGAGGGTAAAAACATGCTGAAAATAATGCCAAGGAAAAAAGTCTCAATTCATGGTTTAATACCAATTTTAAATTTATTTAAAATTCCTCAGACTTCTCTCATGGCTATTACTTTATCTACTTAAAATATCCCACCAGTGATGAATGTACCACTATGTAATGGTACTGTAAACAATCGAAAGTACGATTTGTTTTGTATGACTGCATGGAATGTGAATATATCTCAATAAAATGAAGATTAAAATAAAAAAAAATAAATAAAATATCCCACCAACTGTGTCACCTCATTTTCAGAAACAAAAACTGAGTAACAGAAAGGTTAAATTAGTAATTACTTTCCACTCACTTTCATTTTAATCCAGAGCTATAATCCAGTAAGATTTTATCTTTTTTTTTTTCCTAAAGGCAGAGATCCATTAGAGAATCTCATGAAAGCTATGGATCATTTTCCCAGAAATAAGCACTATGTACTTGTAATCTTATGCCTGTGGGTGCACACATACAAGTTTGCATAAAATTTCAAATGCTTAAAATCTTTCTTTAATTAAAGCTCTTATTTAGAAACAAAAGGATAATCTTACATGGTCTTTTATGAAATTGTGAATTAAGAATTAACTTTAAGCAAACCTAATTCCCAAATAGAATTTGATGTTTGCTGTCTAATGAATTAGGTAAATGATACTTAGCACTGTCTATTTTTCTCATTTTCAGGCAATTATTGAACTTTTGAAGGTCATTTTTCTCTTTATGTACAGATTAATGTAAGTTCAGAGAAAAACCATTAAATATGAGAAAATCAGGAAGATAGGATGTATGATGAAGGATAGTAGAGCCTGGAATTTCCAATTTTGAGAAAAGAATGCTAAGGGGAGACATGATAGGTTCTGAAAATACATTAAGAGAAAATACCAAGAGGACAGGGACCAATTCTCATTAGTCAGTGGGAACAGAACAGGAAGTAATGAGCTCAAGCTGCAGCAGGGAAATTTAGGTTAAATATAAGAAAACTTTTAAATTATGAGGACAATTAAGCAACAGTGCAAATTGTGAAGGGAAATAATGAATTCACCTTTGCTAATAATATTCAAAGTAGCACTTGACATCCATCCATCAATGACAAGTTAGGAATAATAAAAATCAGTTCTCCCAACGTTCTGGGAATAGATTAAATGATCCAAGAGGGAGTGCTTCTCAAAATCCCCACCATGTATAAAAATAGACTCACTGTAGCTTTTAAAATGTGTAAGAGGAACAAAATAGTAAATCAACAAATATTTATTAGTTTTCTACCATATTAAAAACTCAAGCTTAGTGTCTATGGAGCAGATGAAGTTAAATTCCAAATGGTCAACCCCTCAAGTAGCTTTTATCTAGTAAGGAGATTCCCCCAATTTTTCGATTACATGTCCTTATTAGGAAAAATATTTTGAGAACTCAATCATAGTAAAAGTGTATTACTTTATTGATAAAGTACAAAATGTGCTATGTATATTATAAAATAAATACAAAATATAAATTATAAGAGATCAGATAATGAAATTAGTTTTATTTTTTAAATATTTTGCTAATTATATTGCCTTGTCTATCATTAATATCATCTTTCATTAACCGATAATAAATTATTTGTTCCGTGTTTACCAATAATATCTCTCTTTATGGCAAACATCTTGTTAAAATTTTTTTCTGACTTAGTGTCAGATATGATTACATTCATTTTTTCCTTGTGCAGTGGCTAACAAAGCACTCAAACCAGGAATAGGAGAGCTGTCAGCTCTGCTACTTTTGATTTTTTTTTTTTCTGTGCTTGTGTAGTCAGTGTTACTTTCTACCTGTAATTTTTCTGTACGTATTTTTTAAGGGCCTAGTGCCTTTTGTGAGGTTAGTTTCATTGGAACTAGAAAGTATAATGCATAAAGCTACAGTCTACATGTTATCTGTAATATATTATATGCATATATAATATGTATGTTCAGTATGTTAAACAACAAATACAGGTGTGGAGACGGTATCCCTATCAACTCCTCTGCGTTGAGTGGATCCCTCTCTTTCTTCAGGATCTCTTGTTCTGCAGATGACTTTTGAGCTAAAAATACATGTGATGATCAATGGTATGTCCGTCATCTTTATATTTAACATTGATAAAGCTTAATTATGTTTACTTGTAAAATAATAGAGATAGACTGCTGCTTCAGGCATTATAGCAGATTAAATTATTTTAAAAGACTTTCACAGTAAATCACTTTATATTCCAAATGAACATACTGAAATGCATTGGTGAGCTCACAGGAAAATTAAAGAAATACCCAAGAATATCTACCAATAAATTTAAATCTAGAAAAAAATCTTTAGACAATATGGACAAGAAAAATATGTTTTCTAGTAATAAAAGAGAATTTATGACAAACTTATCCCCATGTAAAGAACTTCTAAAAGATGTGTTTAATAAAAATACCCTAGAAAATCTGAGGTATAAGAAATAATGGTGAGTAAAGATATTGTTAAGAAAGTCAGTAAATATAGATATATATATTTTATAAAAAAGCAATGATAATGTCCAAGTGTGAGGTTAAGATTAAATAGAAGGCAAAATAAAACTAAAGTGCTAGAGAATAATATAAAGTAATTTTGGATGCAGCAATTAAATTTACATGCTATAGAAAATATTCTAAGGCTGTTATATTATTTGGGAGGATGGTTAATGAAGGGAAGTTTTACAAATTAAGAATATAAGGTAAATTTTCAAGGATAACTACAAAAGGAATAGAAATAGAAGATCTTAATCCATATATATAGGAAAAAGGTATAAGGATATAATGGAATAAAAATTGGAATAAAAAATACACTACAATGCATCCAAAAGAAGGTAGAAATAAGAAAAAGGTAGCATTAAAAAATAGGACAGGTAAAAACACAAAACAAGAAAGCAGATAAATATAAATTTATCAGCAGTAACAATAAATGAGAATGAACTAAACTAATAAACTCATCAATTAAAATTCAGATATTTCTGAATTAGATGAAATACCGACATTCAGCAAAAAAATGAATAGCTGTTATAATGTAAAGGGTAGGGAAAAAGATATACCAAGCAAATATAAACCTAAAAGGCAACTATGGTTTCAGACTTTAAAGCTAAAAGCATTATTAGAGATAAAGGAATCACTACATAATAATAAAAATTCAACTTACCAGGAATATGTAACAATTCTAAACTTATGTACACCTAATGAAATATCCTCAGATATATAAAGCAAAACTTGAGAGAACTATAAGGAGAAATGAACAAACCTGTTGTTATAATGGGAGATTTAAACACTTGTCATATTATGTGGTATAATTTGCTCTGGACAACATAATTAACAAGCTGTTTTAGGGAACTTATAAAGAACTCTGCACCCAGCAATTATAGAATACCATCCTGTGGACACAAGAATTCCTGGGGAGGAATGTAGACCTGACATCGTGGGACGGAGAACATCTTCTTGACCAAAAGGGGAATGTGAAAGGAAATGAAATAAGCTTCAGTGGCAGAGAAATTCCAAAAGGAGCCGAGAGGTCACTCTGGTGGGCACTCTTACGCACAATTTAGACAACCCTTTTTAGGTTCTAAAGAATTGGGGTAGCTGGTGGTGGATACCTGAAACTATCAAACTACAACCCAGAACCCATGAATCTCGAAGACAATTGTATAATAATGTAGCCTATGAGGGGTGACAGTGGGTTTGGGAAAGCCATAAGGACCACACTCCACTTTGTCTAGTTTATGGATGGATGAGTAGAAAAATAGGGGAAGGAAACAAACAAACAAACAGACAAAGGTACCCAGTGTTCTTTTTTACCTCAATTGCTCTTTTTCACTTTAATTATTATTCTTGTTATTTTTGTGTGTGTGCTAATGAAGGTGTCAGGGATTGATTTAGGTGATGAATGTACAACTATGTAATGGTACTGTGAACAATCGAATGTATGATTTGTTTTGTATGACTGTGTGGTATGTGAATATATCTCAATAAAATGAAGATAAAAAAATAAAAAAAAAGACCTCCCAAACAGTTGAATAACACTTTATTTATAAATAATATATGAGTCTCAGAGAAGAAATCTTAATAGACATTTGAAAACACTTAGAACTGGATAATAACAAAAGTAATTCTGTCAGTTTTTCACTTGTGTCCTCTGAGAAGCAGACACCCATATTGGATTAGATGTTCAAGAGAAAATGGTTTTGAAGGACAAAGAGGGAAGGAACAGTGATAGGTGAGGGGAGCCCTCAGACTGTGATGCAGGGCTAATACCTGTACACAGAGGAAAAAGAAAGAGGGACTGGGGAGGAAGAACTTCAGATAGAAGCCAGTTTTTGAGAAAGCCTCAGTCAAGCTGATACGGGTTCCCAACCAAGGTTTTCCATTAGAGGAGGTTTACATGGGGCAAAAATGGCCTTGCTCTAGTATCCTTGTTGTACTCAATCACTGGTTCTGAGAAGCAGGTTAAGGGTAGGCTTGGGGAACACCCACTACAGTAGATCACAAAGTGCAGCAGCTGGAGGTTGTCAGTTAACTCTGCCCTACAGTATGTACCTTTAAAGGGAGCACTGAGCTGCACACCTCCATGACTGCGACAATACATACAAAAAGGACATGCCAAAACTTGTGGGATAAAGTTAGATAGTGTTTTGTTGGAAATGTTTGGCAATAAGTGCTTATATTAGAATAAAAGCTTAAAACAGGTGAACTGTGTTCATCATAAGACATTGGAAAAAAAAATCAATAAACCCAAACAAAGTAGAAACAAGGAAACAATGAAGATAATAGCATAAAACAATGAAACAGAAACCAAGATAAAAGTAGAACATATAATTTTAAAAGTTCTGAAAAAAAATTAAAATATACAAGCTGTTGACAAAGCAGATCAAGAAAAAAGAAAGTTTAAAATATTAAGAGTAAAAAGACACAATTGTGGTTATAGCAGAGATTTAAAACAATAAAAAGAATAATTTTAACACTGTTAATGATAATAAGCATGAAAACTTAGATGAAATGGTTAAAATTAGTAGAAAAATATAACATACCAGAAGTGACTCAAGATGAATGAGAATACCAAATAACCCTAACTGCTCCAGTTTGCTAATGCTGCCATTATGCAAAATACCAGAAATGAATTGGCTTTTATAAAGGGGGTTTATTTGGTTAAAAAGTTACAGTCTTAAGGCCATAAAGTGCCCAAAGTAAGACATCAGCAGTAGGGTACCTTCACTGGAGAAAGGCCATTGGCTTCCAGAAAACCTCTTTTAGCTCAGAAAGCACAATGGCTGGTGTCTGCTTGCTCCCATGTTGCATTTCAAAATGACATTCTCCAAAATGTCTCTGTATCAGCTTGTTGGGGCAAACTCTGGGCTAGTACCTCCAAAGCGTCAACACAACTCTGCTTTCAACAACCATCTTCAAAATGTCTCCATAAGTTGCAGCAGCAAGCTCCTTCTGCCTGAGCTCTTATATAGGGCTCTAGTATACTAATCAAGGCCCACACTGAGTGGGTGGGGCCCCACCTTCATGGAAATTATCTAATCAGGGTTATCACCTACAGTTGGGTAGGTCACATCTCCATGGCCGCAACCTAATCCAAAGGTTTCAACCTGATCAGCACTAATATGTCTGCCCCCACAAGATTGCATCAAAGAATATGGCTCTTGGTGGGACATAATATATCCAAACTAGCACACTAACTATTGCATAAATTAAATTAGTATTTAAAAAGCTTCCCATAAAGAAAATACCATGCCTAGTTGGTTTATAGGTGAGTTTTATTAAATGTTTTAGGGAAATGCTCATTCCAAATATATAAACATTCTTCCAGAAAATAGAACAAATGTAAACACTTCCTACCTCATTTTATGAGGCTATATAAGCATTGGTACTCATATTATACAAGAAATAGTATGAGAAAAAAAGGTATAGAGCTATTTCATTTATGAATAGGGATGTTAAAATCCCACCATGAGTGTACATTCAAATACACAAATCTGACAAGCATAATTTTAAAAACTCAGAAATTATACACAGCTTGATAGATTTTCTAGAAGTTCAAAAAAAAAAAGCAAACAATATATTGCTTAGAAATGCATTCATCATTCTTGGAAAACTTTAGAATAGTGGATATTTCTGTGTGGAAGGATGGGAATGTGAGCTCTGAGGGCATAAGTGTTACTAGGAATGTTCTTAGTCTTGCATGACTATTTGAAATAATTTTTGTAGCATCAAATATTTTTAGAGTTGGAAAGGACCTCTGAAATCATTAAGCTTGGTTTCTTATTTTACTTGTGAAAGAACCAGGCTCAGATTTCTAAATGCTTCACATGTAATTATACAAAGTCACCTGACTCTCTTACTGTTGTTCTTTCCATCACAAACACTGATAGAAGCCGAATGACTCCTTTGTTTGGAATTTTTGTCCAGTTAAATTGTCATTAGGCATGAAGTCCTTTTGACAAACATTAAATAACAATACCCTTTACTTGGCATTCACATTTAATATTTCTTTAAATTATTTCTTTTCAATATGGCATCAAAATTATTTTTAAATAGTGAAATAAGAATACCTATCATTTTTAAAGTGCTCCCCATGTGTTTATCACTGTGATAAGTTCTTTACATATACTATCATATAATTTGATGTATGACTTTATTATGTTTAGAGTCAAAGTTTATTCTTGGGGAACATTTCTCTAATTGCATCATGATTAACTATAATATAGTAATTTAATTTGCAGAAATACTTGGGGGATGTCAGGAAAGTTTTCCCAGAGGAATATGATGAGAAGTAGTCAACTAGGCAAGAAAGAGCACTGACATTGACAGGGAAACAGGTCAGAGAGGAGAGAAGGGAAAAGGCAGAGGGAGGAGAAGGAGAGCGAGTCAGAGAAGGAGAGAGATAGAAGAAGGAGGAGGAGAAGGAGAAAAGAGAACAGAAGAGGGGATGAAAATGGCCTTTTATTACAGTTGGAAACTTTTATAAAGTTGCAGAGGTAAACAGGGTAATATGGAGGTGTCTGAATTTTTCCTAGGAGCTCTGAGAAACCACTGAAGAGATTTAAAGAGGGAAACAATGATATGATGAGTTTTTCATTTTAGTAAACTGTTCTACAAGTACAGAGATGAATGATTTGGAGGAAAAATAAGCCTTAAGACAGAAAGACCTTGTAAAAGGAGGGATATATAATGCTGGTCAAAGAGGTTGGTGGTTTGTATTAGACTAATTGCTAGGGAAGGTTTGAAAATTAGGTAATTGGAAGAGGTAAAAAGGAACACAAAAGCAGCAGGTCTTGGTAATTGACTCAGTTTCATATGGGGTAAGGAAAATTGAGACATCAAATATGCTGCTGCTCATTTAGCCTAGGTAGCTGGGTTAATGGTGGTGTCATTCATTCTGATTTAGGAACACAGGAGGAAGTCTCAGGGTGGAGGGAAAGTTGAGGGTTTGATTGTGAAAGAGTTGAATTAAGATGTGTGTCAACTATTTACACACTCACTCCTGAGTCCTAACCCATCTGTTAGAAACTTTCAGAGTTACTTCCCTCATGCTTCATATCCCTAATTGCTCTAGTCTCTGCCAGGAGTGCAGGCTTCTCATCCAGCTATCCATTTTCATTAGGCTGTTGTCCCCATTCTATTTTGTACATCCCTTGATCTGACCCAACCACTACCCTTCCCCTCTCTCTAAAGCCATTGCACTGTGCTATGATCATCAACATTTACCCCACATTACCCCAGCCCCACCTCATTCCACTGTCCTAATTTTCTGATTTGCCTTTCAGAAGAAAAAAGAGTAGTTTAAATGCCTTGGCTCCATTTCTTTGCCTTCCATTTGTTTTTCAACCATTTCCAGTCTGGGTCCCATCTTGAAAATGTCAATGAATTTTCCCATATCCAATTCACCAGTGATTTCCAAGTTGCTAGATCCAATATATGCTTTTATGCCCTCCTCACACTTAGCAACAGTTTTCAATACACTTGAGTACTTTCTTCCTTAAGCTCTTTTTTTTTCCTTGTGGTGTTTATTCCAACTCAGATATACTTCCTTCTCTACTTGCTATTATTCTTGGTATTATTTTCTTGGTATTATTTGCTAGATTCCTCCTCCTCTTGCAACTGATCTCTAATGGTTTGATTTCCTCAAGGCTCCATCCTTGACCTCTTTCTCTTTGCCAACATTCTATTTCTAAGTCAATGGTCTCAATTATCAATTCCTTCTTGTACCAAATAGGTGCCGTGAATGTGGGTCAGTGGGTTTGACACAATAGGTAGTAATGAATCTGTGGTTAACTGGGTATCACTTATCTGGTCTAATGGCAATTCAATAAAATAATAATAATAATGTACCGACCAAATAGAACAACTGTCAGCTCTTGAAAAGCTAGTTTATAACCTTTTCAACCAAGATAATTTCTTCTATTTCCACTGAACTCTGGACACTGCCATTTGGAAAGACCCATTGTTTCACGGACACCTCAGACTCAAATGGCAAAAAAAGACAAGCACCAATTTGTTTCAGTCTTTCCCATATGAGGTACAGAGTACTAACACCCACACAATTTGTTGATCAGAAACTAAGGAATACGGATTGATTTTCTTTTCCTAAACCCTCCACAGTCATTCCATTAGCAATTTCAGCCTGTTTCAATCTGCAAAATGGATGTACAATTTCATCCACCCCCTTTGCTTCATGCTACAGTAATTTCTTACCTAGCCTACTGAGTTGGCCCCATAAATGATCCCGTTTCTACTCTTGTCTCTCTCCAATGCTGTTTCCTCACAGCAGTCAGAAGGAACTTGAAAATAAAGCAAATTATATTAATCAATCCCCTGGTTTAACAGCATTCAATGATTTCCTATTATATTGACAATAAAATCCAAATGAATTACCCAGCAGTTGCATTGCCCTGCTTAATCTCCACCCAGACCTCTCCCACAACCTATCTACCTGCCTGCCACTCTTTTGTTGCACTGGCCTTTTGGTATTACCTATAATATATCTCTTTTCTGTCTTGGGGTCTGTATTTTGTGGTCCTTGTTGTCTGGGACACTTCTCTTGTGGCTTTTTTGCCGATGAGCTCTTTCTTATCATTTTGATCTTTGCTCAAATATTCCCCTCCTTAGAGAGGACTTCTCTGACAAGCATATCTAGAGATCATTACTCTATCACCCTCCTTCATGCCTTTTCTTTGTGGCACTTGTCGCAATCTGAAATTATCAGGATATAATTTCCTTATAGCACTGTCTCAAGGTGATAGCTGGTAAACATTTTGTTGATCTGTATAGGGTTTGAAAATAGTAAACCTTCTTGTTCATGATTTTGTCCTAAGAATCTAGAACCTAGCCCACAGTCATTGTTCAAAAACTGTTGAATGAATGATTGTCCAGTGTGCTGTTCAATCTGAGTCAAAAACTCTGAAGGAATATCTTCCTTGGATTTGGCAACATAGCTGGAATGTTTATATATGGGATAAACAAGGATAATTATCTATGATTTTTTTCTCACTTTAATCTCCCCGTGTTTCCACCCATTCAAGCAGGTAATTGGCCCTGTATTTATTGTTTCAGAAGTGGAGTTGCAAAGGAGAAAACAAAAGTTGCCCAACTAACATTTTTTTTTACTTGTTTTTATTTTAAGAAACCTAAGCATCAGGGGATAAAGGTATTCTCAGATAAAAATAAATGTCTTTCCTAGAAACAGAAAAATGAACATATTTCCTCCTCAATAATTTCCTTTTCACCAAAAAATTATTATTCTCTGGGAATGAGGCAAAAGAGAGAGAGAGAGAGGGAGAGAGGGAAAGGAGAGAGAGAGAGAGAAAGAGAAAGAGACTGACAGAGAAACTTGAATATGACAGGTAGCAAGACAAAAGATTTCTTGAGTCCAAGCATCATACAGTAACAGCAGAAAAGCCATAGACTCTGAACAAATCATGTGGGCTGGGCTGAGGGAGATCAATGTAGAAAACTTGTAGGTCCAGTGGTGGGGGAATATGCAGCTTAGCTCCATCCTAACCCTGATGCCTTAGCACTGCCAAAGAACTTTAGCATTACTTGGGGGACTTCGAGAAGGACTAAAGTTCTCTGTCTGCAGAATGATATCTCTGAATGGAAATGAAAATCAGTTATGTTTCTTAATTATCCGAATTTGCAGATGTGTTCAATATCCACAATGAGTCATTAGCATATGATAAGTATATTTTGAAAAATCTGAAGACTGTGGAGTTATAAAGACTAAAGAGAAGAGCATTGCTAGAATTTGGGGTGAGATTAATGAAAATAAAGGTTGAGAGGTGAATGCTGGATTTAGTGACAATAAGGAACTTTTTTTTCTTTGAAATTCTTGGGAATAAACAATGACAAATGTAAAGGACTGAGAAGTAAGTGAGGAAGAAGAGACAGCCAGGGTGCACAGTAGTTTCAAGTTATTTGGTTCTGAATAGGTAATAGAGATAGTGTGATGGTTAAGTTCATGTGTCAGCTTAGCTAGAATCTAGTCCACAATAGTTGCTTAAACAACTGGTTTTGGTGTTCAGTTGTTTGGTCAGGTAAGCACTGGCCTAATTGTTACTGTGAGGTTATTTTGTGGATTTAAATCGTTGGTCAGTTGATTGCATGCATGACTGATTGTATCTACATTCAACAACGAAGATTGCCTTCAGCAACAAGAGAAGTCTCATCCAATGAGGTGAAGGCCTTAAAGCAAGAATTGATGATTTCAGCAGTCAGAAGGAAGAAAATCTATCTCTGCTTCAGGCAGTCAGCTTCTCCTGGGGAATTCATCAAAATCTTCATTGAAGTTTCCAATTTGTGGTCTGTCCTATGGAATTCAGACTCGCCCTTCCCCATGGTCACATGAGCCAATTCCTATAATAAATATCATAATATTTACATACACATCCCATCAGTTCTGTTTCTCTGGAGAACCATAAGTAATACAGATAGAATGCAACTGGAAGCAGATATGGGGAGAAGGGAAGTTTTCCTGTAGAATGAGTGAAAGTAGGGAATGTTTAAGAACCATGGGGAAGCAGGCATAGGGGCAAGAGGGAATTAACCGATGGCATGAAATCAGAGAGAATGTGGAATGGGCAGAATCAAGAAAAGAAGTGAAGAGACTAATCATAGAGAAGAGGAAGTTTGTCTATAACTTTGGTGGCAGAACAGGAAGCCAAAAAGCTCTTTTCTGGTTGATTCTATTTTCTCTGTGAAGAAGAGAGCAAAGTCATCTGCTGTGAGTTGGGAGGGAGATGATTGGAGGCTTGAGGAACAGGGCTCTATCCAGTCAGTCTTAGCCTTGTCTGTACTTTGGAGTCACCTGGGGAGCCGTCAAACCTCCCCATGCCTGCAGGCAAATTAAATCAGAATCTCTGAAGGTGGGACCCAGGCATCAGTCCTTCTGAAAGCTCTGCGGTTGATTATTATGCGCTACCAAGGATGAGATATTTATTTGGTACAAACTTTATATTCTCTGTAGCACACTAATTTAACCTGTACGGTCAGTTTATTTAAACAACATAATTACATGGAACCTAAAATAGGGAATGAGATCTTGTTATTCTGTATGGGTTAATGTAATACCGTGATACATCCCAGAATATTTTGGGCAGAAAATTAAAAAGTATTTGCAAAGTCCCCTTGAGGGGCTGGGGGAAAATGTGGAAATATTAAACTTCCCCACCTGGGAAATTCCTGGTATTCTCTCAATTTAATAAGTCACGTCCTCAGTCTTGGGGCTTGCCCTTAGGAAACTTACTCTTGCAAAGGAGAAGCTAAGCCTACTTATAATTATGCCTAAGAGTCACCCCAAGAGATTTTTGCTGCTCAGATGTGGCCTTTCCCAGCTAACTCCGCAAATAAACTCACTACCTCCCCACCCCCTCCCACCCCCACGTGCAACATGACTCCCAGGGGTGTAAGTCTCCCTGGCAACGTGGGACATGACTCCCAGGGATGAGCCTGGCCCTGACATCGTCAGACTGAGAATGCCTTCTTGACCAAAAGGGGGAAAATAAATGAAACAAAATAAAGTTTCAGTAGCTAAGAGAGTTCAAATTGAGTTGAGAGGTTATTATGGAGGGTATTCTTACGCATTATATACGTATTCCTTTTCAGTTTCTAGTGTATTAGGATAGCTAGAAGGAAATACCTGAATCTGTTGAAATGGAATCCAGTAGACTTGATTCTTGATGATGACTGTAAAACTGTATAGCTTTTATCATGGAATCGTGTGATTGTAAAAACCTTGTGACTGGTACTCCCTATATCCAGTGTATGGGCAGATGAGTAATAAAATAAAGACAAAAGCATATAAATAATAGGATGGGATAAGGGGTATGGGATGTTTTGGGTGCCCTTTTTTATTTTTCTTTTTATTTTTTTCTTTATTTTGGAGTAAAGAACATGTTCTAAAATTGATTGTGGCGATGAATGCACAACTGTATGATGATGCTGTGAACCACTGATTGTATGCTTTGGATAGATTGTATGGTGTATAAATATATCTGAGTAAAATTGCATTTGGGGGAAAAAAAAAAGCTTACAATCTAGGAACCTTTACAATAAGCCTTACTGAACATTCTGTACTCCTGTATCCTCCTGCATCATCAATTGCTCAATCTCTGCCCATGTTCTATCCCCCGATAACCTATACTCTCGAATTTACTTCTCAGCATTTTGAGCCCAGGGTTTTGATAGTTGCTTCACTCATAATGAAAACGAAGAAAGAGACTTGCATATATTGACAATAGAGGTGCTTAAATGATGCATTATGAAGTTTGAGCTGAAGAGGAAAGGAAGTAGAGATATGAATAAGTCAATAAAGAAGCAAAAGAATCCAGAGGCAGGATCCCAATCCTGGGAGGTTGAAGAACAAATGTGAAGCAATGAAAAAAATGGTGATGTTTGCTGAGGATAATTTAAGATTGATTTCAATTTTTAATTTTTGCTTTGTTTATTGACATCACTTACAAAGGCTAATGTTCATGTCAGTAGTTAGGCAAGAGTGATTGAACAGGAAGAATTAGAAATTATCCTGACATAAAATACTGCATCATTTTAGGATAATAAAGAATATCTAGAGAGTCTTGCATATTTGGATATGTTTTGGAAATGTTGATTCATATTTGGCCTTGGCAGTTATAAATGGCAGTTAAGACAGATGTTTGATTCTGATATTGTTTTAATATGGTGACCTTTTTATATAAACAATCACAGGAATCTTGAAGGCTTTAGGTGTTTCTGGAGAGGTCTCTGTGTGGCTTTACACAGGCCGTTTAGTTGGCCCACACATCCTTACTGTTTTACCCTGAAATTGACCTTCCTTTTGGGGATGCCTCACCTTGATGAGCTGCCTCCAAAGTGCCTGGCTTTTGGGGATACATTGCTGTTTTGTTTACATGTCAGCTCAAATAATGAAACTATTTTTCCAAAGGTTAACAAAACAGACAAAACCTGACTGGTACTCCCTATATCCAGTGTATGGGCAGATGAGTAATAAAATAAAGACAAAAGCATATAAATAATAGGATGGGATAAGGGGTATGGGATGTTAAAAGAAAAAAAATACAGAAAGTAAAAAATACTGGTATTTCTAAAGCCCAGGTTTCTGACTCAGCAATAATCTAACTCTAAACTTTTGAAGGTATTTGTTGGGCTTGGTTCCCTTTCTGCTCCTTCTAGAACTTATACGGTGTGTTTAACTTTTTTTCTGGCCATATGGAGAAGTTTCTAGGGAACCTGGCACCCTTTTGAAGCAAGACTTAAAGCAGTTGATGTAATTCTTGTAGCATTCTGGGGGCTCTCCTGTTCTCTTTAGGTTTCCATCTCTTACAGACTTGATGTCAGGGTACTCATATTTCAGAGTAGACCCTTCTATTGCCCAGACCCCAGGAAGCATCTTTATCCATTAGAGCCACCTAATATATGTATTATATAATAACTTAAACTCACATATATTAATAACAACCTATACATACTGAACACTACTATGTGTCAGCCACAACTCTGGGCACTAATGTTTCCTCATGTGATCCTTATAACAATGCTTCATTTTACAGATGAGGACCCTGAGGTGATGAAGTTACTCAAGATTATGCAGATAGTACAAGTTGAATTTTATTTTTGATTTGAAAATTATAAAATCTCTTCCTGATAAGATGGCTAACTACCCCAGGCTGCTGGCTGCCTCCCCAATTCAACATAGGAGGTACTAGGGTAACAACAGAAGATTGGGATCCCTGAGTTTACAGAAAAATCCTCAGGTCACCCCTGAGGAGACAGAATGTAGTTTTGTCCAAGTATGGAGTTAAAAAGGACTCTAGAAGGAGGAGGGTCAGGCATCATAGAGTGTGACAGGGAGAGAGCTTTCAAGATGGGGCTTTCATCCTTCTTCCCTTATTCCCTGAGGAAATTTCTCTAACCATCAGCACTGCAATGTAGATAAAGAACATCAGCAGCAAAGTGTCAACCAGAAGAGGGGACTTATATTAGCATAGTATCAGGGTTCACCTGAGGTTAGCAGCAAAACACAAGCCCGCAGGTGGGTAGCATGGCCCACGGATGACCCTCTTCCCAGGGATCCCCACCACACTCAGTGGATCCGGTGATTATAAAACACATGCTGAGAAGTAGCACTCGGGGAAGAGCTGGGCTGTTGGGGAGGTACAATGGTGTATGTGACGGGACAAAGTCATTTAGAAGTGACAGTGCAGAAATGGGTACAGTAGAATCCCGGTCATAACAGCAGTTTCTCTATCCTGAGGAACTTTTCCCTTGATGCAAGTTTACCTTTCCCTAAACTTTCTAATAGGATCATAACCCATGGTTTAGGCCTTCAAAACCATCCTTGAAATATCATATTAGTAAAAATTTCTGGTACCCCCAAAGGAATGTTAATGCCTAAAGAACAATGTCAAAACATTTCAAGAATGTACCATATAACCAAATAAAACAGAACTAATGGACCAGACCATCAACAAATCTCAACTAATCTTAAGAAATATGCTCAAATATATAAATGTTGGAAATGTTACATAAGAACAAGCAGTAGAAAGAGGAATTAAGTGTAGATATTATGATTTTAAAATGTTAATAGCTGAAACAAAGAACTCAGTAACTGGACTCACTGGCAGAATGAATGGGTGTAACTGAAGAATGAATTAGTAAAATGGAAATCATGGAGCTACCATAACAGGAAATGGAAGTAGATAAAGAAAAACATGAAAAGTTAAGAGGTAATTAAATAGGACGTAAGCAAAAGTTAAAAGAAGATACCCAAATCCATAGGAAATTAGTACAATAGAGAGAAGGAAAGAAAATGGTGGAAAGAAATGTTTGTAGAAATATAACTAAGGATTTGAGGAAAGACATAGATAGTAGATAATCAGCTTGAGAAATTGACAGAAATTAAATAAACATAAAAGTTGGTTAAATAATTTAGGAATAACCACTAGAAGAATAAAATTGGAATTTATAACTCTATAACTAAAAAAATATATCTTTCCAATGTAATTAAGAAGGAAGGCAAATAAGTAAGATAAATAGAATAGAAATAAGATAAATAAGATAAATAGAATACATTAAATAAGGTTGTGGAAATAATATAATTTTCATGTAACAGTGATTGTAATAACTAGCAATTGTTTAATTTATTAATCAAAAGATATACTGAATAAAAAATAACACCCAAAGGAACTCTCTTGAAACTGAAAATTTTGAAGAAATTGAATTAGATACCAGAAAAAAATGAACCAAAATAATGCTAGAGTAACAATTTTAATACCAGGCAAAAGAGAATTCAGGGCAAACATAACAGAAAGATTTAAGCATTGATTAAAAAAACATGAAATTACAAATTAGGAAAAGTCATGAAATGCATGCAACTAGCAATACATCTGTGAAATATAAAAATAACTGAAATTCATAAAATATGGAAGATACATGGGCAGAAACAGATAAATTAGAAATTATTGCTAGAGATTTTTATATACTGTTCAGAGAAATTGATAGCTCAGTCCAAACAAAAACAAAAACAAGCCAACATTTAGAAGATTCACATAATACAGTTAATAAGCTAAAACCAATATATACATCAGAAAGATAGGGATTTTCATAAAGAATCTGAGTCTACTTTTGATGTTTGCCTGATGACAGCTTTCTAGTTCTACCACTCCTCCTTTCCCTTCTGCCCCACAGTTGAGCAAACGGGTGAGAAATTTGGAGGCACACTCCTTTGATGCCAGTGAGAACTCCCACTTCCATGCAGTCTCAGCGATGGTCAGGAGTCCTCACTCCAGCCCTCCCTCTAACCATAATAAAAGCTAAGCCAGTGCCCTTTCTCTTCTCTCAAGCCATTTTAAGACCTGCTTGGGAGTCTGCCATCCCCAGAAAGCCTCATTATGTGAATAATAAACCTTTCATACCTTCTTGGGGTATGTGAAGCATAATCAGTCTTGACATCTGAACAAAATTTTGGGTGTGTGTGGGTCCACACAAAGATGAAGAAATTTTACAGGTAAACAGGGAAAAAATTGTACATTCTTTTCAAGCAAACAGAGTATTCACAGAAATGAATTGCATACTTAGCCACAAAGGTTTCCATGAATTCCAAAGCATCCACATGATTCAGGTTCTATTGGCTTCAATAAAATTAGAAATCAATAGTAAGTGGATAGTTTAAGTTTTTTCTCTATATATAGAAGTGAAATAAGCACGCTACTAAATAATCTTTTGGTTGAAAAATATTGTGAAGGGAAAACACTTAGACCTAAACAACCTTGAAAGTCTAACTCTAATTCATTGAATTAGAATAGGCAGTACTTACAGGAATCGTTATAGCTTTAAGTATACTTATAAAAATTGAAAATAAATTAGAGATCAATAAATAAATCTAGAAGAAGAGCAGTATAAAAACTCATAGAATACATAAAAGGTGATAAATATAATGGTAAATCTTGATGAAAGGAAAAATAGAGAAGATTGATAAAACTAAAATTGGTTCTTTGAAAAAATTAAGAAGAGCCAACCTCTGGAAAAAATGATCTAAAATAAAAGAAAGAAGAGGCAAATAAAAAATAATAAAACAAGGAAAAAGTAAAAGCATAACAATTTTAATGTAAGGTAGTAAAACAATATGAACAGCTATATGCAATGATACTTGAAGACCTAGATGATTTGAATAAATTTCTGGAAAAGAAAACTAGAGCCTGCACTGGTACCCCCCCAAAAAAAAAAAAAAGAAAATGTGAACATCTCTAAAACTATTGATGGAATCAAAATCAATCTTCTCTCCCATCAAATAAAAGATTCAGAAAGTTTTACAGGTAAATTCTGCCCATCTTTCTAGTAACACATCACTCCTCTCTTAAAGTTGTTCTATAAAATAGCAAAGGGGGCAAACTTGATCAACTTGTGTGAAGTTAGTATATAAATTTGATTTCCAATTTAGGTAAATAAAAGAAAAAGGAAAATGGAAGGAAATTTGGTTATGAGCATCGATGCAAAATCCTCAGTTCCTAGAACAGTACTTTGCACACAGTTAAGCATTAAAAAATATTTTTTCAAATAAGTGAATGAATGACTGCTGGTAGTCTGGCCTCTGACCTGATGGTGATTTTTGGTGACTCCAATTGAGTTAGGTCCTGAGTGATCGCCCAAGCAGGTTAGTGAACGTTCTCCTGCTCCCTTCTCTGTGCTTCCCAGGCTTTTGTTCAAATGTCTAATTTCACAGAAATGTTTCACAGGGCAGCTGTGTGGTGTAATTTATTTAGAGTTTCAAATCCTGGCTTTGCCACTCCCTGAGTATGCTTTATCAGTTAAGTTGAATTGATGCTCAGGTTTCTCCTCTATAAAAGTAGAGTAATGACAGTTGCCCCAGAAGGTCTTCTGCAGTTTAAGAGTGGTCACACACACATACACATACATACATACACACACATACTGCTTGGCATGGTTCCTGGCATGGGAAGAACACAGTATCAATGGCAGTCATTATCAATAATTGTATTTTGTTAAACAGCATTGCTAATGACTGAATCACAATGGAGGAAACAGTAAAGTGGGAGCCCACTTCTGAACGTTTCTAAGCACAATCTGTCCTTCAAATCTGTGGATAGATTTCCTCTTCTATGAACCATGCCATCATTCATATCAAACCTAGAAGGTTCTAATATACATGAAAATGCCACTGCATTATATAAAGAAATATAAAGTTGATCAATTCTTTAATACAAAGTTCAAACATGGGAGAGATTTGGTTAGACTGAGTTATCCTAGTACAGTTTTAATAGCTGTGTTTACAACAATATTTCACCACATCATGTCTAACTCTAAATGCAACATGTAATTAATTTCATGAAAAGCGTGTTTATTTTTAATCAAAATAAGGTGCAAGAGATATTTTGGGTTTAATCCCATTACTAGTGTTGTGTCTATAAATTCATGACTTAAACATAAGGGTAAATCTTGATGAAAGGAACCGGATCTCCAGTTCAGGAATCACCCTTCCTATTCTAACTCCGTTGGCCTAGCCTAACTTTCCCAGCAGAATGCATGTAGATAATTTGTTTGGCCTAAATGATTGAACTTTTTTGCACTTCCAAGCTGTGCTTGCATTAATACCTGGTGGGTCACTTTAAAAACTGCCTTGGAGGCCTTTTGACACACACAGCATGACTTTAGTTCATAATTGGCTGCTCTGAGGCTGTCTTTTCTTCTTTCAAGGTTCTTAAGAAGTTAACAAAAGGGCTGCTAATGGAGCATTATCTTCCAGGCTACCTATGAGTGAATGCCTTTGGGCTCTTCAGAAGCGTCCCATGCTGTAGAGTCAGAGAAGCCCCAGAACGTAAAGCAAGTGATGTTTGGTGCTGTCAGGATTCAGCCTTGTTTTTTTGGTTACTAGAGCAAAGGCTGGAGTATTAGCTAGGACAAGGGAGGATGTGCCAGTTTGAATGTACTATGTCGCCCCAAATGCCATTATCTTTGATGTAATCTTGTGTGGGCAGACCTATCAGCTTTAATTAGATGGTAATTCTTTGAGTGTTTCCATGGAAATGTGCCCCACCCAACTATGGGTGGTGACTCTGATTGGATAATTTCCATGGAGGTGTTGGCCCGCCCATTCAGGGTGGGTCTGAATTAAATTACTAGAGCACTATATAAGATCAGACAGAAGAGCAAGTTACTACAGCCAAGAGCGACACTTTGAAGAATGCACTGGAACTGAGAGAGGAGCTTCAGCTTACAGAGACATTTTGGAGACGGCCTTTGAAAGCAGACTTTTGCTCTGGAGAAACTAAGAGAGGACAAACACCCCAAGAGCAATTAAGGGTGACAGTTTTGAGGAACTGCAGTCTAGAGAGGAATGTCCTGGGAGAAATCCATTTTGAAACCAGAACTTTGGAGCAGACGCCAGCCACGAGTCTTCCCAGCTAACAGAGACTTTCCGGATACCATTGACCATCCTCCAGCGAAGGTAACCTTTGTTGATGGACACTTTATGACCTTAAGACTGTAACTGTGTAACCAAATAAACCCCGTTTTATAAAAGTCAGTCCATTTCTGGTGTTTTGTATTCCGGCAGCATTAGCAAACTAGAACAGAGGGGCACTAGTCCAATTTATCCTTCTTAAATATAGCCCTCCATTTCAGATGCTACTATAAGGGCTCTTCTGTCAAAAACCATAGAACATCAGAGCAGAAAATACCTTGGGAGGATTTCCCTTCACCACTGTCTTTCAGGGTCATCCAGAGTGGGGTTGAATGAATCAGTGGTCCATGTTTGACTAGGACAAACATGTTTACGTAATCAATCATATTTTTTCTCTTCTGTCAGTTGGTTGTAGGCAACATCCCATGAGCTTTTGGGTGTTAGTTGAAGGAAAGCATTGGTGCAACAGAGGTAGAAAACATGAGATCCGGGGATATGTTCGCTTAATTTCCTGCTTGGTCACAATCTATCATATGTAACTCCTCATTCACTCAACATTATGACCCAGTGGTTATGATTATATTCAGCTCAGGATGGGCAGATTTGGTGGCATATTCACCTATAATGCACGGTCAGGTATTCTTCCTCTGCTAAGGCTTAGTGGCAAGCCAGGAACTGCTTTACAATGGAGATAATTCTCTGTATTGTGACTCTCTTAATTGAACTTGCCAGACATCCCATTTAGCATCAGTACCAACCACAGATACTCCTAGAACCATTGCATCTGCTCTGTCATATGGCCCATGTCAGGGCAGCTGAGTCAAGTAACACTTAATAGGTTTCCCATCTATATTGGCCCTATGAATAGCATGGTCTGTAAATCAGAACCAAAGATCCTTTTGGGGCAAGGAACTCTGGGTTTCCAGTCTTGGCTTTCAACCCATTACAAAAATTACATGTATCTTACATTTGTCAATTAGGAGATACTCCTGGTCTCTGCCATCCCAGAGTAGTACATCGCCATTTATAAAAAGAACCCAATTCCACAAGAGTATCTCACTCTCAACCATAGCCTGTGGAGGACAGCAACCACCAGGTTTCTCACGGATGATGGTGCCCCCCTCACCATTGTATTACTTATTGCCTTAGTGAAAGCAGAGTCCTTGGGGCTGTCCTATGAAATATGATCAAGTGTTACATTACCTGGTTTCATAAAAGAATCCTCTCTATTATTTCTTCTTTTGAGACTTCTAACTTCTTCCTCAGTGCTTTGTTAAGGCATTTTGGACATCTGTATATCACTTACTGTAGATGAAAATTTAAGGAGCCATCCCAGCAGTATTTTGAGACTGGTTCTAAGTTTTCTGGCTAAAATATTAAATTCTGAGACATGAATGCTCTGATCGTCATACATTTTCTCCCATGCAGCCTTGTAGTCTAAGTTTCTGGCACAAATCCCCCAACATCCACATTTGTATTCCTCCGGTTCTTGCTGTCTTGAGATTTCTTGGGTGTATGTATTCCCTCTGGGAACAGGAGCTGCATTTCCTGCTCTGGCCATATTGCAGTATTATCCTAGTTATTGTTCTGGAGACAATGAGCAGAATTGGTGTGGGTTTTGAACAGGGCAAGCATCATATTTGTAAGATGCTTGCTTCAGGAGAGGATTTTGTCATCTCTGGGCAAAGGTCAGGTGGATAATCCTAGGGAATCTGTCAGTCTAGATAATTCTAGGGATTCTGGAGGTGCATGATCCTTAGGCATATCCATCAAAATGCGCCGTCTCACCTCTTAGAATGCCTTTTTTTTTTTTCTGTTAGGTCTTTGATATTGAAATAGGAATGCTATTTAATCCATGCATTCAATGTCCTTGTACCTCTGCTACCCTTACCATTAAATCTAGTTCCTAATTTTCAGCACAGTCTGTCTTATAGATGCAGGAGGCAATGATATTCTTCTGACTTTTGTAGCATTCCAACTAAACTCTGGTGATAGCCTCAGTAATAACAGTACAGCAAGCCAAGAGTTATCACCACCTCACCTATTACTAAAATGACGGGGGTCTTTATCTCAGTCTGTCCAATTCCAAAATCCCGTCCTGAGGGTCTGCTTTCCAGGGCCACTTGTTTCTTAGCCTGAGAATCACTAAAAAATATAGCCTGAAGAAGCATTTGTGTTTAAGTAGTTTATTTTGGGAAGTGATCCCAAGGAACTGGAATGGTAGATTAAGAAGCATGAAATATAAGGAGAAAAGCCACTAAATAATGCAATCTTGAATTGGTTACCATTGTAGGGAACTGGGACTTGATCTCATTGGGACCCTCTGGGAACCCCTATAGAATCTCCTAAGAATTGTCCCCCTGAGGGACAGAAGGGGTTTTTTTGTTTTTGTTTTTGTTTCTGACCTCTGTATCTTGAACCCCATTGATGAAAGTTTGCCCTATTGGTCTTTAACTTCCTTGCATTTGCAGGCTATGCATGCATGGGTATCTGATGGGTTCCCTCGGTAGCCCCACACTGTGGAGTGAGATTACAGCTGAGGGAACCTGGATGCTGCAGTAATGACTGAAGTGAATTGTGGTGAAAATGCTGTTAAGTTGGGCACAAGACACAACTAACATAGTCCCTTCGTTTTTCTAACTTTCCTCAAATCTGCTCTTGCATATTGGATGCTGCTCCAGGTGCCTCACTAAACTTCTGTCATAGAACCATAAAATATTAGAGCAGAAAGGAACCTCAGTAAAATTATTAGGACTATATTATACAGATGGTGACACTGAGGTACAGAGGATTAAGAAGTGTACAGAGGATCACAGAAAATCGTGCTTGGAACTCATGACCCTTAGTTATCTTTATTTGTTGCCTTGAAATTTCCATCCTCTTGGAGTCCAGGATGTGTGATTGTTAATATGTGAATGTTAATAAGTTCACTGTGGCCCTTGTTCTCAGAGAATAGCTTCAGCAATGTTACTTAGATTTATCCTGTTTACATTCTGCCAAACAATTTTGTATACATCAGCCCATTTAATTCTCACAGGAACCCTATGAGAGCTGTGTTATTGTCATTTTATAGATTAATAAATAGAAGTTCAGAGATTCAGTTAGTTGTTTGCCCATGGTCTCAGTTAGAAAATAGAAGCCTGTCTTCTGAAAAAGTTAGAGTTCTGTCTTCAGAATTATTTTATTATAAGTCATGGGAAAATGCTTTATAAACGCTAAAGAACCATATGCATATAAAACCATGTCGTTATTGAGGAATCATTAATCTTTTGTGGAAAATGTGCAGAGTTCAAATATAACCACACACATACATACAGAATAATAATTATTTTAACATATATAAGGATCCTAGTGTCATGCATAATATAATTGTTGCTTACTATATTCATTCATTCATAAATATTTTTTTGAGTACTCATTATATGCCAGGAATTGTTCATGGCACAGGGGATTATAGTCAGAACAGATAAAGCCTTGCTTTCATGCAGGTTATTATTTATATGAAAAGCAACATAATTCATTATTGGTGTCCATGTAGCTAGAACCCAAACTGACTTCCTGTCAGTGATATTTTAATTGAAGGAATCCATGAAAGAAGAAACCACTTTAATACCTAGAACAGATAGGTGAGTTGGAGTACGCATTCTTACATGTAGATTATTTTCAAACTTGCTTCTCTATCATGTGGGGGATACCAACAAGAGGAAAGAAGGATAAAAAAGGAGCTCCTGCTTCAGAGAGTTTCCTTACTTACAATATCATTTTCACTTAAGTAAAACTATCACACCCTCTTCTTGATTTCTTTTAGATCAAGTTCCCAACTCTGCTCAGCCATCAGTAAAAGCATTGTCCTCATTTCTAAGTTTCCATACTTGCCCACTACTTTTGCCAGCTTGTACTTACCTATGGAAGACATTTTATGGACTGAAAATGTCTGGCTTAAGAAGCATTCCCCCCCTCCCCAAATATGCACAGCAAAACTGATGGTAACATATGGCCCTATATTTTTTCCCTTCTTGCCAGTTCACTAAAATAAATTTACTTTCAATTTACATATTCTTGTCTACATTTCAGAGCTTTAAAATATATTTATAAGGTCTGTCCTGTCTTTCTTTTTCTGAGATTATGCAACAGCTTTGCATGCTGTTTAGGAAATAACAGGAACTTTTGTGATTTTTAAAATCTTTCATTTCCTAAAAAATTTAGAAAAGTTTATGATACCAGAAAAAGAAAAGCCAGAAAGTCTTTAGAAATGTAAAATCATCTATAATAATTGTTTCCATAAAGTAGGTAGTAATACACCTTTCAACTTTGAAGACAAATCTCCAATCTATAAAACTCTAAACAAAAATTCTATTTGACAAATGATACTGCCATAAAATTCTGTTTGAACCCTTTAAGCAAATGCCACATTTTTAAGATTCACAGAAGAATGAAGGGGCTCGTGGCAGGGATTTCTAAATGCGGGAAAAACTAGTCATGGATCTTTGAATTTGCTAAAATGGAAATAGAATTATTTTCATCCAAAGACAAGACTACTTCATTTTTCTTTGAGAAAAACTGGCAGTCCCTAAGAGAATGTCTCAAAAGACTGACTTCCCTTTTCTGGGGCCTAACCTCAACCATTCTCGAGCATTTCCTCAATGGAGTGTTAGATGTAAGAGGGAATGGTACAGGCAAAGAGTGCTATGTGTCAGAAACAAGAATGCTGTAAAACTGAGGTGGGACATTAGGACAGCTTTGCTTGGGTACAGTCTAGATCCAACTGTGGAGAACAGAGCTGTGACTGGGTCTTCACAAATTGATGACAGGACATCAACTCCCTTTTCTGATCATGTTGGTGAAAATCTTAAAGTGATAATAGCCAATGATGCCTATATTTTTGGGCTCTAATAATGATTAATAGGCCATGGATGTAGAATATTTAAACTCTAGAGACTCCTTGCCCTTAAATTCATGTGACAGGTGGTATATTAAGGATACCAGTGAGATCAGGAGTGAAGTGAGACATTTTAAGATCTTCAGGGAACAGTTTTCCCTCCCAGGGCACATTTGGCATGCCTGCAGGCTTTTGTGGTTGTCACAACTTGATGGGGAGCTGCTGGCATCTGCTGGGTAGAGGCTAGGGAGGCTGCTAAACACCCTATATTCACAGGACAGCTCTCCACAACAAATACTGTCTCGAAATGCTAGTGGTGCTGCCGTTGAGAAAACTTTGTTTAGAGTTTTGTTTTGTTTTGTTTGGCTTTTGACACAGCCATGTCAAAATATAATTGCAACGTAGTGTTGTATGCAACTAATGTATGTAAAGGCACTCCTTATCTTGTATCATCCCAGATTTAGCCCATTCCTCCCTTCTTTGCTGAGCATCACTTAATTCCTCGTAATATCCCTGCATCTCCCTCATTCCAGACCCTCATTGTATCTCATTTCTGACCCCATCTCTGAGCATCATATCACCCTTGAATTTCAACTAAGGGATTGGATTTGAATATATGTTTTAGTTAAAAAAAAAGAAAACAGCTGAAAGTCAAATGGTTTAGGTCTCCAGGCTGAAAGACGACCATTACACACAACGCACAGGTGACCCCCGGCTCCATTTTCTTCATCGTTTTTGGTACTTCAGAATTTTTCTAGAAAAACTCAAAACTTTGTAGGCCATGGAAAAAGAGAGAGATAAAAATAATTAATAATGAAAACTGTGAATGATCATTTTATCTAGAAAGCAAAAAAATATGGGAAAGCATCATTTACCTTTTCTGTTTTGCATAATGGAGTAGGTAACATAATGTTATCGAAGGAATGAAGTGGAGTAGGATTCCTTTTCCAAATTTTCAGAAAGGTATGTATTTCTTAAATGAGTAAGAACTATTAGAGAGTCATGGGCAGGAAAGTGAAAGTCAATACAAACCAGAAGTAAAATTGTAAGTCTGGATGGTGATTTGAAGTTGTAAAAATGTTTTACATTTAAATTATATAGAGAGACATGGAAAGACACGATTAAAGGAGGCAGTGAGGGAGTGGTGATGCTGCATGTGTGCTCAATCATGAAGGTTTAAAAACAGTATAATTAAGCTCGAGATCGCAAAGACAGTAGTGTGTCTGATTGTGGGGAAGAGTCTTATTGTGACAAATGGAGCAGATGTTCATGCTTGTGAGACTGGAAACAGAGATGTCTGATTTTGAGAGATCAATACTTTATGATGATGGAGTTTGACAATCCTAATCTGACTTTAAAAAAAAAATTCAAAACTTTCACATGGAATGGCATTCTGTGTTCCTCTTGGAAGACAAACTGCATTTGGAATGTAATTTCTCTTTTGGGTAGGAAGACAATAATAATTATCATATGAAACTATTCTTTTCTAGGCATTTCCACCAGAATGCCATAAGAATGCAGAAAGAAAAGAATATTGAGAGTCAAGGATCCATTTTTTCTCTGTAAATTCTTTTGGAAATATGATCTCACCTTCTTATCTCAGTGGCAAATCACAGTCGATTTCTTCATCTCAAATTAGAATGTATCGCCTTTGTTAACCCCCTTGACCACTTCTGTCTCCACCAGAAACATATTGTCTCAAAAGGGAAAGACAATACACACGTAGAAGCCAACAGAGTATTTTTATTTTTAATTTTACTTTAAAATCTCTCTAAGCTACTTTTTGTAATTGCTTACTTCAAACAAATGAGTCCAGCCAATTTGCCTGAGAAGAGAAACGCTTCATGTCCTGAGGACTTTCTGTCTTCCACAGAGAGTTGAAATTTGGAATTACACAGCCCTGTCATGGCCAAGAAATTAAAGGATTTTCTATTCCGATAGCTAGCTGCACTCAGAGATGTTAGCCTAATAGGAAAGTGTATAGTCAACAGCTCCTACGACTGATGGGAAATGAGACGTATCAGAGAATTCTCTTAAAAATTGCTGCAGCTGCTGTGTTTCTACTGGAAAGTAAATAACATATATATTTACATGCATTTTCCTTAGAAAAGCAACTGCTCTGATCTGTGCTATTTGAGGGGCTGTCTGACCAAGACAGGAATTGCCTATGACAGTCTGAGTTGATGCCGCCTACACTGATGTCCTTGTTAGACTAATTTGCCAAAGGAGAGCCCAGTTCTCCAAAGTTGAATTCTCTAGATACTCTTCTAATCTGACACTAAAATTATATACCATTTGGGGAGTGACAATTTGTGCCTTTTATGTTTTTTCTCATCATTTACATTCCCTGAGCTTAGCCATGAGGGGGTCTGCTGAGGGGTGCACCTGATTCCCAAACCCACACTCTCCCTCTTTTTTTTTTTCCTTTCTGTCAAACAGGCAATGAAAACATTTTGTGTAAACAAATTCCCAATCATAACTAATCATGTGAAAACTGACAAAAGTATGTTATTCTGCACTATGAAAATACTAATCAAAGCAGCTTGTCAATTGTTAAAGTTAATGATTTAGATATGCAACACTCTGACTAAATTTTGGTAGGTAATTACGTAATTATGTACAGGTTAACACAATCAAAAATATCAATTGCTGCCACAGTCTTTAAGTTATCATGTACCGCAATCCCATTCTGCATATGTCTGCTTATCTCATAAGTTTGAGAGAATAGGTATGGAACCACTATCTTTTTTAGGAATGATCTCACATGTGGGTTCAACTTCCTAGAAATTCAAGATAAAAAGGGGGACTTGTCTGTTATAGTTCAATCAAATTTGCTTTGAAAACACTGTATTTACAAGCTTCCATGGGATGAGCAGGCTTATTATTAGTTACGTGACCCCTTCTACTTCATACTTCCCTCCCCTCCCCATCTTCAGGATTTAAATACAAATAACTATTAGTTTATATATTTAAAGTGTTTCAGAAAAATTTCCTGCAAAGCAAATTTCTGGAAAGCAAACTCCTTTTCTTTATTGATTTCCATTATCCTATTAAAACCATATTTCAATTAAAAAAAAAAAAAAAACAGTTCTCCAGAGGACTGACTTAAAATATTTTGTGGTATAGAGCATTGAAACACTGGATGTTTTTTTTAGAACTTTCAAAATTATGTAGCATTATTTAAACTTTGGACTCGCCTTCAAACCCAAGACTTGGGGGTGGGGTGGGGGGAAAATAGAGGGAGACATGAACATGTCATTCTTTCTCTTCTTCTCTTTCCTCTTGTTTGCTTCCTTCTAGTCTCCTTTGTTACTTTTTACTGGGTGCCTATCATGTCTCAGGAGCCATAAGATATACTGGGAATATAAAAATGAAAGCAACACAACTGAAAATTTAGGGAGTTCCCAACATAGTTAGGAGATGCCAAGGAGACAGATAGGTGTTGGAATAGAAGTATAAAGAGGAGATTACCAAAGTGGAGGCAGGAACACTTAATTTTGCAATGGAGAGGAGAGACAATTGGGGAAGTTCACAAAAAAAGAGGCCCATAATATGAATCATGAGTATTCAAGATGGGAAAGTGGGGAGGGGGCATTCAGGCAGAGAGAATAACCTGGGCAAAGAAACAGAAGTCTGAGAGAATTATGATGTTGTGTTTGGTATACTCAGAATTTATGTATAGGAGTGTTTAAGGAGACCTTTGGAAAATTCTCTTATGGGGCCTAACACTTCTCAGACCACAATAGAATGATTTTTTTCCCCCATCTCCCATGAGCATGCTGGATTAATAGGCAATGACTTTTTTTTTTTAAATCAAGATACGTCAAAGTCTTCTTGTCGCTTCAAAAAGACAAAAAGAATGTAACATCTGTAACATCTGTAAATTTCCCCCTTAAAAGCTGTTGTTTTTGCTCGTTGCTTCCTTTTGTGGTTCTATAAAATAATAGGTATAAACTTGCTCCTCTGTGTTCTAAATGGTTAAAGATGTTTGATTGGATATTATCATGGGCTGATAATTACTGCCCATGATGGTATCTAATCAAAGTAATCCAATTTATTAGGCATCCTCTCTTAGCCTTAGAAAACAGAATCTGAGGCAAAATTTACATGCTATTGCATTAGTATGGGGTACAATTCAGGGGTAGCAAGAATGAAGGGAACGGAGGAGTGAGGAAAGGACAAAGGGAAAGCTAATGTGTCACTGAGCTAACCACAGCTTCAAAAGAAAACATAGACATTTACTCAGTCTTTTAGGATCACTCTGGACAGCCACATGGAACCATGGCCCCTTGAACACTCAGTAAAGGTGTGGGGGGAGAATTTATCTTCTGACACCTTCTGTTTATTGTTCCAATTGCACCTCCCTTACCCTTCCAGGTTGTGTTAACAGCCCATGCATTATGTGGCCATGCCATGGCCTATGCTGTGGCATGTGGTTCCAGAAGGAGAGGAATCTGAAAGGTGATAAAGCCCAATTCATAAGGGGAAGAGAATGTTCTGGGAAGAAAGGATCTGCCCGTGGAGTTTCATAAAAGATTCTTCTAGCAAGAAGCCGTGTTACTGAATACCATCATGGATAGGCAGAACCAGTCATCTTGAGTGGGGTCCATAGCTTACCATCCATCTGTGTTCCAAAATGTTCTAGGTCAAATTTAGTCCTTAGGGTGTAGTTGTAGATTAAGACAAATTGGAGGGAATGGAATCCCTTTGAACAGACCTAATTACCATGGTGCCTGGAGAAGATCTGAACTGTGGCTTGCATGTCTTTGATTCCATATTGTATGGTTGGAGGTTACTTCCAATCTGGTAATTAACATTAAGAACATTTTCCAGAATGGCTTTTTCCTTTGTTGATGTTCCTTTCCTACTACCTCATCATAACATGTCCTCTCTTTTTATATCTTTGTGGTGGAATTTAAAACTTTTAAAACATACTTCTAAGTTTTGAAAATGACAGTAATTTGTAAATACCATTAAAACAATATGGTGATTTTTTAATGCAGACTAAACAGGTCCTTCCAGCAAAATTCCTGCAGTGTAGTAGTTGATCCTAAGTA
This sequence comes from Choloepus didactylus, assembly GCF_015220235.1. NCBI lineage: Eukaryota > Metazoa > Chordata > Mammalia > Pilosa > Megalonychidae > Choloepus > Choloepus didactylus. Next base: position 114,194,140 of record NC_051309.1, on the reverse strand, counting down.
GATAATAGTGACCACAGAATGCGGCACTCAAACTGAGTTATTCTCTAATATTGCTACTTAAGAAGAATAAAAAAATCATGCTTCTGTATTGGAATATGAGTTCTTTAAAAATTATATGTAATTTTATAAATACATATAGTATACATTATGTAATAAAGACAAACTATGTATTTTGATGCCATCTCTAATATTTTAATTTTTTATTTAGAAGACAAAACCCTAAATTTTACCTTTCCAAATTCTATTTAAGAGTTTATTTTTTGGGTTTTGGAAACAAGACTGAAAGAATACCAGTACCTACACACAATTGTTTTAAATCTGTTTTTAATTCTGTTTCATTCAAACCTGGAATGTTGATCTATTGCTCCTGCTTTGCATTGCTACAAACCTATTGTCTACTCTGCTCACAAACTCTTAGCACTTCTGTGACACACAGAGCCTGGCTTCTCCAGCTTTTTGCTTCAGACATCACCTTGTTATTTTTTTTCAGCTCCTTATTAGAGAAAAAGACACTGACCTCTTACCTGGGTCTCCCTATCCATTTAGTACTTGTGAAAGGGCAACTCATCTCAAGGCTTCTGTATTCCTACTGTGTTTCTAAATCACTTTATATTCTTATCTTTTCCATTTCCATCTCAGAATAGAAGTGTATAGACCAAGAACCCTCTTTTTGCTCTTTCTTCCCTAATTTTAAATCATGATAACTTACCTTGATTTAAGAGATGGCTATCGTCACAATGTTATTGAAGATGAAGAGAAAATTTTGTAGTATTTATCCTCTCTTGTCTACCATGTCTCTTGTTTAATTTTTCCTTTCTAATGACTACTGATTAGAGTTACATAGCAACTACACTTCTGATATATTTCCAGTGTGCATGGTTTTATTTACCTCACTCTCAGTTTTAAGTCTGAGTTCTTTGAGGACAAAACTTGTTTCTTCTTAAATTTGAACATGTTTTGAACATAACATGTGAGGACTGTTTTTAAATGAACTGTTTGGTCACAGCAACAAATACTGAAGTGTTTCTATTAATGGCAGTCTTTCCTGTGCCCCACACCTTGAGATGCTTTAAAGCTGATGGAAGCAAAACATCATTCCAGAACCTGAATTTAAGATATTTCCATACAAATTCAAACCAAACAGACAATTTTCACAGAAGATTCCAAATTTCACAGTTTCTTTCTGTCTTTTTTTTTTTTTATTTTATTTTACTCCTGTGGGACTGTGATTTATATAAGACCTTTTACTTTGATCAATGACCCTGAATGAGACTGTCTACCACTTGATATCCATGCTCCTGACCAGGTTTGATGATAGGGTCAAAGGCCTGTGCACCATGTGAAATGAAAACATCAGTATATCTAGATGATAGTTTTACCTTGTGTACTCTATCAGAAACCAAACTGCATAACGCTAAGGGATAACACAAGACATGGAAACAGGAACAGTTGCAGGAAAAAAAAAATGACTTTAAACAATAAGAGAGTAAAAGATTTATTATAAGTGACTCCAAGAGGTTTATTTTTGGATAACATACTATTTCTGAAATCTACATCATCTCCAATTTCATCATTCAATAACAGGATAAAGGCAAGTGCTATGGTTGGTTGAAGAAAGCCTAAAGTTTACATGAAAGGAAAGGTGCTGCCTTGTGTGCCATTTTTAGAGTACATATTCTTTTGTCCATATACTTCTTCCTCATTCTTCATAATGTTGGGATTGATGGAGAGGATGCAAAGTTCACAAAGTATTGCATATATGAATTAAAAAAATAAAATATATTTTAAATTTAAAAAAAACTTCAAACTTTGTTAATGTCAGTTCTTGGTATGAAGAAAGAGCCATAGCATTGGAAAAAACATTGATTGAACACTGAGGAGAGAACTATTTTAATTAATGGTGCTGATAGAATCCTTGCATTTATGCTTATTGCAGTGTTAGTCATCAAGTAATTTCTCCATCAAATGAAATCATATAAGAAGACATAAGAAAGTCATGTCTTTGTTGAGCATGAATGAAATCAGAAATGAAATAAATGACATAAAGAAGAAATAGACATGATTTGTTAATCCAGACTCTGAAGGCTAACATACTGATCATCTAGTGCCAATTATGTGGTTGGTATTATCTAATGAACATCTGCAGGACAATTACTTGTCAATAGTAAGAGTACCAAAATTGCTTCTTACCAACTAAGTCATGATCAGTTCTGGAAAAGCCAATGAAATGGAGAAATCATCCCAGACCCCTTCCTCTCTATCACAAACTACAAAATTCAAACCAGTCATTATCCAACCCCCATAGTGCTGACAAAGTGAACTTTTCCACGTTGCATGCTGTTTTTGTTTGGTTAAGCTGCCAGAACGCAATATCCCAGAAATAGATTGGTTTTTAACAATGGGGATTTATTAGCTTGCAAATGTGTGGTTCTGAGGCCATGAAAATGTCCCAATTAAGACATCAACAGGATGATACCTTCTTTGTAGATCAGTTACTGGTGAGCTTGGGCTCCTCTCTCAGTACAGCAAGGCACATGCTGATGTCTGCTGGCCCTTCTTTCTTGGGTGTTATGGCTTCTGGCTTCTGGCTTCTCCATCTGTGACCTTTTTTTCTCTAAATTTCTCTGGATTTTTCTCTCTGAACTTCTCTTAATTTCATCCCTCAACTTCTGTGTCTCTTTCTGTCTTTTGTTATCTTATAAAGCATTCCAATAGGAAGATTAAGATCCACCCTGGGGCAGGCGTCAGATGAAATTACCTAATCAAAAGTTCCCACCTCATGACTCCCAGGGGTGTAAATCTCCCTGGCAATGTGGGACATGACTCCCAGGGATGAGCCTAGACCTCACATCATGGGATTGAGAAAATCTTCTTGACCAAAAGGGGGAAGAGAAATGAAACAAAATAAAGTTTCAGTGGTTGAGAGATTTCAAATGGAGTTGAGAGGTCACTCTGGAAGGCATTCTTATGAGCTATATAGATATCCCTCTCTAGTTTTTAGTGTATTACAATAGCTAGAAGGAAATACCAGAAACAGTCAAACTGCAGCCCAGTAGTCTTGATTCTTGAAGATGATTGTATAACTATGTAGCTTACATGGTATGACTGTGTGATTGTGAAAACTTTGTGGGTCACACAGCCTTTATCCAGTGTATGGACAGATGACTGGAAAAATGGGAATAAAAATTAAATGAAAAAAATAGGGGGGGGATGGGAGGATTGTGGAATGCTTTGGGTGTTCTTTTTACTTTTATTTTTAATTCTTATTTTTATTTATTTATTTTTTTGGAGTAAGGAAAATGTTCAAAAATTGACTGTGGTGATGAATGCACAAATATATGATGGTACTGTGAACAGTTGATTGTGCACGGTGGACGATTGTCTAGCATGTGAATATATCTCAATAAAACTGAATTAAAAAAAAAAAGTCCCCACCTACTGCACCCACAGGAATGGGTTAAAAGAACATGATCCTTTCTGGGGTACATACAGCCCCAAGTTACCACACATACCTACTTAAAACCCTTCCATGGATGCCCGTATCATAAGATGACATACAAGTTCTTGACTAGATGCAAGATTTTTTATTATTTGACTCTTGTGGAAACAAATGTTGGCTTTCTCCATCCACTTCCCCAGCTATATTATGCACCACAACTGTTTGTCTGTTATGTATAATTCCCCAAAAGTGACTTTTGTACATGTTGTTCCTTTAACTTGGATACCTTACATAATACTCTTTGTGTGACTGTCAGACTTCTACTTAGTTTTTGAAAATCACCTCAATCACTCACATTCAGGAGCAGCCCTATGTATAAACCTTGTATATGTTTCTGTCCTCTGTATAAGCTTCCATAATTTTACTTACCACACTAGGTTGTAAGCCATTTTACTTCTGTCTCTCACATTGTAAACACACATTGTGGGCAAACATGAAGCCTCATCCATCTTGCATATCAGTGTTTAACTTGATGTCTGGTGCACAAATTATAAGATGATAGTGTTTGTAGTAAGAGTGAATGGTTGAATCTGGGAAATATGTTTAAGTCACAAATAGTTTATGGAAACTATTAAGTCCATCAAATTTAGTTTGGAAAATGGATTAAAGCCCAAAGTCCAGTTTCAGATTTAGGGACATCTCTAGAACAGGCTTGTAGGTCCTTTCTTCAGAGTGGAGTACAATTTTATACAAATCCAAACTGCCTTAGGTGTCATTGATGGGGACAGTGAATGTGGTATTGCTGAGCAAAGTAAATGTGCTTTTCTCCAAACCATTGGTATTGTCTCCTGTGTTTTTTTGGAAGAAACCCCAAATAAATATTTTGATTGATTACTTAATTTTTAATTGGTTGAATATTTTAAAGATATATAAATTGCAGTATAAGACATTGACACTCCTAGCAGCACTTTCTGCACAGCATTGGTCCAACTTACAAAACCACTGCTAGATAAGGTAGTTATTAGTAGAAGTGGTGAAGATGGGACAAGTGATGCTATCAAATGAAGACAGAGTTCGTAATGAGAAGAGAGGAGTGTTAGGAGATGACTTATTCATCTTGCATTCTGAGCACCTAGCACAAGGCTTGATACTTTGTAGAGTCTCAGTATAGTTTCGTTGAATAACTGAATGACTTAGTGAATGAATAAGTCAAGCAGACAGAAGGAGGGAGATATGAAGAGCTGCCGTATTTGGGCAAGTTTTCAGTAGGAGAAAATCACAGAATGAAGAAGAATCTACTCTGACCATGAATGAAAAGCAGGGAAACATTTGAAGTATTAGCAGGAGGTGAATAGAACAAGCTTAGACTGTTTTTTTAAAACTCTATCTATGTATAATTTACCATAGAATTCACTGATTTTAAGTGTACAATTTGATGGAATTTTAATAAATTTATACAGTTGTGCAATCAGCAACAAAATCTAATTTAGAATGTTTTCATCACTCCAAACAGTTCTCATGCCTATTTCTGGTATAACACTCCTGTACCAGCTCCAGCACACTGATCTGCTCTCTGTGTCTATAGTTTTCCCTTTTCTAGAAATTCCACATAAACTGAATCATACCGTAAGTAGTCATAGTATGTTTTTGGGTTTCATGTTACATGTATCAATGGGTAATTCCATTTTTATTGCTGAGTAGTAATCTATCATACGGATATACCACATTTTGTTTTTCTGTTAACCTATTGATAGACTATTCAGATCATTTCCAGTTGTTTAAAATTATGAATAATGCTGCTATGAGCATTCACTTCAAATATTCATGTGGACATATGCTTTCATTTTGGAGGAGGGTGAATAGATACCTTGGAGTAGAAATTTTGGGTCAAAAGTAAAGGTATGTTTAACTTTTCAGGAAATTTCAAACTGCTCTCTAAATTGCAAGCCTACAGCTAATGTGAGTATTTTTCATCTGAAATAGGAGTATTGAGGTTAGGATAGTTGATCATTATTATTGAAGCTGAGTTTTCTCTTAATTTATACCAGTTAAGTAGTTAGATTTAGCAATAGTCAAATAAGTCACTTTTTCTGAATTTGTAAGCAGAGATGTGAGAGTCACTATGTATTTTTTTTATTGTTGCCAGACAAAACCAAGGAAAACAAAGCAAAACTCAAGAGCTAAGAATTTAACAAGGCTTATATAGCTATAAGTGTGCAAACTTGAAAGCCAGAGTCCATTTTTATTTAATAAATCTGATAATGTCATATGAGGTGAAAATGTACTCTGTAGCTTACATACTTTTTCTTTAAATTGCATTCCAAATATTTTTATTTTAGTCATTGTCTTAGTTTCCTTGAGCTACTCAAGAAAATGCTATGCAATGGTTTGCCTTAAACCATGGGAATTTATTTGTTCATTACTTTGAGATTAGGGAAAAGTCCAAATCAAGGCATCATCAAGGCAATGCTTTCTTGCTGAAGACTATGGTGTTCTGGGGCTGGAAGCTGGCAATTCTTGGTCCTTAGCTCATCACATGGGGAAGAATCAGTAATAGGATTGAGAGCCATGCTTTTTGAGGTGGGTCCCACCTTAGCTAAAATAGTCTTATCAAAAGAGTCTACTTACAATGGATTCACACCCAAAGGAATGGATTAAGTTTAAAACATGGTTTTCTGTGGTGCATGCAGCTCCAAACCACCTCATTCATTGCTGTGCATTTAAATTATACAGTTGCATTTTAATAATTTTAGAGAAAGTGTTTGCATGGTGATATAACTTGCTTTGTATAAAAATTTTATTTATTAAAAAAGATGTACGTTTACAGAACAATTATGAATAAAATACAGGCTGCCATATACCATCCCACAACTTTGCTTTAGTCAGGAACATTTGTTAATAATTTATGATAGCACGTTTTTACAATTGTACTATTAATCAAAGTCTTTGGTTAACTTAGAGTTCACTGTGTAGTGTAGTGCCATGGATTCATTTAAAAATTTTTATTCTATTACCATATATGCAATCTAACATATCCCCTTTTAATGATATTCAGATATATATTTCAGTGCTGTTAATTGGGTTTACAGTGTTGTGCTACTATCCCCATCATCCATTGGTAGTATATTTCCATCATTGCAAATAGGAACCCTATACATTTTAAACCTTTACTTCCCAATCCCTATTCCAACCCCAATCCCCGAGAATATAGAACCTATATTCTAGATTCTGACTCTCTGTTTTTGCTTATTCTAATCGTTTCAAAACGGTGAGATTATACAATATTTGTCCTTTTGTGTCCAGCTTATTTCACTCAAAATAATGTCTTCAGGGTTCATCCATACTGTTGCATGTATCAAGACTCCATTCCTTTTTACAGCTGAATAATATTCTATTGTATGTATATACCACATTTTGTTTATTCATCTGTTGATGGACACTTGGGATACCTCCATTTCTGGGAAGTTGTGAATAATGCTGCTGTAAACATTGGTGTGCTAATATCTGTTCAAGTCCTTGATTTCAATCCTTTTGGGTATATACCTAGTAATGGGATTGCCAGGTCATATGATATTTCTATACTTAGGTTTTCTGAGGAACTGGCAAACTGTCTTCCACAGCAGCTACACTGTTTTACATTCCCACTGGCAGTGAATGAGTGTTCCTATTTTTCTACATCCTTTCCAACACTTGTTATTTTCAATTTTTTAAATAGCAGCCATTCTAATGTGTACAAAATAGTATCTCATTGTGATTTTGATTTGCATTTCCCTGATGACTAAGGGTGTTGAGCATCTTTTCATATGCTTTCAGGCCATTTGTATGTTCTTTGGAAAGATGTTGGTTCAAGTCTTTTGCCCATTTTTTAATTGGGTTGTTTGTGTTTTTGTTGTTTAGTCGAAGGATTTCTTTATATATTCTGGATAGTGATCCTTTTTCGGATATGTGGTTTCCCAAAATGTTCCCCTTTGTGTAGGTTGTTGTTTTACTTTCATGATAGAGTCATTTGAGGACCAAAATTTTTTAATTTTGATGAGGTCCTATTTATCTATTTTTTCCTTTTGTTGCTTGTGCTATGGGTGTGAAGTCTAAGAAACTGTTAGCTAACATGAGGTTCTGAAGATGTTTCCCTGTATTTTCTTCTTGGAGTTTGATAGTTTTAGCTCTTATATTAAAATTTTTGATCCATCTTTTTAATTGCAAATGGAGGGCCAGTTTTCCCAGCACCATTTGTTGAAGAGACTATTCTTTCCCAATTGAGTGGTCTTTGATACCTTGTCAAAAATCAGTTGGCCATAAATGTTTGGGTTGATTTCTGAGCTCTCAGTTCTGTTACATTGGACTATATATGCCTTTCCTTGTGCCAGTACCATGCTGTTTTGGTTACTGTGGCTTTAGTAAGAAGTTTTATGTTCAGGAAGTTTGTCTTTCAACTTCATTCTTCTCTTTCCAGATGGCTTTAGGTATTCAGGCCCCCTTACCCTTCCATATAAATTTGATGATTAGCTTTTCCAATTGGCTTTTTTAAATTAACTTCAGTTTTATTAAGATATATTCACATACCATACAATCATCCATGGTCTACAATCAACTGTTCACAGTACCATACTATAGTTGTGCATTCATCATCCCAATCTATTTTTGAACATTTTCCTTACACCAGAATGCATCAGAATCGGAATAAAAAATAAAAGTGAAAAAGAACACCCAAATCATCTCCCCCATCTCACCCTATTTTTCATTTAGTTTTTGCCCCCATTTTTCTACTCATCCATCCATACAATGGATAAAGGGAGTGTGATCCACAAGGTTTTCACAATCACACTGTCACCCATTGTAAGCTACTTTGTTATACAATCATCTTCAAGAGTCAAGCCTACTGGGCTGGTGTTTGATAGTTTCAGGAATTTACTTCTAGCTGTTTCAATACATTAAAACCTAAAAAGGGTTATCTATATAGTGTGTAACAACACCCACCAGAGGGACCTCTCAACTCCATTTGAAATCCCTCAGCCAGTGAAACTTTATTTCGTTTCATTTCACATCCCCCTTTTGGTCAAGATGTTCTCAATCCCACAATGTCGGGTCCAGATTCATCTTTGGGAGTCATATCCTGCGTTGCCAGGAAGATTTACACCCCTGGGAGTCAGGTCCCATGCAGGGGGAAGGGCAGCGAGTTAACCTGCCGAGGTGAGGGCCACATCTGAGCAACAAAGAGACACTCAGGCAGAGATTCTAAGGCACAATTATAAGCAGGTCTAGCCTCTCCTTTGCAGTAATGAGTTTCATAAGGGCAGGCCCCAAGATAGAGTGCTTGACATACCAAACCTTCAGTCCTCACTGTTTGTGAGAATATCAGCAACAATTCAGGTGAGGGAGTCCAACATTTTGTATTCTCCCCCAGCTCCTCAGGGGAGACCTGCATATATATTTTTATTCTCCCCCCAAATTACTTTGAGATGTGTTGCTATTTCACTCTAACCTATACAGACCTACCATATCTCATCTCCCAAAGTTCTGCTCAATTGTGGTGTTTGAACAAACTGACTGTAGAAGTTATATTGTTTAGAAAATATAGACTGTGCACCAAATAAACATGTCTTCCCTTGGTCTCACATGAAAGTTGAAGTTTTAATACACAATCAGTTTCAACCTTTACACTTTGCCCTATTTGTCCAAGTCTTAACCAGATTTGCTTCATTCATATCTCTAACTGACGTCTGGGCTCTTTTTCAGCTTTTTTTTAAAAAAAACAAAAAAACAGTTGCTCTATGTGCTAGTACTGACATTCATTATCTGCCGAGCTCTAGCTATGAGTTTCAGGTGTCACACAAGCACCTAATGTTCCAGAGACCAATCAGGTTATACACAAAGAGATCAACATCTCAGAGTTTGGAGATAGCCATTACAATTCAGGAATAGATTTGACTGCTCTAAGAGTTTACAATCTAGGGACCATTGCAATAATCATTTCCCTGTTAGGCTGTGCTCTAGATTCAATTCTGAGTTTACACATTGTAGTTAGTCCATATTGGTGAGGCATTACAGTATTTGCCTTTGTTTCTGGCATACTTTCCTGAAAATTCTGTCTACAGGATCCGTTCACCTTGTTGCATGTCTTACAGCTTAATCCTTCTCTTAGTTGCTCAGTATTCCATTGTATGCATACGCCACAGTTCACCATTCTGTTCCTCAGTTGATGTACCTTTAGGCCATCTCTACCCTTCGCAAATCATGAATACTGCCTCCATAAACACCAATGTGCAAATGTCCAATTATGTCTCTGCTCTCAGATCTTCCAAGTATATACCCCATAATGAGGTTGAAGGACCTTATGACCTTACTTAGCTTCTTGTGGTGTCACCACACTGACCTCCAGAAAGGCTACACCATTCTGCCTCCTCATCAACAGTAACTAGGTACATCCCTCTCTCCATGTTTTCTCCAGCACTTTTACCCCTATTTATATTTTTTCCTACAATTTTATACAGATATATTCAGATACCATGCAATTATCCACAGTGTACAGTCAGTTGTTTATGGTATCATCATGTAGTTGTACATTTATCACCACATTCAGCACTTGAACATATTGATTACTATGAAAAAGTTTTTTTAGCAAAAAATAAAAAAGATAATAAAAAGAAAAATAAAATGTCATATAATACAATATAATAGTAAGGACAGAAAACAACACCACTACCAAGAATCTCATATCCCTCCCTTATATCTCCCTCTCATACACATTTAGCTTTGGTCTATTGCCTTGGTTACATTTAATGGAAGCATATTACAATGTTACTGTTGACCATAGAGTCCAGTTTGCTTTGATTACGTTTTTTTCTCAAATACCATCCCTTTTTCAACACTCTGAATGGTTGACATTCTCCCACATGTAAAAACATTTTTATATTTGTACATTTAGTAACAGTCATTGGCCACTCCAGTTTTTGCCAAGTTATACAGTCCCGGTCTTTATCATCTATCTTTACCTCTGGTGTCATACATTCCCCTGTCCCACCTCTTTCAGTTTTACTCACAGACATCTTTGTTCAGTGAACTTACAATATTGTGCTACTATTACACAGTATTATCTTATCTATTTCTGGATCTATACAATCAATGCTGCTGAACACTGTAGTCCTTCAGCATCAGATGCCCGATCTCTACCCTCTTTCTATCTCCTCGTAGCCTGTGTTATCAGCTTTTAACTCTCAAAGTTTGCTCATTAATTTTTAGTTCACATTAGTGAGACCATACAGTATTTGTCCATTTGTTTCCGGCTAACTTCACTCAACATAATGTCCTCAAGGTTCATCCACATTATTATATGTCCCATGTCTTTGTTCTGTCTTAAAGCTGCATAATATTCCATCATGTGTATATACCACAGTTTGTTTATCCATTTGTCCACTGATGGACATTTAGGCTGCTTCCATTTCTTGGCAATTGTGAATAATGCCACAATAAATATCGGTTGACAAATGTTCATTTTTGTCTTAACTTTCAGTTCCTTTGAATATATACCTAGCAACGGAATAGCTGGGTCATACAGCAAAACTATACTTAGCTTCCTGAAGAACCTCCACACTGTCTTGCAGAGTGGTTGCAACATTTTACATTCCCACCAACAATGAATAGGTGTGCTTCTTTCTCCACATCCTCTCCAGCACTTGTAATTTTCTGTTTTTTGGATAATGGACATTCTGGTAGGTGTGAGATGATATCTCATTGTGGTTTTGATTTGCATTTGCCTAATAGCCAGTGAAGTTGAGCATTTTTTCATATGTTTCTGAGCCATTTGTATTTCCTGTTTAGAAAAGTATCTGTCCATGTCTTTTGCCCATTTTTAATTGAGTTGTTTGTCTTTCTGTTGTTGAGTTGTAGGATTGCTTTATATATTTGGGATAGTAAACCCTTACCTGATATGTGGTTTCCAAATATTGTCTCCCATTGTGTAGGCTGCCTTTTTACTTTTCTCACAAAGTCCTTTGATGTACAAAAGTGTTTAATTTTGAGGAGATCCCATTTGTCTATTTGTTCTTTGGATGCTCACGCTTTGGGTGTAACATCTAGGAAACCACCACCTATTACAAGATCTTTAAGAAATTGCCCTACATTTTCTTCTGAGAGTCTTATGGTCTTAGCATTAATGTTTAGGTCTTTGATCCATTTTGAGTTAATTTTTGTGTAAGGTGTGAGATAGGGGTCCTCTTTCGTTCTTTTGGAAATGGATATCCAGTTCTCCAAACACCAGTTATTGAAGAGGCTGCTCCGTCCCAGTTGCTTTGGCTTGACTGCCTTATCAAAGATCAATTGTCTGTAGAAGTGAGAGTCTATTTCTGAGCACATAATTTGATTCCATTGGTCAGTATCTCTATCTTTATGTCAGTACCATGCTGTTTTGAGCACTGTAGCTTTGTAATATGCTTCAAAGTCAGGCAGAGTGAGAACTCCCACTTAGTTCCTATTTCTCAAGATATTTTTGGCTATTCAGGGCACCTTGCCCTTCCAAATAAATTTGGTTATTGGTTTTTCTGTTTCTGCAAAGTAAGTTGTTGGGATTTTAATTGGTATTGCATTGAATCTATAAATTAGTTTAGGTAGAGTTGACATCTTAATTATATTTAGTCTTCCAATCCATGAACACAGTACGTTCTTCCATTTTTTTAGGTCTTGTTCTATTTCTTTTAGCAGTTTCTTGTAGTTTTCTTTGTATAGGTCTTTTATGGCCTTCCTTAAGTTTAATCCTATATCCTAAATACTTGATTCTTTTGGTTGCTATTGTAAATGGAATTTTTTTTTTATATCTTCCTCTTCCACTACTGATTTTTGTGTGTTGATCTTGTAGCCTTCCACTTTGCTGTATTAATTGATTAGCTCTAATAGCTTTGCTGTAGATTTTTCTGGATTTTCTACATAGAGAATCATGTCATCTGCAAACAGTGAAAGTTTTACTTCTTCCTCTCCAATTTGTATACCTTTTATTTCTTTTTCTTGCCTAATTGCTCTAGCTAGAACTTCCAGCACAATGTTGAATAACAATGGTGACAGTGGGCATCCCTGTCTTGTTCCTGATCTTAGAGAGAAAGCTTTCAGTCTCTCCCCATTGATTACAATGTTAGCTGTGGGTTTTTCATATATTGCCTTTATCATATTGAGAAATTTTCCTTCTATTCCTATCCTTTGAAGTGTTTTCATCAAGAAAGGATGTTGAATTTTGTCAAATGCCTTTTCTGCATTGATCAAGGTGAATCATATGTTTCTTCTGCTTTGATTTATTGATGTGGTGTATTACATTATTTGATTTTTTTGTGTTGAACCAGCCTTGCATACCTGGAATAAACCCTACCTGGCCATGGTGTACAATTCTTTTAATGCTGGATTTGATTTGTGAGCATTTTGTTGATGATTTTTGCATCTATATTCATTAAAGAGATTGGTCTATAATTTTCTTTTTTTGTAGTATCTTTGTCTGATTTTGGTATTAGGGTGATGTTGACTTCATAGAATAAGTTGGGTAGCTTTCCCTCTTCCTCAATTTTTTTGAAGAGTTTGAGCAGGCTGGTATTAATTCTTTCTTGAATGCTTGGTAGAATTCACAAGTGAAGCCATCTGGTCCTGGGCTTTTCTTTTTTGATGACTGACTCAATCTCTTTGCTTGTGATTGGTTTATTGAGGTTGTCTATTTCTTCTTGGGTCAATGTCAGTTGTTTATGCTTTTCTAGGAAGTTGTCCATTTTGTGTAAGTTGTCTAGTTTATTAGCATATAGTTACTCATAGTATGTTCTCATTATCTCCTTTATTTCTGCAGGGTCAGTAGTTATGTTTCGTTTCCCATTTCTGATTGTATTTATTTGCATCAGCTCTCTCTTTGTTTTTGTTAGCCTAGTTAGGGGTCCATCAATTTTGTTGATTTTCTCAAAGAACCAGCTTCTGGTTTTGTTGATTCTCTCTATTATTTTCCTGTTCTCAGTTTCATTTATTTCTGCTCTAATCTTTGTTATTTCTTTCCTTCTGTTTGCTTTGGGGTTAGTTTGCTGCTTTCTTTAGTTCCTCCAGGAACTAGAGAGTTAATTCTTCAATTTTTGCTCTCTCTTCTCTTTTAATATAGGCATTTAGGGCAATAAGTTTCCCTCTCATCTCTGCCTTTGCTGCATCCCATAAGTTTTGATTTGTTGTGTTTTCATTGTCATTTGCCTCGAGGTATGTACTAATTTCTCTTGTAATTTCTTCATTTACCTAATGGTTTTCTAAAAGTGTGTTGTTTAGTCTCCATATATTTGTGAATTTTACAATCTTCTGCCTGTTATTTATTTCCAACTCCATTCCATTATGATCCGAGAAAGTGTTTCTTATAATATCAATATTTTTAAATTTGTTGAGACTCGCTTTGTGACCCAACTTGTGGTCTGTCCTAGAGAATGTTCCATGAGCACTTGAGAAAATCATGTATCTTGCTGTTGTGGGGTGTAGTGTTCTATAAATGTCTGCCAAGTCTAGTTCATTTATCATACAATTCAACATCTCTGTTTCCTTATTGATCCTCTGTCTAGATGTTCTATCCATTGATGAAAGTGGTGTATTGAAGTATCCAACTATTGTTATAGAATTATCTACTTCTCCTTTCAGTGTTTGCCTCATGAATTTTGGGGCACTCTGGCTTGGTGCATAAATATTTATGATTGTTATGTTTTCTTGATGAATTGATCCTTTTATTAATATGTAGTGTCCTTCTTTGTCTCTTTTAATTGTTTTACTTTTGAAGTCTAATCTGTCTGATATTAATATAGCTATTCCCACTTTTTTTCTGGTTGCTGCTTGCATGAAATATTTTTTTCAAACTTTCACTTTCAGCCTATTTTTGTCCTTGTGTCTAAAGTGAGTTTCTTGTAGACAACATATAGATGGATCCTGTTTTTTAATCAATTCTGCCAGTCTTCTCTTTTTATTGGGGAGTTTAATCCATTAGCATTTAGTGTTATTATTGTAAGGGCAGTACTTTCTTCTACCATTTTGTCTTTTGGATTTAATATTTCATGTCTTATTTTTTCCTCTGTCTCTCTTTACCCTTTCTGATAATCTTCATTTCTACCCTCTTCTCCAAACCTCTTTCTCCTATCTTTTCCCATCAGCCTTTAGCACTCCCTTTCGTATTTCTTGTAGTGCCAGTTTCTTATTCACAAACTTATCTTAGTGTCTGTTTGTCTGAAAATATTTTAATCTCTCCCTCAGTTTTGAAGGACAATTTTGCCAGATTTAGAATTCTTGTTTGCCAGTTCTCTTTCCGTATCTTAAATATTTCATACCAGTGTCTTCTTGCCTCCATGGTTTCTGCGGAGAAATCTGTACATGTTCTTATTGAGCTTCCCTTGTGTGTGATGGGATTTCTTCTGTTGCTGCTTTCAGAATTCTCTCTTTGCCTTTGACATTGGACAATCTGATCAGTAAGTGTCTTGGAGTAGGTCTATTGGGGTCTATTATGTTTGGGGTGTGCTGTATTTCTTGAATCTATAATTTTCTGTCTTTTCATAAGAGTTGGGAAATTTTCAGTGATTATTTCTTCTATTATCCTTTCTCCCCCTCTTCCCCTCTCTTCTCCCTCTGGGACACTCATAACATGTATATTTGTGCACTTCATGTTGTAACTCAGCTCCCTAAGACCCACCTCATAGTTTTGCATTCTTTTCACTGTCTGTTAATTTGTGTTTATGAATTCAGATGTCTGGTCTTCCAATTCACTGATCCTTTCTTTCTGCCTGTTCAGATCTACTGTTGTATCCCTCCATTGTCTTTTTCATTTCCCCCATTATGCCCTTCATTCCCATAACTTCTGCCGTTTGTTTTTTCAAGTTTATGACTTCTTATTTATGGTCATCCAGTGTCTTCCTTATATACTTCATCTCTTGTGTGTCTTCCCTCAGTTCATTGACTTGATTTTTTAATTCATTTAAGAGATTTGTTTGAACATCTTTAATTAGTTCTTCCTTCAGTTCATTGAATTGATTTAGCATTAGTTGCCTCAACTCCTGTATCTCGGTTGAACTACTAATTTGTTCCTTTGGCTGGTCCATATTTTTGTGTTTCCTAGTATGGCTCATTATCTTGAGCTGTTTAGGAATCTGACTTTCTTGATTAGTTTATTCTGGAGCCCATTTTCACTCTGTCTAGGATTTTCTTATTGCTTGGCTTTGTTCTCTAACCTTGGGTGTTTAGTTCAGTTTAGTCTGGGCCTCTAACATTGGTTCTATTTAGTTGATTGGAGTTTTTCACCTCTTGTTCTCTGTTTATTGCCATTCCTCTATGTAGCCTTTCTGTGTGAGGGTCTAATAAGATATGGTCAACCCCAGTCAGGTTTTCTCAGTCCAGAGATGCCCAGGTCTCAGAGGGAGGGTATGGAGTTTCCTTGAGAATGAGACCCTCTTGTGAGGCTATTAAACTCTGTGCTTTCCCTATGCTGTCCAGCATGTGGCACTTGCCATCCTGCAGCTTCCCCACCAGTATAAGGAGGAGTGGAGCCTTTAGTTCTCCTTGTGACCTTGACCCTGTCTAGGGCATGGCTGACTGATACTGGTTTCTGAATTCCAGCCCCTAGGGTCTGAGTTCCCCAAAGAGGGCTGCCACTGGAGCTGGGCCATGTCCCCCTTTTCTTAGGACATTATAGTCTTTAGCGAATTTTCTCCACCACTAGACATATTGCTTTGTCTCTCAGAGCTATCGTACCTTTGCTCTTGCCTGGGCCCAAATTGCAAGTCTCTGAGGCTTTCTGTAAAGGGCTTCTTAGAATAGTTATTAAAAAAAAAAAAAAGGAGAGAAAAAGATTTAAAAAAAAGAGAGACAGAAGAAAAAAGAAAAAAAGCCCCCAATATAGACTATTTACAGTCTTTGCAGTTCTAATGGGCTATTGAGATGCAAAAAGACAAGGAGTTGAGGGCAATTAAAGAGCAATCAAGAAACCAGAAAAAAATGGCCTTTCTGAGAAGGTCTCTGGCCCCCTGGGTTTGCATATGTGCCTGATTCCATTTGAGCCCGGCCCTTCTCTGTATTATGTTCAACCCCCAACTCCAAAAGTCTCTGTTTGTTTGTTTGTTTGTTTATTTATTTATTTATTCATTCATTCATTTGCTCTCTTTGTTAGTCCTATTTCCTTTCCACCAGGCTGACTGCTCCTAGATTCTGCAGTATCTGGTCTCAGTTTATCTATGGTTGGAGTTTTTGTTCAGCAGTCTGCGTTTGTTAATCAGTGCTGCAACTGCAGTTCTCCTTCCTGGTTCTCAGCACCCATGGCCCCTCCTCCCTCAGGATTGTGCCTGGTAGGGAGGAGTGTGGACCCCCTGGCTGTGAGAACTTACAGATTTTGCTGATGTCAGCTGCTCCATGTGTTCATGAGTGTTGTAAGAACTATGTCCAAACTCAAATTCCTCTGTGACATCTGGTCCACGCAGTTCCTGGCTTTCTACCAGCTGCCCCAGAGGAGTAACTAAAACCTACACCTCACCACTCCACCATCTTGCCCCACCTACCCTTGTAACTGTTGTTGAGTAAAAGTCTATTTTATCCTATTTTAGTATAGCCATCACAGCTCTCTTTGGGTGACTACTTGCATGGTATAGTTTTTCCCATCCTTTCGCCCTCATCCTATTTGTATCTTTGACTTAAAGGTGAATCTCTGGCAGATAGCGTATAGTTGGGTCATGCTGTTTTATCCTTTCAACCATTTGACTAGAGAATTTAGAGTTTAATCCATTACATTTAAACTCATTACTAATAATATAGGACATTCTTCATCCATTTTGCTATTTAGCCTTTGTAAGTCTTACACATTTTTTGTCCTTCACTTCTGTTAAGCCTACTTGTATGTTTGTTTGCTTTTTTTTTTAATACTATATAGAGTTCCTTCTCACTTCTATATAGATATATTTTCAGTCTATTTTCCTTTTGGTTGCCATGGGATTAAAATTTAACCTCATAAATATATAACAATCTTATCTGTTTTGATACCAACTTAACTTCAATAGCATGCAGGTATACTTTTCCAATACTCCTCTTTTTCCCCACCATTTTTTGTATGTTACCACTTATATCTTTGTACATTGTATGTCCAAAAATCTATATCATTACTTCTATTGTATTTGCATTTTAGTACCTGTAGGAAGTAAGAAGTACAGTTACATACCAAACAATACAATACAATACAATAATACTGGCATTTATAACTACCCAAATGGTTACCTTTACCACAGGTCTTTCTTTCTTTATGCTGCTTTGAACCACTGTCTAGTGTACTTTCCTTTCATTCTGGAGAACTCCCTTTAGCATTGATTATAGAACAGGTCTAATAAACTTCATCAGCTTTTGTTAATCTGGGTATGTCTTAATCTCCCCCTCATTTTTAAAAGAAAGTCTCACAGGATATAAAACTGTTGGCAATTGTTTTCTTTCAGTACTTCAAGTATTTCAACTCCCTGCCTTCTTACTACCATGGTTTCTGGTGAGAAATCAGCACTCAATCTAATTGGGACTCCCTTTTATTTAACATGTTGCTTTTCTCTTGAAGCTTTCTGAACTCTCTCCTTATCCTTTGCATTAGATAGTGTAATCAATATATGATGAGGTGAATTTTTCTTCATGTTTATCCTGTTTGGTGTTCTCTGAGCTTCTTGGATGTGCATATGCACATCTTTTGCTAAATTTTGGAAGTTCTTTACTATTACTTCTACCACTTTCTGTCTTTCCTCTCCTTCTGGGACTCCCAGAATGTTTATACTGATGTGCCTAATGGTGTCCCATAGCTGTTTTAGGCTATTTTCCTTATCAATATTTTTCTTTCTGCTCCTCAGCCTGACTCATTTCAAGGGTCTTTTCTTCAGGTTCTCTGATTCTTTGGCCAGCTCCAATCTGCTGTTGAAACCCTCCTGAGCATTTTTTCATTACAGTTATTGTGGTCTTCAACTCCAGTGGTTCTGTTTGGTTCCTTTTTAAAATTTCTATCTTTTTTCTTAGACTCTCATATTGTTCATTCATTGTTTTCCTAATATCCTGTAGTTCTATCTATGTACTTTATTTCATCTCCTCAAGCATTTTTAAGATCATTTTTTAAAGGCTTTGTTTGGTATGTCCACAGTGCAGGTTTGAATGTATTAAGTCCCCCAAATGCCATTATCTTTGATATAATCTTGTGTGGGCAGATGTTATCAGTGTTGATTAGATTGTAATTGATTAGAGTGTTTCTTTGGAATGCACCCCACCCAACTGTGGGTGATGACTCTGATTGGCTAATTTCCATGGAGGTGCTGCTCCACCCATTCGGGGTGGGTCTAAGTTGATCACTGGAGCCATATAAATGAGCTGACATAACAGAAGGAACTCAGTGCAGCTGAGAGTGAACTTTTGAAGAGGAGCTACAGCCAAGAGGGACACTTTGAAGAAAGCACAGGAGCTGCAGATGAGAGACAGTTTGAAGATGGCTGTTGAAAGCAGACTCTTGCTCTAGAGAAGCTGAGAGAGGACAAATATCCCAAGTGCAAGAATGACATTTTTGAGAAGCTGCAGCCTAGAGAGGAACATCCTGGGAAAAAACCATTTTGAAACCAGAACTTTGGCGTAGTTGCCAGCCACGTGCCTTCCCAGCTAACAGAGGTTTTCTGGACACCATTGGCCATCCTCCAGTGAAGGTACCCAATTGCTGATGTGTTATCTTGGACACTTTATGGCCTTAAGACTGTAACTTTGTAACCAAATAAACCCCTTTTTATAAAAGCCAATCTGTCTCTGGTGTTTTGCATTCCAGCAGCATTAGCAAACCAGAACATCCACATTCTCATATTCTTCATTGGTGTTTTCTCTATTTTTTTCCCCTTCCTTTGGATGGGCCATCATTTCCTGTTTGTCTTGTACTCTTTTGTTGTATACTGCACATTTAAATACTTTTAAATTTTAAACCTGGGATTTACTTCCTGGGATGATTTTGTAATCAGCTTGTGATAAGACAGAGATTTTATTGATCTTCAGCCTTCCTATCAGGAAGGTCTGCCCTAGGCCGATGAACTGTGCAGGGTTTTCCCTGTCTTCCCGGGCCTCTGTCTTGTCCTGGGCTTTTGCTTGTTAGTTGTTTTGGAGTTCCCCTGTTTACAGGAGTTGGGTTGTCCCCTCTGTTTCCCAGGAGATAGACCTCCCTCTCCTGGGTATTTGACATAGTCAGACCTTTGTTCTAGATTGCCCATCTCTAATTTTTCAGTCTCTTTTCATTGTTTCTTGCTGCTTTTGCCTGTAGGGCAAATTCTGCAGGAAGGACATCCCAAGTCAGTCTTTCCCAGCCAAAACAGGGGCTGGGACCCACAAAGGGAGCACAGACCAGTTCCGAAGTGCCCTTGGGAGGGGATGAGGAAGGGCAGCAAAAGCTTCTCCGATGGCTTCCGAAAGCTGAGCTTTCATGCCTGCCTGCAAATGCAGTTCTTTAGCTAACTGTCCTCTGGAACCCTGAGGAAGCTCAGCATCCTTAAGTCTCCACCATCTCCACCCCTCTCTGGGGAAGGCTGAAACAATGGCTGCCACTGCCTTTGTCCAGGGCTGGTTGAAACAATAGCTGTCCTCAGAGCCAGGAACCAGCAGTCTGATTTTGCTGATCAAATGCCACAGTTGATTGGCTGTGCCCACCACTGTTCTTGGGGAAGAGGATTTTTACATCCCTTTCTAGCATCAGAAACTAGCCAGGGACTGGATCCCATGGTGGCCTGCAGTGAGGTTGGGGATGGGCACTAGTAGCCACTGCCTCGAGAGAGCAATTTTCAGTTCTTTACCATAATTTATCTGCCTCTTCCTCCTGAAGGCTGCACAGTGTTCTTCTGACCTCTGGAATTTTGAAATAGTTGTTTCAGACAGTTCCTACTTGTTTAACAGTTGTTTTGGTGGGAGGACGGAGTCCTGGAGCTCCCTACTCTACCATCCTCCCCGGAAGTCTCTGTATTAATAGTTAACTGTAATGGAGAAAATTATTACTGCTAGTCCACGTAACTGGTGCTAAATGATAGTGTTTCCCTAAATTATAAATAGTCATTTATAGATGGCGCCTGGAAATGTAGCAGCATTTTATCAGTAGAAAAAGTTTCAGTTTGTGAAACAAGACAATTCCGTCATTCTCAGTTAAAAAGTCTTTCTTATGGTTTACATATTCATTGTAATGTAAAGTCACTTTTAAACACTCAGTTTACATCTTGGGCCAGATATTGCAAGAAGTAAAGATGAAAATGATTTTCTTTAAACTGCAAAGGAATCTGGTTAATTGCACAAAATAGCTCATGATTCATTGAGTACTGCATATATATGAATGCCTGTGTGAGCATATATATGAGCAAGAACCATTAATGTTTTCCACGTTTTTAAGTCTCTTAATGATATGAAAGTAAGAGCATTGTCACACAAAGGCATGTTAAAAGCTTCCTGAATAAAATGACTGTGTTCGGTTTGAGAATCTATTCTCTTAAGTCACTCTGGTTTCAGAGAGTTTGTATTTCATTTCTCATAGCTATAGTACACATGGTAGGAGATAAAATGGGCTGAAGATGAAAATCAGTTACAAGAAACTAAAAAAGAATTATCTTCTTTGTTTCCATTCCTGTACCTCTCTCTTCAAAATATATTGAGCAATAGGAAGAGTATATCCAACAGTGAAATCTCCTTTATCTCAAGTCCTGGAACACTTATTACCTGTGTCAAACATTTGACTTACGTTACATTGCTTTATATGATAAGCTAGCTCTATATGAGTGTGTGTTTTATCACCCCAGATAGACTGCAAGTGCCTTGAAGCTGGGGATTATTTTATACACCTTTGTGCAAGAAAGTATATGGTGTATGCTACAAATATCTTTGGACAGATTGAATGATGCAGTGAATGGTTTTAATGCTGTATTTTAGTGTGGAAACTAATGAAAGCGAGGCTATAAATCTGGTATAGTAAGATGAAGGAAGAATCAGACTAAACTAACTTATCAACAGGTAAGATGATCTGCATTATTGAAATTTGACAAAAGATGTTGATTTGTTTGTTTTAAGCACTCAAGATTTAAAACCTCTTATAACATAAAAAAATCAGCTTCTATTCCGTTATTTTGTTTATGTCTAGATAGAAAACTGAGGCTTAAAGAATAGATTGTTGATTTTATACACACACACACACACACACACACACACACACACACACATTCCCTTTGCTTAGTCCAAACATCTTCAATCCTGGAAAGCACTTGAAAGATACCTCTTGGCTATAGATTCAAAAGGATGCTCCTTGAGGTTGTCAGCTGGCTGAATCTCCTTCACAGAAAAGGCTCTACAGACTTGCAGCACTTTTTAGTTTACAATGTGCTTTAAGCTTTATTTAAACTGTGAAAAGTTTCAGACCAGGGATTATTGTCCCCATTTTACAGATAAAGAAAATGAAGCTCAAAGAGGTTAACTGAGTTGTGCAAGGTTACGCAACCATTTAATAGAAAAGTTAGGATTAGAACC
Organism: Choloepus didactylus; assembly: GCF_015220235.1. Taxonomy (NCBI): domain Eukaryota; kingdom Metazoa; phylum Chordata; class Mammalia; order Pilosa; family Megalonychidae; genus Choloepus; species Choloepus didactylus. The sequence goes on along the minus strand of NC_051309.1, from coordinate 114,172,194 downwards.
CAGTTCCTCTGATTTTCAGCCTCATGTTGTATCCATTGTGTGTTGGCAAAGAGCCTGAAAGGTTATCATCACAGCAGAAAGTTAATTCAGCTGCAGATTGATTAACCTAAAGGGGAATCCAATCAATGTTGGTAGAGAGCCAGGAGAAGCATTCTCTTGTTCTGTACTGATGGTTTTACCAAGGCAGCACAGTATCTCCCATCTGGATCAGAATCAGAATTTAAAATATCAGAACTACCTAAATCACTCTTTACTCTCTGGAGTTGTATCTGTATTTTTGGGAGTAATTATATATGTTGCTAAAATTTCTAGCTGGCAGCCTGGAGTTACTCTGTATTAACTGATTCTTGTGGCTGTCCCCAGAATCTTTCTGGATTTATAGATGTGGACAACGAATCTAATAAATTAATACATAGTCACATGATTCAAAATAAAAGTGCTACAACAAGGCAACTTGAATTTCTGTAGGTCAGTTACCATTCAGGAAGAGATGTCTATAGCAAAACTTCCTCCTTTGAGTGGAATATTGGCTCACATTCAGGAAATGGCATTTTAAGTGTGGCTGTGCTGACTTGAATTGAGGTCTTATTTTGCTTCACCACCCCAAGGGAATAAATATATAGGTAAAACCAGGAGAGTGAGATTTTGTGATTTCTATAGGAATACAAAATATATTTGTCCCTTTCACTTTCATAATGAACAAACAATCATAAATTAAAGGCATCTATCTATTGCTATTTTGCTCAGTGTTACTGTGATGCCCTTTGTATTATTTTATTGTTCATTTTCTCTTTGTGAAGAGAAAAGGCTGAGTATTCATTTTGTATTAATTGGAATACCTGTGCTACTTTTAGAAGAAATATCTATAGTTTTCATTTATTATAATCAATTCTCTTTCATTAAATCTGAAAACCACATCACCTTACAATTCTACATTTCTAAAGCACTTTATAGTCTGCAGTTGTGCTTTCATTATCCCATTTGATTCTCACAGCAGCCTTATAAAGTAGAACTCATAAAAAGCATTGTTTGCCATTGCAATTCCATAGAGGAAAATGTGACTTTTTGATTTGGGGGAAATTTTATTTTGATTTAATTATTACATAATTTGCTAATGTAAAAACAACTGGAATATTGATTTTTTTTATTTTGAAATAAATTCAAAGTTATATGAACAGTTGCAAAAACAATACTAGCCCCATACACAGAATTCCATCATACCCTGACCCCCCTCCCCCGATAGCTCAATCCACCAACTTTAACATGCTGTCACATCGCTATTTCTTTCCCTCCCTCCCTATCATCCATCATCTATTGCTCTGTTGTCTGAACATATGAGAGTTAGCTGCACACATCCTTGAGCATTCACTATAATTCACGTATACACTTCCCATGAACAAGAACATTCTTTCATGCACTCCCATTAAGCGCAGCTAAGAAGTACAATAGATTCAACAATGATACAAAGCTTACATGCTATATTTTCTTTTCATTATGTCTCAACTGTGTCCCTTTGAGCCACCTGTCCTCTATCCTCCTGTCCCATCCAAGTTCATCTTTAGCATTCAATTGTCAAATAGTTGACTGTCTTTTTTCTTTTTTTTCCAGTTGTGGAAACATATATACAGCCTAAATCTTCCCATTCCACTCCCTCCTTAGCCTTTCATTAGTGGGATTAATCACGTTTAGAATGTTGTCATGCTCTTTCCCACCATCCATTACTAGAAATTTCCCTTCACCTCAAACAGCAACCCTACACTCATTTCTTAACTCCCCATTGCCCCTTCCCCCATTTCGCTTAACCCAAACTCTACTTTTCATCTCTATGGTTATATTCTCTGATAATTTCTTTGTGTTTACTGTGGGGCTTAAAATTAACCTCTTAAATCCATATCAGTCTTGTTTTTCTTTGATACCACCTTCACTTCAAGAGGACACATAAACTATGTTCCTATACTCCTTCATTCCCCCACCTTTATATGGTTGTCTAAAATTACATATTTTACATTGAGTTCAAAACCACTGATTTGTCCTTAGAGTTTGTGTATTTTATATCATGTAGGAAGTAACTAGTGGAATTACAGTTCAAAAATTATTGACTTCTATTTGTATTCCATTGCGGTTGGAGAATGTGCTTTGAGTATATTCAATTTTTTTTTTTTTAAATTTCTTGAGGCTTGTTTTATGTCCCAGCTTATGGTCCCTTCTTGAGAAAGATCTGTGATCACTAGAGAAAAGTGAGTATCCTGGTGATTTGGGATGTAAGGTTCTATATATGTCTGTTAAAATTCTCTATATCTCTTTCTCCTTTCCCTGTCTCTCTGCCAGCAGGGCTCACCTCAGAATCTGAAGTCTTTCATTGGCAAAGTCTCTCAGCATTTGTTTGTCTGTGAAAAATTTAAGCTCTACCTCAAATTTGGAGGAGAGTTTTGCTGGATAAAGTATTCTTGGTTGGAAATTTTTCTCTCTCAGAATTTTAAATATGTCATGCCACTGCCTTCTCACCACCATGGTTGCTGCTGAGTAGTCACTACTTAATCTTATGTTGTTTCCTTTGTATGTGGTGAATTGCTTTTCTCTTGCTGCTTTCAGAACTTGCTCCTTCTCGTCAGTATTTGACAGTCTGATCAGAATATGTCTTGGAGTGGGTTTATTTGGATTTATTCTATTTGGAGTTTGCTGGGCATTTATGCTTTGTGTATTTATATTGTGTAGAAGGTTGGGGAAGTTTTCCCCAACAATTTCTTTGAATACTCTTTCTAGACCTTTACCCTTCTCTTCCCCTTCTGGGACACCAATGAGTTTTAAGTTTGGACGTTTTATTTTATCTATTGTATCCCTGAGATCCATTTTGATTTTTTCAATTTTTTTCTCCATTCTTTCTTTTGTTCTTTCATTTTCTGTTCTGTGGGCTCCTAGGACACTGAGATGTTGTTTGGCTTCCTCTAGTCTTGTATTGTGAATATCCAGAGTCTTTTTAATTTGGCCAACAGTTTCGTTTATTTCCATAAGATCTTCTATTTTTTTTATTTACTCTTGCAATGTCTTCTTTATGCTCTTCAAGGGTCTTTATGTCACTTATATCCTGGACCATGGTCTTCTTGATGTCCTTTAAATCCTTTGCCATGTTTTCGTTCCTCGATTGTAGTTCTTTGATTAATTTTGCGAGGTATACTGTATCTTCTGATATTTTGGTTTGTGTGTTTGGAGTTGGATTCTCCATATCTTCTGGTTTTATCATATGCATTAAGATTTTCTGTTGTTTTTGGCCTCTTGGCATTTGTTTTGCTTGATAGGGCTCTTTCAAGTTGTAAAGAAAAAGGGATATTGATCTAATTTTTCAGGGACACAGTTTGGTGACCTACACTTTCTCTAACTAACCAGCAGATGGCATCTGTGAGTCACCTATATCTCTCAAGTCAGTTCTCAACCTTTTTTCCGCGTGTTGTGTGGGGAAATGATTTTTGTGGGTTCAGTTGGAGAACTCAGTTTGGGTGTGTTGCTGGATCCATCTGCCCTGAATGTAGGGCGTGTGTATGGGTGGCCAGGGAGGAAGGGCAGTTCTAATGTTCAAATCCCCCAGGATCCTGGAGATTCAAGGCCGCCACAAGAGTCTAAGCCTTCATTTCAGTTCAGCCCCAGACCCTCTCTCTTGCTGATCCATAAACCACCGGACTTGGCATAGCGTCCCTGGGTTTTCCAAGCCGATCCCCCCTCCCAGCCGCACTCCTCCAGGAGCTCAGCCAAGGGAATGCTGTGCTATGTCACCAGTGTGCACCGTCCCACAAGGGAAGCCCTGGGCCGCCAGTCCGTGCGGCGGTGCACTCCCAGCCCGAAGCAAAAATGACAGCGCGGGGTGTCTCAGCCCCCTCCTCCTCACACAGTTCCTCCTTCCCAGCTCCGGGACAACTGGCAGGGCTCTGGGCTGTGGGCATGGCCCTGGGAAGGAGTTTATCCAGCCCTCCAGGGGCCAGCTGCAAGCCGCAGGGTTTCTTTCTGCTTCCAGCTCTCCCCTCCATTCCCCCGAACCCAAGGGTGTCTGCTGTGGGCTATCTTCTCGGCCAGAGAGCAAGAGGCTGGCCCAGCCCCCTCTTGCTGTGTTTTACTGCGTGGTTCCCACAATTGCTACTGGAGCTGCTCCTTTTTTTTTTTTAAAAGAGCCAGCTGGTCTCCAAACACTGAACCCTGGCTTCCCCAGCCCACCACATGGCTGCGGGTCTTCCAGCCAGCTTACTCACTCGTTTCAGAATGCAGACTCCCGGTTTTACCAAGCATATGGCCCCTCTGGAGCTAGGAGCCCTCATCCAGCTGACGCATTGCTGTAACCGGTATTCTAGGTCACTTTCTGGTTTTTAGCTAGTGTTTTTCACGGAGGCGTTTTTTTCGCCCTGTCTCAGCTAGCCGTCATCTTAGTTTCCTGGAATATTGATTTTATTCCTAACTTCAGACAGTTTTCCAGAAAAGTCTATAATGTCAAAATCTAGATAAATTCTGTTTTTTAAAGCAATTTGAAAAGGAGTATTAATGACAATTTTATTTAAGGTCAAAATTTGGGCAACTTCATCTTTTTACCAATTTCCTGGAATTTTACTCATTTTTCTTATGAAGAGACTTTCGTTTATATTTTCAGATTATACAGGGTAGGTTCAAGTTCTGTTTTCATCTGGAAATTATCTGTTTAACAACTATTGCCTTGTTTTTCATAGTGATTTCCGTAAATAATAACAGAAAAATAAAATAATTCTGAAGTATAACCTGTCTCTTTAAGATGTGCAACAAGGGCTAGGAGTAAAGAATCTGCAATATTCTTTATAATTTCATGGGGTCTTCTGAGGAAATGTGCCAATTTTATGAGGACTCATAGAGAAAAATTTTGATTTCATGTGGATTTGAGTGAAAAGGTAAATTTCATGGAATTTTTAAAAATGGCTGGATTTCTGAGGATCCATGAAATCTGTGACAGCCATGGAGAAAATGCACCGCTTTTGTCATGGAGTAAATTTTAGTGCAGTTTGGAAAAACTATTTCATATACACCTGCCATGGTGCACATTACACATTTTGGATCTTTTTTTCTTTTACAATTTACCTTTTTTTTTGATGTCTGTGAATCAAAGGTGTTACTTTGTGTACTTAACAACCAATAGATAAAAGTGGTTAACTTTGTCAGTTGCTTAGAACATATGTTGTATGATCATGAATGTTCTAACCACGTGACTCACCCAGTCACTTAAATTTGAGTCAAGTTCAGAATGGTGAGATGTGGTGATCCTAATCAGAGAATAGAGGGAAGGCTCTCTTTCTCATTGCCGAAGTCTTCATAGGGTACTAGAATGTTAAGTTTGGAAGAGACCTTATAGATCACCCAATGTAGTGGTTCTCCAAGGGTGTTCCAAAATCTAAACATCTGCAACAGAGTTCCCTGGGGAACTTGTTAAAAATTCATACTCCTTGGCCTCACTCCAGACTGGCTGAGTCTCAGAAGGTGGAACTTGAGAATCTGACTTTTAATTCAATTCCCTGTAATTCTGATCCATTTGCAGTTTGAGAACCACTATTCAAATTCACTTTCCTTCCCAATTCAGAACTGTCTACTACATTGTCTTACATGACTTCTAGAGCTCCTTTATGTAAGACCATTCCTTATACAGACTAGGGCTGGGATCAGGTGAGTTGCCATTAAATGGTCTTGTTGTTGGAACTGGGCTAGGCCATTAGGGAGGCTGATGGGAAAGAAAAGTTGTTTAAGTTAAAGTCTGGAAGCTTGTGCCTAGACACAGAGCACTGTGAATATAACAGCTAATATAGTTGACTGACCCATGTGTGCTATATTTGTGAAAAGCGGTGTGTCCTTGTTGACATGATTTTCTGAATGGTGAAGAACTCTTGATAAAGTTCCAAAGAAGAAAAAATACATACTTCTCTCAATTTATATGGGAACTGTATTCATGAAAAATACAGTATATATTAAAACAGTGGAAAACATTTTGTTTTAATTAAAAAAACAGTGTTAGGTTCTAATTCAGATTATTAAAAAGAGCTTTTCACAAACTTGAATGTCCAGTGGGACATTGGAAAGAAGTATCGAACACTTCCTCGTTATCTACCTTATTCATGACTGTAGGCATTGCAAAATCTCCAGCATCCCTGTACCCCCGCCTACAAAATGTTCATAATGCCTCCTGTTCATCATGACAAAAGAAGGTTTTCAAAATTTCCAAAATGCCTGCTGGAGTGGTTCTGCTCCTTTGACAACCATTTTTTACTGGTTTTATTACTTTTGGCTGCATGATATGAAGACCTTTCTAAAATGCAAATCTGCTTATGTGATTCCTTGCTTAAAGTCTTTCACTGCTTCCCTATTCCTTTCAGGGTAAAGTTCAACAACTTAGTTTAACATAAAGGAACCTTCATGACCTGGTCACTTTTACTCCTCTGGTTTCATCACCCATGGTTCCAACCACATTGGACTGTTTAATCACCATGCTAATTTATGCCTCCACATCTTTAAAGGTACATTTTCCTGTTCTGGAATATGCTCATCCACCACTCAGTGATCACAGTTTTGGTAAGTCCTCCCGGACAGTCAATTTTGATTAAGTTGAGTCTCCTCTGTGCTCTCCTAGCAGTAATGTATGCATATACTGTTCTGTAATTATTGGTTTATTCAACCTCTGATAGTAAGAACTCTGAGATTTCTCTATAAAAGGTTTATATTTCTTTCATGGACTTTAAAAATCTTCAAGATATGCTCTTATGTATCTATCTAGCCTCATTGTTCATAATCCTGAACTGACACTCGGCATTTCAGACATATCTAGAATTTGCCATACAATTCCTGGAAGTCTCCTTTCTCTGCATCCTTTATACATGGGTTCACCTGTGTAACTTGGGCATGCATGTATAACTCTTGGTCATTTGATAAAACCCAGTCAGGTTGTTCTCTACTTCTTTGAGAATCTATTTGGTGTCAGAAATAATGCTGGGTTCTGAGGATGTAGAAGCAATGGAGACACAGCTCTTGTTTTTATGGAACTCGTAATCTAGCTATTAAATCTTCCCTCTCCCCTGAGGCTGGATTAAGAGCCCTTCCTCTGTCCAATCTCTAGCACAGCACTTAACCTCACAATATCACATTATAGACTATAAGCTTCTTGAGGAAAGATAAAGAGCCATCTTCATTTTGTGTGGTCAGCACTGGCATAGTGCTTTATTCACAGTTGATAAACTTAAATAGTGAGTGAAAACCTCGAGTGTTCACCAAATGTCAAGATAGCCAATAAAATATTTATCATAAAGTTTCTGAGTGACAATTATCAGGATACCTCTTCCATATTTTAAGTTCTGATCATTATCATATACAGTATTTTTTAATAAATCCTCATTCAGTTTCCTAGAGATTTTCCCTTTTTTTTTTCTTCTCCCTTTCTTAATAAAGAATTCCTTTTCGGTAACAACCCTGGAGCTCTAACTTACCACCCCTGACCTCATCTAATCTCCTAAAAAGTAGAGGTCAGGGGAGGGGAGGTTGATATTTGTACAGATCACCTTGTTCAGATCCAAGGTACAAGTGCTGGGGGTCCGCTGTGGGTTCAAGAAAAAAATTAAACAACAGAAGGGAAATGTCATTTCTTCAAACCTTTGCTTCCTAATTAACGCAGATTTAAAATGAAAACAGAACTGCAGGACTGGATCATGCAGACTGTATATTTTTCTAAATTCTTCATGGAATACTTCATTTTCCAGCTAGACAACATCTGATTGTGTTTTTCTGTTCAAGAGTAGGATTCTACTAAACATGAATAAATTTCAAGATTCTGAGAAAAAGTCTTCAGGTTTATAATTTTTATTTCCAAAGCACAAGACTACTTTTCCAAGCAGATGTTCCCACCCCAAATAAGACAAACTGAAAAATGGAATTTCTTATTTTTATTCTTATACTTATTTGGAATGAAATGAAAAAAAATTAGGGTCCTCTGAGCATTGTAAGTGGCACTGGGAAATAACTATAGAACTTTTCATCCTGGAATTGGAGATAACTTTCAAAAAACAAACTATCTTCCCAGAAAAAAATTCAGAATGCAAATTTTGTAAGTATTGCCTGATGTAGTTATTAATTTATGCAAAATTTTAAAGTCCAATAAAATTAAAATATATCACAACTGTAAGATGTTTACATAATGATTTGAAAACCATCTTATCAAATTCCCTTCCAATAAAATGTTTTTACTTTTGTCCTACAATCATGAAATCTTAAATTTGAAAAATATGTTACTTTTACAGTATAGAGCAAGAAAGAAAATTATCTAGATAAGAGATTTGTGGGCCTGGGACACAGATAGCTTTTAAAAAATGAATAATTTTTGTTGAATACTGCACCCATCCTCATTGCTCACTCTTCCAGGGCACTATTTGAAGAACCAAATGAATTAACTTTTAGTGCTAGCTTTATTTTCTTCTAGCCATGTTGCTTGGCAAAGAACCTCCAATTCACCATGGCTCAATTTCCTCATCTGTAATAAAGGGCACTTTATTTCACAGGGTTTTGGTTATGTAGAAATGAGAAACTGTACTGCACATTAAATAAGCTCTAAGATACTGTAGTAAAATATTATAATTGTGAATTTCTCCTTCTTTACTAATGTGACCACTAATCCTAATTTTACTCTTTATGAAGACAGAAATCACACAGATACACTTGACAGACAGAGATACCTTTATAAATTTTTGTTTTGTTTTGTTTTGTTTTTATTTTTAAATCTTTTAGGATTCAGTAGCATCCATTGTGTTGGATACAGTCTTTGAACAACTCCATGATGTCATCAATGCTTTTGGGTGATGGATTTCATGAATCAAACCCTTAAAATTTCAAAGATAAACAATGTGGGAAAATAAATATTTTAAAAAGAGGATTAAAAATAAATTTCTTTAAATTTAGAGTTTAAAATTATTTTGGAATCTTTAGACATATTTAACATTGGACACAAAGCTAAACACCTTACCAATTCTTAGCTGTATTTCCATTCTAAAGAGACGGCACCATGATTTTAAGAAACTATTTATTTTATATGGATTCCTAGTTTGCAGTAGTTGTTTGCTGCTCTCCTCCCTTGTACAATTACATCCATTTTACTTTTTCTTCTTAGAATCAGTTTCTATTTTTGCTAGCCCCTGCTGCATATTTCACTACTGCATTCTGGGAATATTAAATTGGGCAGTCAAAGAAGCACCTCCAAGGCCTCCCACCCTCTTGAGATATAAACAGGACACAGGGCTAAGTTTGGGGTTCCTGTTCCTACCCCTCAAATGGAGGCAGAGTGAAGCCACACTTAGCCTTCATACAAGATTCATGACATTCCTGATACTGGGTTGGCGCTACGCTGTATTAGATATGTGAAGATCCAAGCTGCTCTCTACATAACTCAGGGCAGAATAGAGATTGCTTTGTAGGTACCTTGGCTGTTCTAAAGTTTTCTTTTAACCCAGTGACTTTGAAATTTCTCAATGTTTTTTTTTTTTTTTTTTTTTTTTGCCTCGTGAGTGAAAAGAGAGTCAGACAGAGAAGAGCTGACGTTCCCTAGGGGCAAATCGTGTTTTCGGCTCCTCTTTATACCAAAGTTCTTCTTGCATTTTATCTTATATCTCCTCCTACAAGCTAAAGATTTGAGAAGTTCTTTTCTTATCCAGTATGAGGGGTGGATGCTTCAAGGACATATACAGTCCAATGGATTTTAAATGTTTTACTGTTTGTATAGAAGGACAATGCGGGAGTTATCATTAACTCCTTACTATCTAATTAAACACTTAGGAATTTTTATTAGAGCCCCTGAATCCTCAAGTCCCAAGACATTTCTGAAAAACCATTTGAAATATTCATTTCAAAAAAACAAATAATAAAATTTTATTTTCATAGTACATCAAGAATTAGTGGAAAATTAGTTGAAAGTGATTTTTGTTTGTTTGTTTGTTTTTAAGGAGAGAGGAGGGACATAGAGATGGAAACTGACTTTTATGTCCCAATAATGTTTGGGTACTTTATTATATCATTTAACAAAATTTCCAGGGAGTAGGTCTATTATAAATGCAATTTTACATGTGTAAGAACAGGCTCAGGAAGGTAAGGTGGCATATTGAAATGACACAGCTGTTAGGTAGTAAAACCAAAATTTAAAACCACTTTTGGTCTGTTTCACTTTTTCAATGTTTTTTTCCACTGGATCATAATGCCTCATGGAAATGAAAGAGATTGAGGTACCTGACCTAGTCAGGGAACTCTGGAGATGTGTGTTCCAGTTTGGTTTCTGAATAATTCTTCCAAGAATTTGTGATAACACCACCAGAATACATTTTCAGGGTTGTCAAACATAGTGGACACTGGTAAATTTTTAACTAGGACCAGTACAAAGCTTAGCATCTCCACCTATGCTTACTCACAGGCCCTCTGAAACCTCTACAATACTCTTGCTCAAGAGATTTCCCCAATGCTTTCTCTGTTAGTATCTCCTTGGTGAGACACCTGTTTCCCATCTCACTTGCTACTTAGTACTATAAACTAGAGAGGTATATGAATACTTTTAGAGAAAAAAAAAGGAAAGGAACAATGATAGGTTAGCGAAGACTTACCTTCTCTTTGATTAAAAATGATGAACCGAGGCATTTTGGTGATATGACTGCATTGTAACTTCTGGTTAAACAATAAATCCCTGTGAAATAGATCAGAAATGGAAAGAACCAAATTCTCTACATGACTTAACTCTTATTCTTAATCTACAATGGAGTAGAGTCGGGTGAATTTCAACTCACTCTTTATTTGCAACAGACAATAAAGTTAGCCATTATCTGACTTGAAGCAAAAGGCTTTTTTGTGTGTGGAGTGGCATGTGGTGGGAAAACTATATTTACATATTTATTTGGTCATATTTATTCAGCCCTATTCTTTAATAGAAGGCTCTTTGGGGACTCCAGAAATGTTTAAAAGGAATAGAGTAAATAAAGTGTAGCATCCAAAATTTTTCTTGTTTTTGTCAGTTGTTTCAGAGGAATCTCTAATAAGATTCCTTTGTCTTTTTACCAGACTGTAAACTCTGTGAGTACATAGAGCCATTTATTCACACAACTGGTCAATGTTGGAGCTTTTGCTGCACGTCAGTCACCATTCTAGGTCTTAGGGGTACCAGTAGCAACAAACAAACAAACACACACAAAAAACAGAGCTTTTGGTTTGAGTAGATATTATTCTCATGAGTCTGTGTATGAGTGTGACTGTGTGTGATATGGGGGAATATTTATGTGCATGTAGGAAGAGGTAAACAGATAACAAAAAATATATATAAAATATATCAGGTGGGGATGAGTGCTATAAAGAAGAATAAAACTAGGATAAGAAGTTAGGGAATAGCTGAGTGGGGTGGTTGTTCCTATTTTATATTGAGTAGTCAAAAAAGGAGGCTCTGATAGTTCTTTGGGCAGAAACCAGAATGAAGTGAGAGAATGAGCCATGAGCCTATCTGGGTAAGAACATTCCAAGTAGAGGAAACCAAGGCTCTGAAGCAGGAGAATGCCTGGCATTTTTCAGAAACAGCAAGGAGGCCAGTGAGCTGGAACAGAGGAGTGAGGCAGCTGGTATTACAAGCAGTGAAAGGTTAGACTATGTGGGTCTTTTTAGGCAATAGCAAAGATTTTGGATTTTACTTTGAATGAAATGGGAAGCATAAGTGGGGTTTGATCAAAGAGGACTCACTCTGGCTACTGTGTTCAGAATAGACTAGAGGAACAAGCATAGAACTTGGTTATCTTTGCTTACTTCCTCTGGATTAACTAATAGGGTTGTAGAGGGGATTTTGAAATAATACACATAAAGAGCTACCAAATGTTTTAATGCACCCTAACAGCCTAGACCATAAAAGAACTCAGTGTGTTAGTTTGGCAGCCAGCATGATTAAATGGTTAAGAGATTATCTTGGGGATTTTACTGTCTGGGTTCAATCCTAGCTCCAGTTTTTACCTGTTTGATTTTGGAAAAGTTGCTTTACTTCGGTGTATCTGAATTTCTCATCTGCAAAATGTGAATACTAATACTGCCTACTTCATGAATCATTGTCAGGATTAAAATAACTTAATATCTGTGAAGTGTTTAGCACACCACCTTGCACAGAGCAAACACTCAATGAAAGTTTTCAACATCATCAAATAGTAATTTATACCTGGTTTTTATGAGCTTCATCTCATGAGAGCCTTATGAAGTAAATTGGTTTATTATTACCATTTTATAGATGAGGACACTGAGGTTCAGCAAAGTGAAGTGACTTGCCCAAGGTCACCTAGCCAGAAAATGATGGAACTGGGATAAGCCCAGGTCTCCTACTCCAAGTTATACTCTGGGAATTTCATTATACTCTGCTGCATTTGAATATTTACACATGTCTTAGAGTCTCTCTAAGAGAAACTCAAGGTCATCGCTCCTAACTTTAAATTGATTATTCTTTCTATTTCATCATTGCTCTAAGTAAAATCTTTATATATTGAATGAATACATGAATAAATATACACATTAAGAAAGAAATGACATGAGACTTCAGTCAGTTAAAGGAAAACCCTTTAGAAAGAAGAAAACAAATTGAAGTTGTTAGAACATGAAGCATAGATTTAGGGGACTGGATACCAATCAGCTGTTGACACATTGTATAATTCTGAGAAAATTGCCTAACATCTTGAGTCCTTGGTGTCTTCATCTGCTAAATGAAATCTCAGTATATTCTCATATCTGCTGGCTAGAGTTATGAAAATATATGCCAAGATAAAGATGGAAACACTTAGAAAAATTCTACATATACCACATGTGTTGCTACTATTAAATTTCTATAAGAAAATTCAGATCTAGACACCTCTAAAATACCTTCTGGAGTTGGTTAGTAAGCATTTGCTTAAAAACTTGAATCTCTTGCACTTTTCTTTGGGGAGGGTCCATGAGGTACTAAACTTTTTGCTAGTGACTTAAATTCCCAGCCGAGAATTTTCCCAGCCAAATTAGAGAAAACCTTCTTCTTGTCCTGACTTTTCATAGTAGATGAAATGACCTGGCATTTCCCCTCCCCCTCCCCCCAACTACCAGCACCTACCCCATGGGGAACATTTTAAAAAACTCTATTCATCCTAATTACATGGAACTTTGAATTGGAAGTGAGATCTAATAGGTTTGTACAGGTAAGTGTGGAATCCCAATATATCCCAAAGTAATTTGGGCAGAGAATAACAATGTATTTGCAGGGCCCCCCTGAGGAACTGAGGAAAAATGAAGAAATATTAAACTTCCCAATGTGGGTTATGACTGATGTTCTTGCAAGCACTGAGGACTACTATTCTGGTTTGCTAATGCTGCCATTATGCAAAATACCAGAAATGGATTGGCTTTTATAAACAGGATTTTTTAAGTTACAAGTTTACAGTTCTGAGGCCATAAACGTGTCCAGACTAAGACATTGACAAGATGATGCCTTCCCTGAAGAATGGTCAATGGCATCCAGAACACTTCTATCAGCTGGGAAGGCCCATGGCTGGTGTCTGCTGTTCCTTTGCTCCCAATGGCTTTCTCCAAAATGTCTCTGGGTCTCTCTTGGCTTCTTCAGCTCCTGTGCATCTAAGTGTCAGGGTCCTCTCATAGCTTCTGCCCAGCAAACTCTGGGCTAGCATCTCCGTATGTCTCCAAGCATCTCCAAATGTCAGCATCAGTGTCAACTTTTAGCTTCTCTCCAGAATGTCCCTCTCAGCTGCTCTGAGATCCTTCTATTTGTGAGCTCTTTTATAGGACTCCAGTGATTAAATCAAGACCCACCTAAATGGGCGGGGTCCATATCTCCATGGAAATAATTTAATCAAACATTTTTCCTGCAGTTGATTGAGTCACATCTCCATGGAAACACTCAATCAAAAGATTCCAACCTAATTAACACTAATACATTGGCCCCTACAAGGTTGCATTCAAGAATATGGCTTTTACTGGGGGACATAATATATCTAAACTGGCACACCTACCAATTTGGTAGGCTGAGACCTCAATCTTGGGGCCTGCCCTTATGAAGCTTGTTACTACAAAGGAGAGGCTAAGCCTACTTATAATTGCATCTAAGAGTCTCCCCAGAGAACCTGCTTTGTTGCTCAGGTGTGGCCTCTCTCTCTCTAAGCCCACTCAGCAGGTAAACCCACTGCCCTCCTCCCACATGGGGCATGACTCCCAGTGGTGTAAATCTCCCTGGCAACGCGGGACATGACCTGGCAACGTGGATTGAGAAAATCTTCTTGACTAAAAGGGGGAAGCAAAATGAAACAAAATAAAGTTTCAGTGGCTGAGAGACTTCAAATGGCATTGAGAGGTCAACCTGGAGGTATTCTTATGTGCTATATAGAGATGCCTTTTTAGTCTTTAGTGTATTGGAATAGCTAGAAGGAAATACCCGAAACTGTTGAACTGCAACCCAGTAACCTTGATTCTTGAAACAACTGTATAACTATATAGTTTACATGGTGTGACTTTGTGATTGTGGAAACCTTGTGTCTCATACTCCCTTTTTCCAATGTATGCACAGAAGAGTAGAAAAATGGGAACAAAAACTAAATGAAAAATAGGGTGGTATGGGAGGATGGAATGTTTTAAGCATTCTTTTGTGTTTTTATTCTTATTTTTATCTATTTTTTGGGAGCAGTGAAAATGTTTAGAAATTGATTGGGGGAGAACCTGAGATGGTGGCTAGGAGAGACAGGGCAAAAAAAAAAAAACCACCTCCATGAAAAATACTAGATAAAAGCCAGAAAGTGATCCAGAACACCAGTTCCAGTGATGCACCAGCTGGACAAGGTCTGCTAAATCCACTGGGACCATGCATTTGGTGAAACTGGGAGTCTACATTCTGAAACGAGTGAGTGAGCCTGCTGAATATCTGGCAGCCAAGCTGCGGTGTGGGGAAACTGTGGGTTGGCATTTGGAGGTGGACTAGTTCTTTTTTAAAAAACCCAAAAGCAGCTGCAGATATGGCAGCGAGAACCACACAGTGAAGCATGGCAGGAATGGGCTGTGTGAATGCCTCAATATTTGGCATGGAAGATAGCCTTTCGCACACCTGCTACTAATTGTCTTGGAGCGAGGAAGGCAGTGGTGAGCCAAAAGGGGAAAATAACCATGCCTCTTGCAGCCATCTTCCCGGTGGACTGGGAATGCTCCTGCCCAGCACCGGCACCACAGCCCAGAGCTGCGCCAAAAAACCCAGTGTGACAGGAACTGCTTCCAGCAACACGTGCACACACCACAATATCGGGCATGAGCAATAGCTTTTCGCACACCCACAGCTAACTGTCCTGGAGCTGAGAAGGCAGAGCTGTGCAAAAGAGGGAAATTAACATGCCCCATACAGCCATCCTTACAGCAGGCTGCGAGCACACCTACATGGTCCAGTGGCCCAGAACTTCCCTTGAGGGTCAGCATGCACTTGTAACATAGCACAGCCTTCCCTCAGCAGAGGCCCTAGAATGGCACAGCTTGGAAGAGGGGTAATACACCAATACCAAGGACTTGTGGGTCAGCGGCAGAGACAATCTGTGGCAAGACTGAAATGAAGGTTTAGACTTTTGCAACAGTCTTAGCTCTCCAGGAACACCTGGGAGGTTTGATTGTTAAAGCTGCCCTCCCTCCCTAACTGCTCAGACACATGCCCCACATTCAGTGTGAACAGCACCAACAACACACTCAAAGTTGGTGCACCAGTTGGAACCCACAAGAATCAGACCTCCACACACCACAAAGACAAAGTTGGGGAGAACTGACTTGAGGGGAATAGGTGACTCACGGACGCCTTCTGCTAGCTAGTTAGAGAAAGTATACACCACCAAGCTGTAGATCTGACAAATTAGAGATTCATCTTTGAATAATCCTACATATCCTAAAAGAACCTAATCAAGTAAAGCAAATGCCAAGAGGCCAAAAACAACAGAAAAATTTAAAGCATATGATAAAACCAGATGATATGGATAACCCAAACCCGAACACCCAAATTAAAAGGCCAGAGAAGACACAGTACTTGGAGCAATTAATCAAAGAGCTAAAGACAAACAATGAGAGCATGACACAGGATATAAAGGACATGAAGAAGAGCATGGCACAGGATATAAAGGACATCAAGAAGACCCTAGAAGAGCATAAAGAAGAAATTGCAAGAGTAAATAAAAAAAGGATGATCTTATGGAAATAAAAGAAACTGTTGACCAAATTAAAAAGATTCTGGATACTCATAGTATAAGACTAGAGGAAGCTGAACAGCAAATCAGCGACCTCGAGGACCACGGAATGGAAAATGAAAGAATCAAACAAAGAATGGGGAAAAAAATTGAAAAAATTGAAATGGACCTCAGGGATATGATAGATAAAATAAAACGTCCAAATATAAGACTTATTGGTGTCCCAGAAGAGGAAGAGAAGGGTAAAAGTCTAGAAAGAGTATTCAAAGAAACTGTTGGGGAAAACTTCCCAAACCTTCTACACAATATAAATACACAAAGCATAAATGCCCAGCAAACTCCAAATAGAATAAATCCAAATAAACCCACTCCAAGACATATTCTGATCAGACTCTCAAATACTGAAGAGAAGGAGCAAGTTCTGAAAGCAGAAAGAGAAAAGCAATTCACCACATATAAAGGAAGCAACATAAGACTAAATAGTGACTACTCAGTCGCCACCATGGAGGTGAGAAGGCAGTGGCATGACATATTTAAAATTCTGAGAGAAAAATTTCCAACCAAGAATACTTTATCCAGCAAAGCTCTCCTTCAGATTTGAGAGAGAGCTTAAATTTTTCACAGAGGAACAAGTGCTGAGAGATTTTGCTAACAGAAGTACTGCCCTACTTCAGATACTAAAGGGAGCCCTACTGACAGAGAAACAAAGAAAGGAGAGAGAGATATGGAGAAAGGTTCAGTACTAAAGAGATTCAATATTGGTTCATTAAAGGACATTAAGTGAGAGAGGGAAAAAATATATCTGAGAAACATAAACCAAAGTATAGGATGGCTGATTCAAGAAATGCCTTCACAGTAATAACATTGAGTGTAAATGGATTAAACTCCCCAATTAAAAGATATAGATTGGCATGACAGATCAAAAAATATGAACTATCAATATGTTGCATAGAAGAGACTCATCTTAGACACAGGAACACAAAGAAATTGAAAGTGAAAGGATGGAAAAATATTTCTTGCAAGCTACAGCCAAAAAAAAGCAGGAGTAGCAATACTAATCTCAGGTAAAATAGACTTTCAATGCAAAGATGTTATGACAGACAAAGAAGGCCACTACATACTAATAAAAGGGGCAATTCGACAAGAAGAAATAACAATCATAAATGTTTAGGCACCCAGTCATGGTGCCACAAAATACATGAGACAAACACTAGCAAAACCAAAGGATGGAATGGATGTTTCCACAATAATTGTGGGAGACTTCAACACATCACTCTCTCCTATAGATCTATCAACCAGACAGAAGACCAATAAGGAAATTGAAAACCTAAACAATCTGATAAATGAATTTGATTTAACAGACATATATAGAACATCACATCCGAAATCACCAGGATACACATTCTTTAGTGATCACGGAACTTTCTCCAGAAGAGACCGTATGCTGGGACATAAAACAAGCCTGAATAAATTTAAAAAATTGAAATTATTCAAAGCACATTCTCTGACCACAATGGAATACAATTAGAAGTCAATAACCATCAAAGACTTAGAAAATTCACAAACACCTGGAGGTTAAACAACACACTCCTAAAATAAATGGTTTATAATGTAGAATGTAGCAGAACTAGCGATAGAGAGCAATTAATGAAGGGGGAGCGATAACCCAATAAGAACAGATAAGCTATTGTGGGTAAATTTAATGTTCTGGGAATGCCCAGGAATGACTATAGTTTGTTAATTTCTGATGGGTGTGGTAGCAACAAGTTCACAGAAATGTTGCTATATTAAGTTATTTTCTTGGGGTAGAGTAGGAACATGTTGGAAGTAAAGAAGTTATTTTAGGTTGGTTGTCTTTTTCTTACTACCTTGTTATGTTTTGTTTGAAATGTTTTTCTATTGTATATCTTTTTTTTTAAAAATTTTTTTTTGGATATAGTTAATTTAAAAAAAAAGAGTTAATTAAGAGTTAATGACAATCACTGCAATATATGATACTGGAGTGGATCTAAGAATGGAGGAGAAAAGCTCAAAGGGGGCATAAGGAAAAATTGGAACATAGAATTTAAGCTTTATATCCATATTAATTTTCTTGAATTAATTGCAGTTAAGTTAATGACTTGTTTGTAGGAAATGTACATGGAAGTGTTATGAGTTCAAGGAGTATGATATATGCAACCTGCTCTCAAATGTTCAGAAGACGATAAATGGGTAGACAGATAATAGATACAGTTGAAAGAAAGGGGGGGGAGGGAGGGAGAGAGGAAGGGAGGAAGGAAGGAAGGAAGGAAGGAAGGAAGGAAAGAGAAAGAAAGGTACTGCAAAGGTAGCAAAATGTAAAATTGGTAGATAAAGATATCTGGGGGTGGGGAGTGTTGAAGTTCTGTGTATGGGCTTTGTATTGTATTTGCAACTGTCCTATATGTTTGAAATAGTTTCAAAATAAAAATTAAAAAAAAAATGATATGGGAGTATAGTCCAAAGTATAATGAACTCTGCCTGATGTTGGGTGGAGAGAATTGGATCAGGGAAGTTGTCCCACAAATGAGGTTTAAACTGAGACTTGAAGCATATGGGAAGGTTTTCCAGGTAGATAAGTGAGATGGGAGAAAGGTATTCCATGTAATTAGGGCCTTTGCAGTGTCTTCAAGGCACAGGAGAGTCTACTGTCCTTGAGAACATTTAAAGCCACAGGAAAGACTGACTGTATGGAGCATATGAGGGAAAGACAGAGGATGAGATTAGAGAACTTTTTCTCATGGTCAATACAGCAAATGGTCTAGTTAAACAGGGAAGTGATATGACCAGATTTGCTTTATAGAAAATCTTGGTAATGGATGTATTGGAGAGGGGCAGGGCTAGAGGCTGAAATATGAGTTAGAATGCTACTGCAATAGGTCAAGCAAAAGATTATTAAAGTAAGGACTAAAGCTGTGAAATGGAGAGAAGGAAACTAAAAATATTTTGAAGTGGAATGTATTAGAACTGTTGACTAATTGGAGGTAGATTTTAAAGGAAAAAGGAAGTTCTGAGATTATTTCTACATTTATAAATTATCATTTTTAGAGATAGGCAAAAAGAAAAAGGAGGAAAAGTTGACAGATGGACAAAATGGTTGAAGGTCAATGAGTTACAGTTTTGGACATAATTTTGAGGTATGTGAAGGGTAGCAGACAATTTCATATATGGTTCTAGCACTCAGGCAAAAGTCTGAAATGGAGATATAGATTTAGGAGGTTTGGAATATGGGTGATAAATGATATCTAGAGAACACATAAGGAAACTCAGGGTAAGTGATCGAGTGAAAAGAAACAATGAGTAAGGAGATTATTTTGAGACTATTAACCTTGGAGGAATAGGGCAAGAGAGATCAATAAAAAAATCCAAGACGAAACAAATGGAGAGGTGGAAGGACAATGAGGAAGCCCTAATGTCTTTGAAGCCAAGAAAAGCAAACGGAGAATTTGTAAACTCTGCAGAAAGACCACACACTGAAAATGTCTTTTGGGTTTGGCTTTTAGGAGATCTATCAGAGCTGTTTTAGTGAAGTAGTGAAGCCAGAAGACAAATCGCAAAGGCTGAGGAGTTAATGGGTGATAGGACCCTCGAGGAAACAGAGACCATTAGATTGTATCTTTTCATTTGTTTGTGTTTTTAGAGAATTTTCTTTATAAAGGGTTGTGATAGGATTGCAACAAGAGGGGGGATTTTATTTCCTTTTAAAGAAGGGAGATATTGTGCATATTTATAGATTAAGGGAAAGAAAGGGATTGCCATTTTAGAAGAGAGGAGATACTTCACAGAGCAAAAATGTCTTGAGGAGGTAGAAGGATTGGCTTCTTAGGGGAGGAAGACTTCTTCCTTCCTGCAGGACTGAATTACCATCCTGTGGATAGACTAAAGATGGCTCATGCATCTACTGTGGTAAGGATGTTTTCTGGATTTTTATACCTTTTAATGTTCAGGGAGTTTCCATAGGAGTGGGCACCATAGGACATTCATCCTCATGGAGAAGAGCAAGTGTTTGTTTGCTCCTAAAATATGAACTATTTAGGTGTCAAAATACTTTATAATAATAATGGGTAAAATTATGGTAACGTTGCGGTTTGTATGGGTTGCCTTTTGAGTTTCTCCCCTCCCCACAAAGGACAAGTCCTAGTCAGTTGGATGGAGGGAGGTCAGAGGCCCTCTGGGACTGACCAGTTTAGATAAGCATCCAGTGTTATCTGATGTTTATCAAGACTGAATTTGAATTCCAGCCCTGAAAGCTTGCCTAGCTACACATTATCTCTGTCTTATGTTTTTTGTCTTATTAGAAATAAATCAGGATCAGATGGGTGGCACATACCAGGCCAGATGCATATTTATAAAATTGCAGACTTACCATCAAGTTGACTAAGCCAAATTATGCATTTAAGAAATGAAAAGTTTAGATGGAAGCTGATGTTTTCAGGATTCCAGGATGTAGCTCTGCCAGATCAGTGTGTTAACTTAATGAGAGGAGAGAGAGAGAGCAGCTTGCATTTCAGGAAGGAAAGCAGCCACACTGTCCTGAGAAATACATGGATCCCTCTGTGCAGCTTCTGTGCCTTATAGAGTCCTCCTGTCCCCCTCTAAAAGGACACATCTGAGTTATTGTAAAAATGCACGCAGGGTTTGGATATTGCCTATATGATACTGGTAGCCTTTTTCTGGAAACCACGGTAAATACATTGTTTCTGTATTCCCTTTAATACACAGCCCTTTGTTCCTTTCCCCTCATGTCCTCTTTTGCTTTTTGAATCTTGTCCTGCCTTGCTTTCTTAGTACTCAACAGAGTTTTAGACTCCTCAATAATTATCCCTTATAATCTCTTTCTTTCTAATGAACATAAAACTAATTTTTCTGCCCTCAGTTTACAGTAATAAACATCAGTACCATTTATCATTTTGCTGCCATTTCTGTACCTTTCCAAGTCTTTGATATTTTTTTCCTGTACTAAGATACTTGAAACCTTGCCAGTATTTCAGTGGCCTATCATACAGTGATTGGTGTCCTTTGCTAATTTTTGCCAGATCTCTAGTCTTATGTAGCCCTATGTTTTGAATGACATTGAAATGATGGTTTCAAATTTCTGCTTCCTTTTGGCTCTAGATCTCTCTTTTGATCCATATATGCTTAACAGATTGTGACCATTTTAAGCTGTATTTTTTGTAGCTGTTGCATATATTTTCTTTTCTATCATACTAACATGTTCTTTGGCTAGACTCTAAGGAACCTCATGTTCTAATTTTTAGGATGCCTGACCAGTCAATTGTCCCAGACTCACTGAAAAGTCCCTATCATGTGTATTCCATTTACTCTTTCTCATGTAGTCATTTCACTGTCTTAGGCCTGTCCAGAAAATAAAATGGGACTTCACTTTTCCAGTGTGAAGAGAAAGAAAAAATGTCAAAGCTCTTCTAAAAAGAATTTATTGTAGGAGTCCATTATACCAAGCTTTTTCAAAGTGAAAAGTTGCCTCTCTTAATCTGTTCCCCTCTAGCCACTAAGCTTAGAGATCCTGTCTACTCTTTTATCCTCCATCATCAACTTATTGTCACTGAAGCCAACACCTAGCTACAAAACTAGATGGAGGAAAATCTCTAACTATGCCAGTTAATTCTCTGGCATAGTTAGGGGATTCTGAGTTCTAGCTCCCTGTCTCACTAAGCGTGCCCTACATGAGAGACTTGGAGCTGGCAAAGGATAAGGGATTGCCCTGACTTGGAACAGACCCTCATATTTTCATTGTTTGTATAAAGCAGCTGACTTCAGACAGACTTAACTTCTGATTAAAGTAACATGTATTACCCTCAGGTTTCCATCTGGGAAAGGAAGTGTTATATATGGGGGTTTCAATTTGCAAATTTGGTAAAACAAAACTCCCTAGGAGACAGTAACATTTTGCCTATGCCTTTTTTTAGGTGAGATGGGGAGGAAAGAGCTTCAACAAAGGAATATTCTGAGGAAAAAATCTATTCTATGATAGTCTCCATTTACATTTAGAACCTCAAGAACATAATGAGTTTTTAAAAGGAGTTATTTTGGAATTATGTAAAATTTTATTTGTTGAGAGACATGGTGGTATCTTTATGCAAATTTTCAAACAATATGATACTTTTATAGCAATAACTATAGTGGTTTACTAAAATTATATCTTTCACACTGCAGAGCAAACCTCCGCAACAAAAAGGGTCAAACTGGCTGCATGAAGACTCTTGTGGGAGCAGCAATCTGTCCATTTCGTCTGGAAAACAGTGAAAGATTGGTAGTTTTAACTCAAAAGGTAGGAAAAGGTTGAAATAGTTGAGGGAGGTTTTCCTCTCCTGCACAGAAAAATGCTGAGAAAGCCATTGGCTGTGGGATGAGAGGAGGCGAGACTTTATGTTAGTCGGGGCTTTAAGAGCAGTGGAGAGATAGAAGAGGAGGCAACTTATTCTGGAGTTTATCAAGAAGGCCAAGACATAGCATCTGGAGAAGGGCTGCCTTACAGCAGAGGCCAGGCCATGCTCTAGCCCATGCATGGTGTCAGGGATGGCGAGGAGGCGGTGGCTAACGTAGCAGTCTCAGCCACACCTATGAAAGTCAACAGTTTAGAAGGAGCATCCTTGTCCTTACCCATTAATTTTTCCCTAACTAGTACCTGGGAAAATATTATTGTTTGCACATTTTTGCAGAGAAACTTAAATTTATTCAGGTCAATTTAACAAACACTTATTTATTTGACCTTTTCTATATGCCTAACCCTTTGCTAGATGCTAGAAAAATAAGAGCAATGGCATGTGGTGCCTGCCCTCCAGTTGTGTTTTGGAATGTTTTACTGAAGTGAGGAGATAATTTTTGTTTTCATGAGTTGATATATAAGTCCTCACACAAATGGTCTGTGACTAATTAAAATGACAAGTTTGTACAAATTGATGGTGAGGTGCCATGCATTCTATTTCCTGTCCAAACATTACTGGTGATTGCATGTAATAGAATATATTCAACCTGGTCAAACCCTCAGAGAAACTTGAGACAACAAAGCTTACATACTCTGGTTCCTGAACTAGTTGTCTCTTTGAAAAATATAAAACTGCATGCCATTATAGTAAAAAGAATGAAGGGCAAGACTGTTTGACTTTGGGCTTTCAAATGACTTACTTATACCCAGTAAGCATAGAGTTCAAAAGGTACAGGAAGAAAGCAGTTAGATTTACAGCAGCATAAACAGAGACGGTGTCAAGTTTGTGACAGAAACGGATAGAAATAAAGCAGTTATATTAAGGTAAAAATCTTGCTTTAAATTATACTGAAATGTTTGTCATGTTTCTGACCACCCTCCCCCATTTTTATCAGAATGAGGTACTTTTTTTTGAAGTTCTTTTTTTCCATCAAGGGAAAGGAACAGACCCAAGGACATAGGGCACTGTATTGGAGCCAAGGTTAGAGCTGAGATATTTTTGGCTCCTAATTCTCTGCTGAGTCCATTAGGCTATGTCTCCTCTTAGTTCTATTATTTGATTTTTCTGTTCACTGTGTGTTTACATACTCAAAGTGATAAAATACATTTTTGTTCTTATGTTACTAATGTGGTAGAGGTTTTTCAATTTTGCCAAACTACAACACTCTAAATATGGCAAATAACTGCTTTCAATAAAATGCTTTCAATGCATGCCTTGAAATGGGAATTAAAAATAGGGATGCAAATGCTAATAACAGTATTGATAAAAGAAACTCTGGCATCAAAAGTGAGAAATTCAATTAGAAAAAAAAAGTCAAAGTATTTGAGTAAAGTACTCTTCAACATAGAGTAAAAATGGAAAATTCAGTTCCATTGCATTATTATAAACTGGATATAATTTTTCCCAATATAGGGTTAGCTAAGATAATAGAAGAATAGTTCTGGGGCTGCCCATTCTCATTGTTATTTACTCTGAAGGTGACATCCTGAAACTTAGACCCCTTTGGTACTAGTAAAGAATGAAAAACAGGATTACTAAGTCAAGTGTTTGCCCACTGGACTCAGCCAATGGAGCTTCTTAAAATTTAGGCACACATGCTAATCATAAATTTTGTCTGTCTACATCTTAAAGAAGTTAATGCTCTCTGACTATGCATTTTAGGTTCATCTAATACACAAATGCTTATGTAGTTAGACAAAGGTATTATTATATGAAAGTACTTTATTTTTTATATGCTCTTCCCCAAATGAATTCAAAGCACTTTACATACATTGCCTGCCATTTTCACAGCCTCCCTGTGAGGGAGGGAGTAAAAATCATTGTTTATTGTAACCATCGATATTTTTAGATAATGTAGTCTGAAGATACTCTGTAAAATTTAAGAAAGCTGTTTGCATGGTGCTTACAACCTAAGAAAGCCTGATAAGATTAACCTCAGAGATGTCAAAACCGTTTATCAGCAATGAAGAATTAACTGCCCCAAAGCCAAAGATTCTATAACCTCCCTCCTTAACACATTCCGGTTAATAACACTTCACAATAATTTTTATGTTTTGTATAAAGTTGTTCCTCAGGATCTTTTTCTCAGTGGACATGGACTTAGGTCAATCACAAAACTTTGAAAGAGACCTGAATTTTTATCCCTGAAGACCTTGTATGAACAGGGAATTTGCGTATCAGATAAGAATTTTTGTATAGCCTGAAAAATTGCCCACAGTTGAGGTGGTGATGGTCAGGGAAAAGGCTTTAGCCTTTTGAATATATATAGATATTTGGAATTATTTTATCTGCTGTACAAAAATGATATATATTTGGATATAGAATTGGGTAAGGAGTAGCTCTTAAGTGAGCCTTTCCAAAAGTACATATTCTAGAATACCAGTTACATATGATGCTCTTTAAATAAAAGCTCAATAAATTTGGTAACTTCATTATTTTTCCTTTTAATATGAACCAATATAATATACAGTAGTATTTTAAAGGATCCAAGAAATATTGAAGTAAAGAAATTTAACTTGTAAAAATTGCCCAAATTTATTTTAACACCAAATAATTTCCATGTAGCATCCATAGGAAAAAACCTTGGGAATTTCACCTCAATTCATTTCATCTGATCATTTTACATGCTCTGTAACAGGGGAGATATGTAAGCCTTGGTACTCGTACTCTACAAGATCACAAAGTCAAAGAGATGTTGTGTATATGGCATTTGAAAGATTAACTAGTTGTATAAAGTGGTCAGTACTAAGATCCAAATGACTGAGACAGACAAGAAGGCACCTTAGGAGTTACGAGCACAGTATAGTACAGGCACCAGGATTTGATTGTGGGTTGAGTATTTTGGGGTATGCAGAGAGGAGCAAGACAGTCAGAGTATGTAGGGCTGGTGTGGGGTAGAGAGTGGGAGAGGGGAAGGAGGCAGAGTATAATATTTCGTCTTACAAGGATGAGCAAAGAATGCCCGATTGACTGTGTGCAGGTTTAATAACTACAGATTAAGGAATTTAGACATTTTTCCCCAATCATAGATTTAGATGTGTCAGTAGTACCTAAAACTTTACCTCATAGTGTCCATTGTGGTTTCTGCTGTCATAGGTGCTTGCCCTTTGAAAGGTAGCCCCTGGCTCTGTTCATTTCCTATCAGACTTCCCACCTCTCTTTCCAGGCCCATCCCCAGATTTTTTGGGCTGGAGCAAGAATACAATTGAGAGTCTACATAGCAAATATCTAAATACTTAAAAATAGTAAGCTAAGAAAGCAAACTGTTAAGTGTAATATATTCCATCCTTTCATGTTGACAAATGTACCTTCATCATACCCTGGAAGGCCAACTTCAGTTTGGAAATTTTGGACGCTTGTTGTAAGAATTCTAAAAACGGTCTTCTAAGATGTCCTGCCCTAGTCCCTAGAATCCGTGGATTTGATGAGATATCACCCATTATGTTATGTTGTGTGGTGCAGTTGACCTTAAAATAGGGCTGTTATCCTAGATTTGAAGACACTTGAAGCATGAGAATTCATGCAGATTTGCTGGTTTGAAGATGGAGGGGACCACATGAGAAGGAAACCAGGAACTAAGACAAAGGCTGACAACCCGAAAGGAATGCAGATCTCAGTCCTAGAACCACAGGCAACTGAATTCTGCCAACAACCCGAGTGGGCTTAGAAGTGGATTCTGCTCCAGATCCTGCATAAGAGCCTGGCCCAGCCAACATCTTGACTTCGGTTTTGTGAGACCCAAAGCAGAGAACCTAGCTGAGCCCATTTAGATTTCTGACTTACAGAATGGTGAAATAATAAGTGGGTGTTGTTTTAAGCTGCTAATTGTGGTAATTTGTTAGCAGCAATAGAAACTAATAGAACACCCTTAGTGTGTTTCCTCTGAATATGGTAGTATGGGAAGAGCCACCTCTGTCCCTTCTCTATGCTCCACCCCTCAATATGCAGTCCAGGACACACCAGCACACACATTCCAATGTTATCTGTACCCTCTGCAAACAGCTTTTCCTTGGCCACTCTTTGGACACAGGGATGCACTATTTTACCTCAGAATTCTCTATCAGGAGGATGGACTCAGGGAAGAAGCACATATAGACCCTAGAAGCAAACTCTGGGTTGTTTGGCAAGAAATTTCAGGGTCCTAGGTAGATGGAACATAGTCCAGATGCAGGAACCATGAGGTCTAGGTGGGTGACTGCCTTGGCCTATAGATTTCCTACCCTGGGGTGGGGCTATGGCCAGAAGACGGCCATATGGGAGACTCTGAAGTCTAGGATTTGGACTTCTCTTTACCAGGTCTAGAGGTGATACAGTGTCGAATTAATGCTTTTGAAACTTCAAAAAATAAAAACAAGAGTTCCCGCACAGCATAAGTTAAGGAACTTCACTCTAATGGAAAGCAAATTAAGGTGGTTTTTGTTTTGTTTTGCTTTGTTTTGGTCTTCTTTTAAATTAGAAGAACAATATGCCAAAAATGGAGTTTGATAAGCCATCTTGGTGGGTGATCTCGCTGCCCTCGCCCCTACGTGGGACCTGACTCCCAGGGGTGTAAGTCTTCCTGGCAACACAGGATATGACTCCCAGGAATGCATCTGGACCCAGCATCGTGGGATTGAGAACATCTTCTTGACCAAAAGAGGGATGCGAAATGAAACAAAATAAAGCTTCAGTGGCTGAGAGATTTCAAATGGAGTCGAGAGGTCACTCTGGTGGACATTCTTACACACTATATAGATAACAGGTTTTAATATATTGGAATAGCTAGAAGTAAATACCTGAAACTACCAAACTCCAACCCAGTAGCCTTGACTCTTGAAGACGACTGTAGAACAATGTAGCTTACAATGGGTGACAGTGTGATTGTGAAAACCTTGTGGATCGCACTCCTTTTATCCAGTATATGGATGGATGAGTAGAAAAATGGGGACAAAACCTAAATGAAAAATAGGGTGGGATGAGGGGGGTGATTTGGGTGTTCTTTTTTTCTTTTTATTTTTTATTCTTATTCTGATTCTTTCTGGTGTAGGAAAATGTTCAAAAATAGATTGGGGTGATGAATACACAACTATAAGATGGTACTGTGAACAGTTGATTGTACACCATGGATGACTGTATGATATGTGAATATATCTCAGTAAAACTGAATTTAAAAAAATGGAGTTTGAGTACTGTGCTGGTTTGAAACTATTATGTACCCCATAAAAGGCTGTGTTCTTTTAATCTACTATTTTGGGGGCAAACCCATTATGGGTGGGATATTTTGATTAGATTGTTTCCATGGAGATGTGACCCACTCAGTAGTGGATGGGACCTTTTGATTTGATTATTTCCATGGAGATGTGACCCCGCCCATTAAAGATGGGTCTTAATCATCTTTTACTGGCATCCTCTATGACAGGATAAAAGGCAGAGACATTTTGAAGAAAGTTCAGAGCCGCTTGGAGAGAAAATGCCCAGAGACATTTTGGAAACATCTGTTGAAACCAGAACCAGGAGAGAAGCTAAGAGATGAAATCCAGTTTGCCCCAGAGAAGCTAAGAGAGGACCTCCAGATGCTTAGAGACAGAAATGCCCTGGGAGGAACAAGAAAGGACACACAGAAGCCCAGAGACATTTTACAAAGAAGGTCAGCAGACATCGCCATGTGCCTTGCCATGTGATGGAGGAACCCTGAGTGCCAGCAGTCTTTCTTCTGAGTCAATGTATCCTTCTCTAGATTCCTTAATTTGGACATTTTCATGGCTATAGAACTGTAAATTTGTAACCTAATAAATTTCATTGGAAAAGCCAATCCATTTCTGGTATTTTGCATTTTTTCAGCTGTAGCAAAGTGGAACAAGTGCTATTTAATTTGAAGTCACATCCAAGTTGATTTGAGGTAGAAGAGATGGAAGGAAGAATTATCAGATGGGAATGTATTGCAGTAATCTGAACATGAGGTGATAAGAATTCAGGCAGGGATAGTAACAAAGGATATGTTTAAAAAATAACCAGGGAAAATATTTTTAATGCTATTGAATTTGAAATTGCAACAGTATATCTAAGTAGTGATGTTTTGTATGCTGTGAATGACATGAACCTTGGATTCAAAAAAATATATCAGCATGGCTTGAGAAAGGCACTTTCTCAAGTGTTATGGGGATACCTGAAACTGTAAAAATAGAATAGTCTTTCAGCAGGGAGGAGTGCAGAGGGATGAGAATAAAACCTTAGAGATTTCTGACAGGTAAGAGACAGAATAAAGAAAATCCAGACACAAAGAAATATAGCGAAAAGGGGTGCGTAGAATGAAAAGCTTTTACATAAAGTCGCAGCTGAGCAGGACCTGTGTAAAAGGAAGAGTGAGGCTCTAAGAAGAGTCAGATGAATATGAACTTGAAACATCCTCTGTTTCCTTCCACAATCTGATTCTCTCTTGCATTTCTGTCCTCTGAGTCAGCTTCTGATTCTTTGAACAGTGTTCTGACTTTTGGCTAATACTCTTGTTTGGATTTTCTGTTTCTGAGCAGCTTGCTTCCTGTCTGCTGATTTTACTCCCAAATAGGCAAATCCTAGACTGATTGTTTCTGCTCTTGTCTTTACCCTGGGTTCTGTTCCTTTAGAGTGGATTGATTTGGAAAGTTTGAGACCTTTCTCTGTTAACACTAGGTGGTCTCTCAAAGTTAAATGTAGCAATATGGAGAATTAAGATTAGGAAAAGGAGTTAGACAATAGGTAAACATCAGTGACCCTGGAGACTGTAGTCCAATCAAATGAATCTTAGGGCAGAGACCATCTCTTGCCAGAAAAATTAAATGAACATCAGTTGATGAATGAATCATCTAAACTTCATCTTATCACAATGTACTATTGAGTTCCTAGGGAATTTTAAGCATGTCCAATCTGAAAATTATTTTAGTCCTCATTATTTGAAGGAAGAAGGTAGAGCCAGAGTTCAAGGTGTTTTGTGATCACATTTCTTATTTCTGTCCTTCTAGAATGTCAGAAATGACCATATTTCTTTCATCTGACATGGCAGGAAACAAAATAATCCATGAAGCTTGTCTGATGACACTGTGTAAACTGTGAGGATGCTGTTACCAGTATCTGAGTCATATGCAATGGATAGTCATTCAGTTCATACATGTTTACTGAGTTCTTGCTCTTTATCAGACACTGTCCTGTGTGATGGCTTTAAAGTAGTAACAAGAATATAAAATCACTGCCCTCAGAAAGCTTACATTCTAGGGATTTGGTGGAGACAAAATCAAACACAAAAACAAATAAAATGATTTCAGATACAGAGATCACCTATCTATATTGTAATTTCCAATGCAAATTGATTTTTCATGTCTTCTCCAAATTTACTCTAATGGTACCATTTTCTAATTTTCACTATACCAAAATTTTTGCATGAATTGTAAGCCTTGCCTGGGAAATGGCTCATTGTTACATTTTGCTTATTTACTTTGTCTTTGATTCAAGCAGTAACCAAAGCAGTCTCCGGGAATCATTGTAGGCTCCTTTCTTAGCAAGGATATCTATTGGTCCCTACATTTTGTCATTTTTACCTCTTCCATATATCTAGAAGCTTTCTTGTCTTCTCCAACCCCACTGCCACTTAACTAAATGGCACTATTTACTGCTTTGGGTTGTTTAAACAGTCCATTAACTGGTCTTCCTGCCCCCCATTTGAGTGAGCCTCTCCATTTTAACCCTCGCCCAGAATGACCTTGAAGTGCAAATATGATCATGTTATATGCTAATTTAATATCCTTCAAAGGCTTCTCATCAACCAAGAATAAGGTATAAACACCCTCACTTGGATTACTCAAGTTTTTCTGACCTGGCATTTGTTTAACTTTCCAGGCTCAATTCCACCACTTTTCTTTTCCACCCACCTACTGTGATCCAGCTGCACCAGTGAAACTAAGACTTTGGAAGTATTCTAGGAATCCAGTTGGACTTGCTTTCAAAACCACACTCTGACATGTCATAACAAAGGGTAGGTTACTCAAACCTTTAGGATGAAGATAATAATACCTACTTTTCAAGTTTGGTTTGAGGATCAGATAAGATAATGTATGTTAATGGGATAGTTATGCATCTTGTACATCAACTATATAACACTCCATAAATGCTCTAAATGATAGCTATTACTATAATTATACAGTCCCTATCTAGAATATTCTTTCTTCAATGTTTTTCTGTTCATAAAACAGGGTTTAAGTCCTCCTTCACAACTCAGTGCAGACATTACCTCTCTGAGAAACCTTCCCTAAACATACCAGAACTAAGTTCTGGGTTTGTTAGACCTGGATCCAAAACTTAGTTCCACTAATCCAATTTGTATAACTATCGGAAAATAACTTAATTTTTCAGAGCCTCTGTTTTTTCATTTATGAAATGAGGATGAAAATCCCTGTCTTATAAGTTTCTGCAAGTATTAAATTAATTTTTAAAAAGGACAAAATAAATCTACCACCTCTGCCCCAACATGCAAAGGTGCTTCCATTTCCACTTTTCTCTCCATCTCACTGGTATTTTTATATTTTCTACATTAATGGAAAGGTACTGATCCTACTTTCCCAACTTGTAGATTACTGTTTGTCTCTAAAATCAAAAGCTACCACCAATGAGCCTGAAGAGTTTTCATTATTCCTTTCTAGAATCCTTTCAGAAGCAGGAAGCCTTTATTCAAAAGTTAGTAGAATTGGGGCATGAACCAATGTGTGTGTACTTTTTTATGTATCAAATATAAATGCTTGGAGCTGCACAAAACTTGTACCATTAGAGCCTACCACTCATGGAAATATTCATGTGCAGTAAACAGAATCAATTAACATGGGTGATCTGGTTATGTATGGGGTGTAGACAATTGGGGTACAAGTCTCATTTGGGGTGAAAAACATCTTATTTTCTTTTGAAAGAGACATAAATTATTTAGTGCAGTGGAAAAGTTTCTAAGCAAAACCAGGTAGCAGTGGGCAAAACACAGAGTCTTGAGCAGAAGAAATTTTGAATAGACCAATCTTAAAAATTCTACATGGCTATTTCTGTAAATTTCCACAAAGTGCACATTGATCATTACCTTTTAAATAATAATGGGCATATGGAATAATGTAGAATTCACAGTCTGTGGTGTTTGTACATTTTCTTTTTGTTCTTATCATCCTTCTTTGATATTGCAAATACATCCTTTGCAAAACTGTCCTGACAAAACTCCAAAATCTCTGCACAGTGATGTTACTTGAATAATACTATTTCAATGATCCCATCAAAAGATTAAAAGAATTAGTAGCAGTGTCTTCCAAGCCTTTTCATAACTAAAGGAGTGCTTATACTGTCTGGCTCAGATATTGCTTATAACATTAGACAACTGGTCACTAAATTAAATATACAGTAGACAACCCACAGTCTCATTTCTATCTGTCTTTCTCACTCTAAACATAATTGCCTTCAGCCAGCTCCTATTCTATGGGTTTTTAAAATTGTGTAGCAGTGTTTCCTTGTTTGATAAAGTATGGGATATTGCAGCATTATGCTCATTGGTTGAGGTATATTCCTGATAACCTTACAAGTTTATAGGTGTTACAGTTACTAGCAAGTGATTACTGATAAGTTGCTATTTACTGAGTAAGTTTATAAAAGCATTAATTTTCTCTCAAAATCTTTATAAACCATTTGGACCATGCTGAATGATTTCTTCAATGAGTTGACTCATCTTTGACTGTTTCACATACACATGCTCCTGAAAGAGATGAATCACCAAGGAAAATGAACCTTCAACACAGACTGAAGCTCACCCAAAGTAAATACTAAGCCAAATAAATCAGCATTTTCTTCAGCTGAGATGCTGGTGG